>NC_090930.1:184701334-185004364 GCF_040938575.1 Ambystoma mexicanum | reverse complement strand
GATTTGGCAGCTGGACCTTCTCAGCCTGTCAGCAGTGCCCCCAGTCAAGTTGCCGGTGGTTCCTGATCTTCTCACCAGAGAGAGGCACAAACCTTCATCACAACCCAGAATCGCTGAACCTGAGGGCTTGGCTCAGGTAGCCTTGGAGTTTTGAGGTTATGAGTTGCAAGCAGACTGCAGGCAGGTCCTCGCTAAGTCCAGGGCGTCGCTAACTTTGAAGTGCTACAGCCATAAGTGGATGCGTTTTGCTACGTGGTGCCAGTCGCAGAAGATTACTCCTCTCAGGGTCCACAGATCCTCAGAGCCTTCCATACTTGCTGTCCTTGGCAAAGGCTGGGCTGGCTCACGCATCCATAAAGGTACTTCTGGTGGCCTTCTTCCGTACACCAGATCCCCAGGGGAGATCCTCGCTGTGGTCCCCCAGATTCGTCAAGGAGTTTCTCAAATACCTTTCCTGATCCTTCCTGCTGGTTAAGGCTCCTTCCCTGGCGTGGGAGCTCAACACAGTTCTGACGAGGCTCATGGGAGCCCCCTTTGAGCCTATTCATCAGGCCCCACTCAAGTTTCTGTTGTGGAAGACTGCTTTCCTTGTGGCCATCATCTCTGCCAGGCGTGTAGGTGAGATCCAGCCCCTATCCTGAAAGGAACTGTACCGGACTTTCCACGAATCAAGGGTAGTACTGCATTGTATGTACCCCTCCTTCATGCTGAATTCCACATAAACGAGCCTTTGTTGTTGCCCGTTTTCTTCCCAAAACCTTAATCACCGGCGTAGAGAGCCTTGCACTCGCTGAACATCGCTCGTACCCTGAAGTTCTACGTGACGTGCACAAAGAGTTTTCGGAAAACTTCACCATTTTTTGTGAACTTTGGTCCTGTGAACCAGTGGAAGGCCTTGTCCAAGGTTTTCATTTCAGGATAGCTCTCGGGCTGCATCATGCACTGCCATTGGTTGGCGAACTGACCTTTGCTTGGCTTTCCGAGAGCCCACTCCACCAGAGCAATCGCGGAGATGACAGTGTTCCTGTCTGGTGTGCCCCTGCAGGACATCTGCAGGGCTGCTACGTGAATGTCAACGCACACCTTAACGAAGTTCTACTGCATCAACAGGGATTCCAGGAAGGAGTCCAGAGTGAGCCAAGCAGTGCTACACAACCTGTTCGTTGAGGTGAGTCTGTTCTAGAGGTAAGAGTATTTGCTTCTGTTGAGCCTTGCCACCTTCCGTGGTTGTGTAATGTTGTACTGCTGTGTATTCGTTATTCATGAGCATATGAATCCATGCCAGACCCCATGCTGCAGATGGTTTAAGTTACTTACCTGTAACTCTTGTTCTCCATCATGGGTCTGGCATGGATTCACATGTGTACCCTCCCTCCAGCACCTCTGTGGCTCTTGTTGGTCATACTCACACTTCTCGTGCTTACCAAATCTGAAGATGGCTGCCAGAGGCAGGGCTAAGGGAGAGGACTGTCATTGACTGGGGGCAGTAGGACCCATGAGACTGTGATTGGTTTAGACAATACAGTTTTGTAAGTGAAAGTGAAGCTGTTTTTTCCTTTTCTGAGGTTTGCCAGCCTGACCAGGAATATTCATGAGCATGTGAATCTATTTCAGACCCATGCTGGAAAACAATAGTTACAGGTAAGTAACTTCGACCTTCTTATGATGAACCACGAACATGATTTGGAGTATGAAAGGAGAGCTTAAAACCTCCCCTTTTTGTGGAACTGTGAAGAGTTGGAGAAGAATGGGGAAAGGGAAACCTCCATCTGTGAGAAACTACCTTGAAAGGTCTAGTGGCAACGAGGGGAAGATGTAGACTCGCCCAAAAGTAAGGAACTGCCTTATGAACTGCCTACATATATAAAAAGGCCTATTGATGGCCAGGAGATCTTCCCTATAGTCACAAACTGCCAAAGCATGCCCAGAAGGAAGCGACCACCTTTCTGCAATCAGAGTGAAGCTAGTATTCTATTTTCAATGGATTGCTGTTATCCCACAGATTCCTCCTCATGATGGATGCAGCTCGGAAACATTTCGCCAGGGGACGTAGTGGACCTTGACGCGGGGGCGTCGATCCGTCTTGAGAGGCTCTCGATCGATCATCAGTCCCAGACATGTCAGGCATCGTACAAATAGCGCGTCGCTACGCCCCACACCTCGGTTCCTATTTTCTGCGTGCTAGCACGCTGCATAAGTAGCACGACTCGAGTTACTCCACGTTCTTACTTTACTTTTGTACATTTTTTTATTCAAAAACTTCGATGCAATGTCCTCCCAGAGGGTTTCGGGCATCGAGCAATGCCACAATTGTGAGGCCAAAATGTCTTTGACGGACCCCCATGACGTCTGTCTCTGGTGTCTGGATGCTAGTCAAAACACGAGGCCTGCGCGTCGTGAGGAAAGATGCAACCGAAGTACCTGCGTGAGAAAGCTGGAAAACTGGCTTTGGCCCGACCTGTTGCCAAGTCTCCGGCACGGTCACTAGTCCGGTCCTTGGAGGCAGAGACTGAGGAGCCCAACCCTACCAAGGGGAAATAACAACATCATAAGAAAACTATGATGCGGTCCCATTCCAGGAGCCATTCCTCGTCATCTTCCTTGTGGAAGAAGAAGCGGCACCACCGGCGCGAGTCCAGCTCGCCATCTGATCGAGGTAAGCCCTGGGCTGGGCCGACCATTCGGGAGGAGTGGGAGAGTTCTAAGTGCTCTGCTAGAAATGTTAGACGCAGGCTGCTACGGCCCACCACTAGCAGGCTTTGGCGGCTAAAGCGGTGCTCGGTGCTCCCGACTCCAACCCAGTTACTCCAACACTGTCGGCATCGAAAGCTTCTTTGGGTGTTATGCCCATTGGGCATAAGTTGCCAGAAGGCGGTAGGGCTGATACTCCCGACGTCTCAGTTGCCCGAGCATCCCTCTTTGCGGAAAGTATCCCCAGCGTCGATAGCTTCTGATTCGAAGTCTGTCCTCAAGCCTGCTACTCTGACAGTCGGCGATGGTTCCATGCCCTCCATTTCTAGTGTTGAGGAGCACGAAGACCCTGTTTGTTTGTTTGTTTTATTATTTGTATAGCACACCAGACCCAGGGGTATTCAGGCGCGAAGGCAAAAAGAGGGTTGTTCAACTTAGGTTACTGGTTACATATTAAACATGGAGGTACAGCTACAGTTACAAGGCTGTAGACATGTGTAGTCAGAGAATCGCAGATGTGTATATAGTAAATTTACAAGTGTGCACGTGTGCCATATAAATAAAGCAAAACAGATATACAAAATATACATAAGATACCAGGTGTCAGAGGGGGGGAGGTTAGGTATCATGATCTTTTAGCCATTTAATCAGGTTAGATCTGAATTGCCGGTAGGGGAGATCTTCCCTTAGAGCAGGGGGCAGAGAGTTCCAATATTGTGCTGCTTTAACAGCGGAGCTGCTCCCACCAGATTTAGTGAGTTTGAATCTGCATACTAACAAGAGGTTGGAGTTAGCTTTTCTTAGGGGGCGAGATGCTGTTTGTGTCATGATGCCTACCCCCGAGCATCCGGACCAAGCCCATCAGCCCTGGGAGCAGGCATCCAGGTGCTTACTAAAAGCCCAGCAGCCCCGGCTAGGGGCTGTCTGGGTACAGTCCTGGCGCCATTGGCACCAGGCTCATAGAGGAAATCGGTCCTGTCGCCATAGGCGCCAGGCTCATGTACATTACTTACCTCATGCAGACCATGCTGCAATGAAGTCAAGCCAACGTGAGGCCTGAATGGGACTACTTTACTTCAGGGACTATTTTTTACTCTGGTGTGGTTCTGGGGGAACTTCTTACCTGGGACTACTTTGAAGGCTATTTAAACCACGCCCGAACAGCAGCACATGCTTTGCGTTATTCTGCATCTAGCAGCGTAACGCTCACCGTGCCTGCAGTCTGCATCCACGCCCGCCTCAGATCCAGAGCTCCTAGAAAAAGAGGAAAGAAGAAGGAAAGGTTAGAACACGGACATCATTTTAATTCCTTACCTGATTCTGGATCCATCACATCTTCGAACTTGGAAAGGGCATTATTTCTGCATGCGTCGCATCGCCAGCTGCAGCGCCGCGCCATACTCACCAGTCCTCACAGCATTTTTCGATTCGGCGCTGCCTCCATTTTCCTCGCCGAACTCCAGCATCTAGGGGACAAAAGAAATATAAGGTGAGCCGAGAGGGCCAACAAATACAATCTCTTTTTACCACCATAGACTTACCTGATTTACCACCTGAGGCATTATTCTTTAACATCCCGCAACTTCTTACGCCGCACCTGTAAGGAGAGAGAAAAACAAGTTAAATACACGCCTCTTTTACCGGACAGTGTTGGGTAATACAGACTCTTACTTGAACGCCATCAGCTGCCACAAGACAATCTTCTCTTGGACCCAGCTGCAACACAAGAAGGGAATGGGACAAGAGTGAACATAGGACATATTGAACTCTTTGGACTTTATACTTACGGGTTCTCGCCAGGAACCTCAGTCAATATTCATCCGGAACTCTTCCAACGCCTTCGAACCAGTGAAGTAACTGGTATCTACGTGCCCCTGCATTCCACGCAGGATGGAGAGCTCATCATTCAAAAACATAAGGGAATATAGGAGGTGATTAGTGGGGAGAACAGTGGGGTGCCATTACTAGAATACATGGGTGGCTAAATCCCTTTCTCCACTTGCAGGAGAATACTTCTACGGGTCAAGCAGACGAAATTATGCGGGCCAGTCCAGTCTGTCATCTCTGCACTACGCTTCACATTTAAGGAGACCACAGCTGTCCGGGTCCGATCGACGCCCCTTTGGGAGCCAGGTGAGCGTAACAGCTTGTGTGGTGAATCTGTCTATAAGGTATTGCGGGGCTGTGTGGTTAAGACATTTGTGTGTAAGGGATGCTGTTTTAAGGAGGATTTTGTCTTTTGTGGAGAGCCAGTTAGTAGATCTCCTAAGGTCTGATATGTGGGCGTTTTTAGGAAAGTTTAGGGCGGCTCTCGGGGCATTATTTTGAAGTGTCTGTATTTTGGCAGTGATGTGTTTACTACTTATGTAGAGGGCATTGCAGTAGTCTAGCTTCGACAAGATTAGTGCCCTTGCTAGGGTGACGCAGTTATTAGGTGAGAGGAAAGGCTTGGCTGCTCTAATTAACTCGCAGGTGTAGGAGGTGGCTGAGGCCATGGCACTCACTCGTTTGCCAAAGGTGAGCGCGGAGTGGAGTCTATGTAAAAGCCGAGTGTTTTGGCTAGCCACAGTAATGCTATTATTGTCAATTATGAAGGAGTCATAGTTGGGCCTAGTTTTTTTATGTTAGAGGAGGTGTCTAGAATGAGGAGTTCGGTTTTGTAATCATTCAGGCATAGTCCGTGGGAGGCCATCCATGCCTGGATGATGAGGTAGATTCTATTCACAAAGGCCAAATCCTTTTCATAATCTCCCGTCAACGGGGTGAGGATCTGTGTATCATCTGCATAGTTTGTGTAGGTGATACCTAGACCGTCTAGATTATCGAAAAGGGGCTTTGTGAAAATATTGTAAAGGGTAGGAGATGCACATGATCCTTGGGGTACGCCGCATGAAATAGGTGCATGGTCTGCAGCTGCTAGAGGTGAGAAAACTCGCATTGTCCTGTTATTTAGGAAGGACTGGATCCATGCAACTGCTTCATGGGAGAAGTAGGCTGCCGCGACCAGGTGTTTGCAGAGTATTGCATGGTCTACCAGATCGAATGCGGCAGAGAGGTCAAGGAGTAGTAGGAGTAAAGTCGTACCTTTGTCTCTTAGTGTGTCTATTTGTGCCTTAAGTCTGGAGTGCAGTCTCGGTACCATGCTGTGGTCTGAAGCCCGACTGTCAAACTCCTAGGAGGTGATTTAGTTGCAGGTGGTGCTGAATTTGTAAATAAGCTACTTTATCTAAGATTTTCAGTAGGAACGGCACCGTGGTTATGGGGGGTAATTGGTTGGGATAGAGGGATCCCGAGTTTGTTTTTTGAAGAGGGGGAGGACCCAGGACTGTTGCAGGTTGCTAGGTATGGTACCTGATGTGAAAGAGGCGTTTATAAGTTTATTGATGAAGGCTGAGAGTTCACGGGCAGCATCTTTTATGATTTGGGCTGGACATGGGTCGCCCTGGCAGTTGGAGGGTTTGAGAGTGAGGATGACTTTCTCTACTTCTTTAGTGGAGACTTTGCGACAGTAGAAGGGAGGGATGTCCCGTGTGGGAGGAGAAGGGGTGGATTTCAGAGTTGGTAATGAGTTAGTAGTCGCCTTGGATGGGGTGCCTATGTTGACAGTATTTCGGCCAGTTATGGAAGCTTTTTTGTTATTAATGTTTGTCTGAAGCATTGTTATCTTGTTGGCAAGGGCATTTTGTATGCCTGTGCACCAGTTGTTATCATTGAGGCAGGAATCAGGGGTTTGGGTGGGGGATTCTACTTCCTTTAGGATGGCGAACAATTATTTGGTGTTGGATTTGGCTTGAGTGATACGGGTGTTGTAGGATGTTTGTTTCGCAGGGATGATTTCTTTTTTGTAGAGGGTAGCTAATTTCTTCAGGTTATTTTTGTTGATGTCCGAGGGGTCTAATCTCCAAGTTTTTTCACTTCGGTGTTTCTTTTGTCTAATGTCTTTCAGTAGGGGTGTAAACCAGGTATTTAGGTGTTGGCGGGGTTTGCTCTTCCTAATTTTCAGTGGTGCAATAGCGTCCAGAGAGGCAAGCATCACTTCATTGTACTTTTCTACCATGGTGGCAGGGTCGGACTGATCTGAGATGGAGTTTAAGGTAGGGAGAATGAGGGGGATAAGATTTTCAGGGGTAATATTTTTTTGGTTTCTGGTAGGTGCGGTGGGAGCTAGGATGCTGTTTATGGGTCTGGAGGCTTCTAGGGTGAAGCATAGGGTGAAGGATACCATGTTGTGGTCGGGCCATAGCTGGGGCATTATGGAGGTGATAGTAGTTGGGCAGTTATGTTCGGCAATCCAATCGAGAGTCCTTCCTTTGATGTGTGGATTCTGTAATCTTTTAGTTAAATCCTAGTTCCTCAAGGGTGCTGTTGATTTGTAGGGCATTGGGATCACGTCTGTCATTGAATCCGAGATTGAAGTCACCTAGGATGAGACATTGAGTAGAGGTTTTTTAAGTTGTCAGATAATAGGTTCATGAGGTCTTCCTCAAAGGAGCCTAGGGGGCCTGGTGGTCGGTATATTAGGTGAATGGTGATGGTTTGATTGTTGGCAATGGTAAGTTTAGCTTTGAGGGATTCACAGGAGTTGGTATTATGGGGTGAGGAGAGTCTTAGGGCTAGATTATTTTTGACAATTATAGCAAGGCCACCGCCTCTAGACGTGGCGCGATCCATGCGTATAAGAGTGTGATTGTCTGGGATGGCTAGCATGATGGGTGGTCCTGCTGCGGGATGAAGCCAGGATTCCGTGATGGCCAGCAGATCTAGGTTCTCGTTTTGGATTATATCCGCTATTTCAGTGGCATGGGCTACCAGAGAACGGGCGTTTAGTAAGGCATCTTTTATTCCAGGTAGGGTAGATGGGGCAGAGGGTGGTTGGACATTGTGTTGGCATTTTGGGGGGGGGAGGTGGATTCTCTAAAGATTCGACTGTTAAGTTGTAGTCGGTGTTGGCCAATATTCTCAGTGTGTGATGGAATGTTGATGGTATGTATAGAGTGCCTATTGTAGTTGGAGGCGGATTGGGCATTAGATAGAGGGTCATAAATTCTTGGGAGTCTGGCGCGGAGTCTTAGGTTTCGCTGTGGACACAGTCAACCCTGTTTTCACGGGCACCGGCAGCATCGATTATTTCGATGACCTAGCGGATTTATTGGCTTTGGCTCAGGGTTTGCATGATGCCAGAAGTCTGGATACTTCTCCAGACGTGGAGTTACAGCCGTAACAGCCCCATACCCAAAATAGTGTGAAGTTCAAGGAGCTGGTTCACAGGGTAGTAGACACCCTGGGGTTGAAAACGTCCACTGTCTCTCTTCAGGGTTATGATTTTACCAATATTTTGGACGAGGGTCCCACAGTCAAGACCAATGTGCCTTTCAACCAGGCTATTGCAGATCCCTTGGCCTCCTTGGGCAGCACCCTTCCCTTTGTGGGTGCCATCTTCACAGGGAAGTATAGGCCGGCAAGAGGAGATCCTTCTTTCCTCGCTACGCATCCCTCCCCATAGGGGTTGGTGATTCAGGCTGCCACTGTCTGCACTAGACCCATGCCATCCACCTCTAATCTGCCTGTGGGCAGAAAAGGGAAACAATGTAACACCCTGGCCAGGAAGGTGTTAACTTCTGGTAGCATGGCTCTCAAGGCCACTAACCTGGCTTGTGGTTTCGCCAAATATTAATTTGGCTTATAGAAAGCAGTTGAACAGGCTGCTGGGTACGTCCCTGAGGGTGTCATGCAGGACGTTTTCTTACAACTGGTTGAGGATGGGAAGGAGGAGCCAAACAGTCGTTGCAGTTAGGCCTGGGCGTGGCAGACTGTGTTGGCAGAGCAATGGGTTCAGCAATTGTGATGAGAAGTTTATCTTAAAACCTCTGGTTTCGAGGGGATTATGTCCTCCGAAGAATTCCAAATCTATGACAGGTAATGTCCACAGCTGTGCTGCTTCGGAAAATTTTCGGCAGAGGGCGTCCTGCGTCGATGGCATTGATCCAATGTCCCTCGCGTGCCCCGTTGAGGGTCGACTTCACCGGATGTTATATAGAGGATGCACAACGCTCGTAGCCTCAGTTCCGTTTTTTCCACAAACATGTTTGCTTCGGAATCTCGGCACGCTCGATTCTTCTCTTCGAACAATGTCTTCATCTTCCTCTACTACCCCGAGGCCGTGCTTTAAGAAGTGTCGGACTGCGGGTCGGACATCACAGACCCGCACGAAAACTGCCTCTGGTGCCTCGGCGAAAGCCACGCCACCGACGACTGCGAGCACTGCCAGTCCCTGACGCCTAAGGCCTTGCGGGAGCGTAAGGGGAAATTAAAGGTAGGTAGGGGGTCCAAGCCCGGTAAATCTAAGTCCGCTGGGCTTTCGACCGATGACTCGAGGGGCGTCTCTCCGCATCGGCGAAAATCCAGGGGGTCGCGGTCTAGGAGTGGTTCCCGCCATTCCTCTGCCTCGAGGCATTCTAGGAGGCGCTGTCACTGGTCGCCTTCCTCGGCGGAGGAGGTCTCCGCCAGATGGTTTACTTGTCGCACCCCGTCTTCGTCGCACCCAGTCTTCGTCGCTGGCCGAATGGGATTCATTCCGCCAGCAGATGTTAGCGATTTTTCAGTCGCAAGGCACAGTTCCGTCCCCGCCTTCGAAAGAAGCCGACGGGGAACGGGCTTAGTCCACCACTCGCACGCCTTTGGGCTCGGGAGGTCGGCACGATCATCGGGAGCAGTCGAGGTCCCGATCGGACAAGGGAGATCCCCGTAGCCGTGCTAGGTCCAGGTCCCTGTCCTCGATGCCATTGAGACCGTCAACCTGTGAAGCCTTCTAAGAAGGCGTCAGCACCATTGGCTCTGTGTCCATCGAGGGACTATCTCGAGGCTCTGCTCTCGAAGAAGTCGTCGGCGCCTCGGTCGACGTGACGCTGGCTCCCTCCGCGCCTTCGCCATTTTTGGAGGATTTGCCGGAGGTGCCCCTGAGGGCTGTGGAACCTCTGAGGAAGGCTTGCAGTAAGTCTGTGAGGCCTGTTTTTGAGCCCAGGTCTGTTTCTCCTCCTAAATTGGATTTTTTCCAACCTTTGCAAGAAAGGTCGGAGGTTGATGAACTGTCTGATCAGGAGATGGGCTTGCCTGTGCATCCTGAAGTCCCTGATGACCTTTTGTCTGTGCACAGTCAGATGGAGGAACTCCGTCAGTCTTTGCATGACGCCACTCACCTCGACATCTCTACGGAGGTGGAGTTTGGCCGTCCTGAGCCTGGGGCGCATGCTGAATCTTCTTATTGGCATCTCATGTCAAGGGTGACGGAGTACTTGGGGTGGTCTGCCCCCCCTGTGGCGTTTCATCAGGATGACTTGACGGATATCCTGGATCAGGGTGCGTCCACTAACCCGGTATTGCCGATTCACATGGCTTTGCAAAGGAGGATGGCGGCAGCTTGGACTGCTCCGGAGAGTCTGCCGGCAGTTAACAAGTCATTTCCGAAAGAATACCGCCCATCCAGGAGTGACCCCTGCTACTTATCGGCGCACCCTACTCCGGAGAGTTTGGTGGTGCAGGTGGCTACAGCCACCTAGAAGCAGGCTGGGTACCCTACCATCCCTGTGCAATCCCATTTTATGACCATGCCCTTTGATGGCATTCATTTGTTTGGCAGCAAGGTTGACGAGAGCCTTGAGAGGTTGCAGACCTCCAAAGCTGCAGCGAAGTCTTTGAACGCTGTAGTGAGACGACCTCTGCCGTTTCGTCCTAGCGGACAGCAATGGAGGGGATGTTCCTTTCTGTACTACTCTTCTTTTGGTAGATCGAGAGGGGCTGCCAGTCAAAGGGGGCAGCGAAAAGTACCTGTGGTGGTCAGGGAACTCGTGGTCCCAAAGCCGCTTGGGCAGTTGCCTTTTTGCCTTCAGGCACTGCCGCAGCCGCTACAACTCAGTCATGAGGCCATGTCCCTAACCCTTCCTTCAGCGGCCTCACAACAATCCACCGGGGAAGCTCTCTTTGAAGTGTCCAGATCTGCTCCTTGCGCAGGAAATCCTATCCCTGCTGGAGAAAGGTGCCATAGAACTGGTGCCTGTGGCGGAGAGGAACAAGGGATGGTATTACCCATATTTTTTGATTGCCAAGAAAGACGGAGGGTTGAGACCCATCATGGACTTGCATTGGTTGAACAAACGTCTCAGGAAGGACAAGTTCAAGATGGTTACTCTTTCTCGGGTCCTCCAGGCCCTTCAACTTTAGGATTGGTTGGTGTCTCTCGACCTCAAGGGCGCGTACTTTCATGTGCCGACGCATCCCAAGCACAGAAAGTACCTGAGGTTTGCAGCTGGCGACTCGCACTCTGTTTCGGGTCCTGCCTTTCGGTTTGACCTCTGCCCCGAGGGTCTTCACCAATCTCATGGTGGTGGTGGCAGCGTACCTCAGGCGAGGGGGGGGGGGATTCATGTCTACCCCTACCTGGACGACTGGCTGATCTCAGCACGCTCTCTCGAGCAAGTGTTGGATCATCTCGGTCTCACCTGCCGCACCCTCCAAAGGCTGGTCTTCTCCCTGAATTTCAAGAAGTCGGATTTGACACCTTCCCAACAGCTCCAGTACATCAGTGCTGTGCTAGACACGTCCCTGGGGAAGTGTTCGCCTCCCCAGGTCAGGGCTCATCACATTGTGCAGATGATGGACAAGTTTCAAAGTGTGCAGTGTCTCCCGGCTTTCGACTTCCTAAGGTTGCTGGGCCTCATGGCATCCTGCATCTTTCTGGTGCCGGACACCAGACTGCGAATGCGATCTCTGCAATGGGCTCTCAAACTGCAGTGGTCCCAGTTCTCGGGCAAGATGTCTGGTCCCGTTCAGATTCCGCTCTCGGTCGCACAGGATCTTCTGTGGTGGGCCGACGGAAGGAACCTGCTGAAGGGGGAACCATTTTGGCAACCATGGCCGGAGGTGACGATTGTGACGGTTGCTTCCCTCAAAGGATGGGGTGCGCATGCCAATGAGCTGACCGTCAGCAGATGTTGGTCTCTGTCGGAGTACAGACTCCACATCAACCTGTTAGAGCTGAGAGCCATCAGGCTTGCCCTGAAGGCTTTTCTGCCAACTGTACGAGGGAAAAGTGTTCTTATCATGACGGACAACACAGTGGCCTTGCATTACCTCAACAAAAAAAGGGGGGGCAGGGTCACTCCCGTTGTGCAGGGAGGCAATGCAGCTCTGGTTCTGGGCCATTGAACAAGGTCTTTCGATCTCGGCAGTTCATCTGGCCGGGGACGAAAACGCGGTGGCGGACGCTCTGAGCAGGCAGAGCCCAGTCTGTCACGAGTGGGAGTTGGCTCAGGAAGTCCTTCTGGAGATCTTCGCCCTTTGGGGAACCCTGCAAGTGGATCTCTTCGCCACCAGTGTCACCTGGGAGTGTGAGAGATTCTGCTCAAGGGAATTTCCTCCGAGAGAAGCCTTAGGAGACGCGTTCATGGTGGATTGGTCATTCCCGCTGCTGTACGCGTTTCCTCCAGTTCCCGTCATTCCTCAAGTGTTGCGGAGGTTCGGGACCCGCATGATCCTTGTGGCTCTGGATTGGGCCAGGAGAGCGTGGTACCCGGACCTTCTAGAAATGTCCATCAGCCCTCCACAACGTCTTACTTACTGAGAGGATCTACTGTCGCGGGAGGGGGGTCAGGTTCTCCATCCAGAGGTCAGGACGCTCAACCTTCATGCGTGGTATCTGAAAGGTTGAGCTACAAGGGTTGGGACCTCCCGGATGATGTGATGGAGGTGTTGCTTTTGGCCAGTCGGCCAGCAACAAAGTCCCTGTACCGTTGCTGTAGGCATAAGTTCTGTGACTGGTGCAGGAGACAGAATGTTGATCCTTTCCAATGTTCCATTCCTATGGTTTTGTCTTTTCTGCTTTCTTTAGCCCACAAGGGCCTTCAAGTGGGTACCATTAAGGGTTACCTGGCGGTGCTGTCCATATTTAAGCGCTCGTCTGAAGAGTGTTCTTACTTTAAGATCCCTTTTGATTTTGCAATTTCTAAAAGGGCTGACTAATGTGTTTAGGCGTCCTCTTTCCAGGTGCCGGTTTGGGATTTGAATTTGGTTTTGAAGTTTGATGGGTGCTCCGTTTGAGCCCTTGCACTCTTGTCCTTTGAGACTGTTGTCTTTCAAGACAGTGTTTTTAGTTGCGGTTACTTCTGTTCGCAGAGTGAGTGAGTCACAGGCACTTTCAGCGAAGCCACCTTTTACTGTTTTCCATAAGGACAGGGTTGTCCTTTGGGGTGTGGCCTTCTTTTCTGCCGAAAGTCATGTCTGATTCTCATTTAAGCCAGAAGGTAGTTCTTCCGGCGTTATCCTCCTCCACATCCTGGCAAGGAAGAGGAGAGGCTCCATAGGTTGGATCCTAGAAGAGCTCTTGTATTTCACGGATGTCCCGGGTCAGAGTGGATGATCCGCTATTTATCGGTTATGCTGGACACCGTTTGGGCCAGGCTGTTAACAAACAGACCTTGTCAAAGCGGATTATCCTCGCTATTGCTGAATGTTACCGTCTGGTGGGTAAGGACCCTCCTGTAGGATTATGTGCTCACTCTACTAGGGGATTGGCTACCTCCACTGCCCTTCAGCGGGGTGTTCCTATTCGGAATATTTATGAAGCAGCCACATGGGCTTCTCTACATACTTTTGTCAAACATTACACCCTGGATTCAATCCATGGGCGTGATCTGGCCTTTGGTAAGGCAGTTCTTTATTCCGCCATTTGATTGGGTATTTATTCTAAATTCGTTTCCCACCTCCATAGTCTGGTACTGCTTTGGGTGTCTGTCATAGATTTGGAATACGTCGGAGGACACGATCCCCTAGAAGAACAAGTTACTTACCAAATCTGGTAACGTTCTTTTGATGGGATTTTCCTCCAACGTATTCCACATCGTCCTCCCAACCTGCCCCTCTGGAGAATTTCCTATGCGATTGCAGCTTACGTTTCCGCAAGGCTATGTGCAGTCAGATTGGCAGGAGATTGGTGCCACACGTTCTGGGGAAAAAACTACAACTGAGGCTACGGGCGTTGTGCGACCTACATATAACATCCGGTGACATTGACCCTCGACGGGGGCCCGCGAGGGCCACTGGATCGACGCCATCGACGCAGGACACCCTCTGCCGAAAGTGTTCTGAAGCAGCACAGTTGTGGACTTTACCTGTCATAGATTTGGAATACGTCAGAGGAACATCCCATTGAAAGAATGTTAGCAGATTTGGTAAGTAACTTGTTCTTCTCCCCGAAGGTCCAAAAGAGATTGCTGGACATGCCTTTTGAAGGTGATATGCTTTTCGGGCAAAAATCTGAGGATTCCTTGGTGAAGTTGAAGGAGTCAAAATTGGTTGCTAAATCTTTGGGCCTAGCGGTGCATCCAGCCAGCCAAGCCTGCCTTCAGCTTTGCCTCCAGGGGCAAAGGCTACAGACGTTATGAGCCCTACGGCAGGATGGCGCAGTGCGCACAAGCCAGGCAAGGCAGAGGCGCTGCTTGCGTTCCATAAGGGGCAAGGGGGCCTCTAGAGGCCAACAAGCAGAAGCCGATGGGCTCTGCATTTGATTTGGTGGGGTTGTCTGCCTTTTCTAAAGAGGCCTCCAAACAGACCTCCACCTCCCCCAATCCAACCAGGATAGGAGCGCCAGGAAGAACTGAGGGCCTGTTATCGAGGGGTTCCTGTGGAAGAGGTGCCTCCCGATGAGAAAGAATTGAGATCTCTGTCCCATCCTGGACCTCAGGGCCTTGGAACAAGTTCCTGAGGAAGGACAAGTTCAGGATGGTGACGTTGAAGGAGATTCTCCACGCTCTCGAACTCCAAGACTGGCTGGTGTTGATAGACCGATGTTAGGCAAAGTACGAATGTAGTACCCGCTGAGAACACTACAAACAACTCACTACAGGTATAGGCAACACAACCTTTGGTATAAGCTTGTACTACACAGTTTTGGTAGCATGTTGAGCAGCCAGGCTTATCTCAAGAGGGGAAATGTGAGCTGTAGTGGAGTTGCACAAAGATTCACAGTTACAGGTATTCAAATAAACTCTTACTCTCGAGGTTTCTTGCATAAACAATTAATAATATATCAGTCAGTTATAAAGCCTTCTTCGGAAGGGAGCAATAGAATAGTAACGCACAAATATACTTTTCTGGAGTTTCTGGATCCACAGACGCAACCTACACCCACACGTGACTTTAGTAACAAGGGTGCTTGGGACATTAATACCTTACTGTTGGCATACAGAATACTCTCAATAGTTTGTAACAGGCAAATGTTATTAGAACACAAGAAATTACAAATATTCTTAAGCAGGGCAAATACTTTCAGATAACAAGAGACGAGTCATTCAATTCAATAGGCTAAGCCAAAGTCAATGGGCAAAAGTCTTTGTTTAGGATGCAGCACTTGAGGTAAGTAAATGGAAAAGTCTTTGCACAAGTTCTTAGGAGTCTTTGATAAAAAGACCAAATATCGGGCCACAAGCTGATTAGACTTGAGTTGCAGAAGTTACAAGCACTTCCACAGTAAGAGGGAAGTTCTCTTAGGCTAGTTGTACAGTACCTTAGTAAAGAAGAAAAAGATGCAGCTGAAGACTTCTATTCCTGTACAGCTCTGCCGATTTCGCTGTTCCTGTGCCTGTCGTGGGGACAAGATGGAGGACTTCAGGGGGATGAGAGGGGTGGGGGGCTCTTGCACTGTATTGGCACCGTCAAAGCTGGCAACTGGCAAACTTTACTTTCACTGGCTGTTTCGGGTTTCAGCTCCTTGCGGTACAGCAAATGGCAATAAGCACAGTTCCTGGCTTTCCAGGTGGACTTTCCTCACATCTGAGGTCCCACACTCAACTGAGGAGGTTTAGGCTTGGTTAGTCCTGCTTTGTGGGAGTCCGGAGGATCTTCCAAAAGCTTTCGGCCAGCTTACAAGCAACGCACACAATCTGGTGTCCCTCTCCCTTGCTTTAAGGTTTCCTGCAGCACTCTGAGCAAATGCAACCAGCTCTGAGATGGGTGTCCAGGAGGGTTACTTGGGAGTTCTTACTTATTCAGTTCTCTCCCATTCATTCCAGCCTAGCTGCCACTCACCCAGCAGGGTGGCTGTCCTTGCCGGACAGTCATCCAGCCAATTGTCAGAGTGCATTCGGGTCTCCTAGGAGACTAAGCACAGGGAGTTTCGGGCACCTCCCTCACTTCCTGCCTACCCTCTGGACACTGGAGGCAGAGGCGGGTTTCAGGAGTGAAACAAAGAGACCAAACCTGGCTTGGCGCATAGAGAAAAACTTGAGGCACCTTTCCACAAAGAAATGTCGAAAAAAGAACACCGGGGACCATTTTAACAAAGGAGGCTCAGCGCCATTTTGAAAAACATGGCTCCCATGATTTAACAGTTACCGGAGCTGCAAACAGTTCCCGGTCGGGGTAAATCATGGTAGTTCCTTGCAAAACCCCTGCCACCAGCCATTCTGAGAGGAAAGGGTAACATATGAATGCTACATGAGTAACTAGACACAGGGGATACTAAGTAACCCCTTCAGCACTCTATTGTAAGATAGGGTGTGCTGGGTCTAGAGTTTTATAGGACTAAGTGAAGTCAATTTCACTCCACTGCTCTGGGAAACAGTAGTTGATCCCCGAGAAGGTATTTAAACCATGGTAAGGTGCTGTGTGACACAATTGTAAAACCAAAAGGAAACGGTGTATAAAATCACACTAAAATACATGAGTGTGTGGGGAAAAAGGTCTCTCGCTCTGCAGGTTAAAAAAAATCAAGTCCTCAAAATCCTGCAAAGTTGCTGGAGGTCTCTAAGGTAGAGGGAATTAGCACATTTTGGAGAATTCTCCCCAACAACCTACAGGATGCTTACTTCCATGTGCCGATGCACCAAAGGCACAGGAAGTTCCTAAGGTTCCTAATTGGCGACCAGCACTATCAGTTCAAAGTGCTTCCCTTTGGCTTGACCTCTGCACCGAGAGTCTTCACCAAGCTCATGGCAGTGGACGCAGCCCACCTCAGGAGATGCTGGGTCCATGTGTTTCCATACCTGAACGACTTGCTGATCCGAGGAAAGACACCTGCCTACTACTGCACAGGCTGGGCTTCTCCCTAATCTTGAAGTCCCATCTGACGCCAGTCCACTGGCTCCAATTCATCGGAGCGGTCCTAGACACCCGGGTGGGGAAGGCCAAACCCCTCCCCAGGAGAGAGTCAGCAACATTAAACCAGATGGTACAGTTGTTTCAGAACAACGCCACTCTTCCAGCGGCTTCCTTCCTCTGACTTTTGGGTCACGGGTGCGTCTCTGAAGGGTTGCAGCGCCCACTGCGAGGAATTGCAGGTGAGCTGCCTTTGGTCTCCATCAGAAGCCCTGGTCAAATAAACAGGCTGGAATTGTGGACCATCAGTATAGCCCTGAGGGCCTTTGTACCGTCTCTGAGGGAAGCATATCCTCGTCCTGACGGGCAACACAGTGGCCATGCATTACCTCAACAAGCAGGGTGGTGTGCACTCTCACCCATTCAGCATAGAGGCAATTCACCTGTGGTTCTGGTTGAGAGAGAACCAGATCTCGGTCTTGGCAGATCATCTGGCAGGGACGGAGAGAACACCTTTGTGGATGCTCTGAACAGGCAGAGCACGGTCTCACATGAGTGGGAAGTGTGCCCAGAAGTCCTGGACGAGGTTGTCGCTCTCTGGGGTACCCCGGCAGTGGATCTGTTCGCCACAAAGTCCCACAGAAAGTAAGTTTTGCTAGAGGGAATTCCAAGCAAACGGTGCTCCAGGGGATGAGTTTCTGGTGAATTAGACCTTCCCTCTGATTCCTGTAATTCTTTGGGTTCTCAGGAGGTTGAACAGATTTCGAGCATCTATGATCCTGATGGCCCGGGATTGGGCGAGGAGAATTTGGTACTCCGATCTCCTGGATCTAACCATCTGTCCGCCTCAATGGTTTCCTCAGCGTCCGGATCTCCTCACCCAGTTGGAAGGGCGGGTGCTTCACCCGACCCCAGACTCCCTTAACCTACGTGCATGGGTCTTGATGTTAGACCAGAAAGGTAATCCCACAGCCGAATTATACGTATAGTATGTTGGCCAGAAGCAAATAGCATATGACAAACATCGCAATCCAAGAATCGTGAATGTAACCAAAGGGAGTCCATTTTGTGAAATATCAGCCATTTGCTTTTTTCTTTTCTATTAAATGCTTTGCAAATATATTCTATGATTTAGATCTGCACACAGTGCGAGACCACGGCTTGAACGCCGAATGCTAACGCAGACAGGAATGTCGAACTGTGCAGAAATACATTGTTTTTCTCTCACTAAGTCCTTGAAGTCGAGCAGAAGCCGCATCTAATCAGTAGTCCAGGTGCCGGTTTGTCTTGCAAGCACTGTTGTAAAAGGCAGTTAAACATGAATTATATTCTCCTAGCGGTGCTCCTTCACGGAGAATGGTATTCTCTGCTTCAGAACTATCTGACCCTTATCTCATGAGCCCTAACACACACATAACGTAGTATGGAATGTTTCTCTGCTAAGAACAAGATATCCTTACCGAGCCAGAGCTCCATGTTCCCCATAACAGAAAGCTGTCTCTGCTGCCTTTGCTAGAATAACTGTTTCTCCAGCATGGGGTCTGGCATGGATTCACATGTTCATGAATATTCCCCGTCGTCAGGCTGGGAATCCTCGGTAAAGAAAAATCAGTATCAGTTTCGTTTCTGATCTGTCTTTCGTAGTAGTAACCAATCACTGATCTCTGCGTCAGCCATCTTCAGATGTTTACCACACGTTCAAGTGTTGGGAGTCCTCGTGCTTAGCTCTCGAGCTTTTGCTGCATTTTCGCGCTTTTTCAGGTGAATTTTCACATTTTTCGGTTAATCGAGCCTCAAGCTCCACTGTTTCTACTCCTGTTAATGGGTACCGTTTGCCGGGTTTTCCTATGCCCCTCAAGGGTGAAGATTTCGTCGAATCAACCTTTTGGAGGATTCCAGAAGATTTGCGGCCTACTTCGAGATGGCCCAGGACGCGAGTTCGTCACCCGGACCCAAGCTGTTTCGCAGCTGCCCTGGATGCGGGCTGCAGAATGTGTTTAAGGAGGACAAGCATTTGCAATGCCTCTTCTGTCTTCATGGGGTCAAGACTCATGTAGAGAAGGACTGCCTGTTCTGCAAGAACTTGTCGGAGCGGACCATGAGGGACCGTCGATCCCGTCTCGCCAGCTGGTTGGAGAAGGGCTCAACAGGTGAGAAGAAGAAGAAAGGGTCCGAGCGGGCTTCTAAGTCCTGTGCGGGCGCCCCGGTGACGGGGGCTCAACACCAGGCCAAGCGCCGTGAGTCCGCTGGCTCCGGGAGCGCCGAAAGGTCGGGCTCTTCGGTCGCCAGGCAGGGCGCACCTTCCCAGACACCGTCAACCACGAGCCAGCGCTCCGGTTCGGGGAAGAGGAAGTCCGAGACCCTGGGTAAGCTTCGGGAGAAGCCCCGACCGATCTCTGGAGAGGGGGAGCGAGGCGTCACCCCTCCCCCTAAGCAGAAGGCCCGGGACGCACCTAAGGTGGTGAAGGCCCCTACCCAGCAGGCAAAGGCCTCTATCGAGGCGATCGCGGCGACTCTGGCCAACCCGCCAGAGACCCCGCCAGCGGAGACTGCTTCCGGGACTAGAGTTTCGCTGCCGCCAAGTAGGGAATCCTCTTTTCAGCCCATCGTTATGGCCACCATGATGGAAGAAGCGAGGGGGGGCACGGTAGCCTCCTCGAGCTCGGAGTCTGCCTCGGAGGAGGAACTGACGGAGGCCGTGAGGGATCTCGAAGTCCAATTCGAGAAGGTTCGATCACGTAAGGAAGATCCTCGGGAGATAACCGAGGAAGACGACGATGGCGAGGAAGAGCAGCCTTCCCTTCCGGCGCAGCCGGAACCTAGGCCTCAGGATAGCTCGGCGGCCATTTTGTCTGCGTTCCAGTCCTTATGCTCTGAGATAAGGACGAGATTACCACGGCCCAGGCCGGAGGACCCGCAACCTGGCCCGTCGGGAAGTCCTCAGAACAAACGACGGAGGACCCAACCCTCTCCTCCACTCGCCCCCGTAAGGCCTACAGTTCCCTCCTCATCCTCCCACGAGTCGGGAGATGACGGTGCGGTGGGCTCGACGACAGGTTCTGAGGACGACGGAACGGGTCTCCCGTCGCACGGGCCTCTCCGCCCGACGAGATTGGCTCATTCCACGCCATGATCGCCAGGGCATCCGAATTGTTCCAGCTCTGCCCGGAGGAGCAGAAAAAGGAAGGTTTCCTCTATCAGCGCCGGGAGGCCAAGAGGAAGACTGTCATTGCGGTGCCTCTAATCGATGACATCTGGGAGGAGGGCCTGTCGGTACTCAAGAACCCCTCCACGGCACCAGCCAAACGGGACCGGTATGAGAAGAAGTACCGGGTCCCCGAGACCGCTCCCCTGTGCCTCAGGGCCCAGCCAATGCCAGACTCGGTCGTCTCGGCGGCGAAGAAGAAAGCGGTGGGGTCAGGAGCCTCTACGTCGAATTCCCCTCCGGACGGCGAGGGTAGGAAGTTGGACGCCATGGGCCGACTGGTAATTTCGTCGGCGGCGACGACGATCAAAGCGGCCAACGCCCTGGCGATCGTGGCCCGTTACGACAGGGAGCTCTGGTTTAAGCTGGCCCCCATATTAGACTTCCTACTGGACGACAAGAGGTCCGAGGCCCTGGAAATACTTCAAGAAGGCGAGGTGGCGTCGGACCACGCCATAACGGTGGCAACCGATATTGCAGATACCGGGTTCCGCCAGCTGGGCAACGGAGTTTGCCTACGATGACGGGGTTGGCTCCGGGCGACCGACTTCCGTCAGGACGTCCAGACCAGGGTGTTGGACATGCCGTTCGACGGCAGCAACTTGTTCGGGAAGGCGGTGGACGAATCCCTCCAAGCCATAAAGACGGAGACGGCCCGCGCCCTAGGAGCCCTTCAGCAACGACGGCCCTTTCGGAGCTCCGGAGGCAGACATGGGACCTCCAAGGGATCCAAGGGTGGCTCGTCGTCCTACCGCCAGGCGGCATGCTCTTCGTCTCAGGAGGCCTACAAGGGTCGCGGCAAGCAGGGAGCGTCTCGCTGCCAAGGTGGCCCGGGTGGCAAGGCCACCACCTCCAAGCAGGACTGAACCGGCCGTGGCCTCGGGCCCCCACTGAAGCCCCCTGGTGGGAGGCCGGCTGACGAATTTCGTCAGCGTGTGGAAGTCCATCTCCACCGACCGTTGGGTGCTGGATACCCTGGCAAGAGGAGACACTATTGAATTCCTGAAGAAGTGCCCTCACGTTTCTCCTATGGCCAGGAAGGAAAATCACGTCCCGCAACTGCTGTTGGAAGTACGGGCGATGCTCAGGAAAGGCGCCATCGAGCTCGTCCCGAAGAGGCTCCGGGGTGTACTCAAGGTACTTCCTCGTCAGGAAGAAGACGGGCAGCTGGCGCCCCATCCTGGACCTTCGTCGTTTGAACAAATACATCAGGTCACAAAAGTTCAGGATGGTCACCCTCCAGCACGTGCTGGGACAGCTGGAGGAAGGCGACTTTCTATCGTCGTTGGTCCTGAAGGATGCATACTTCCACGTTCCCATCCTCAAAAGTCACCGAAAGTTCCTCAGGTTCGTCATCCAGGGACGCCACTACCAATTCAGAGCACTGCCGTTCGGATTGAAGTCGGCCCCCAGGGTCTTTACCAAGTGCCTAGCACCTGTTGCGGCGCGGCTGCGCCTGCAGGGGATTCACGTCTACCCCTACCTGGACGACTGGCTCATCCGCTCAAGGACGAGGGAACTCTCCGTCAAACACACTGCGAGGACCGTCCAGCTACTCACAGACCTGGGATTTGCCATAAATTACCCAAAGTCCCACCTGGTGCGATCGCAGGTGGCCCTGTTTCTCGATACAGTGAGGCGCCTGGCGGCACCGTCGGAAGAACAGACGAAGACCATTCTGGGCAAAGTGCAGCGCCTGCTAGCCACGGACGTGTCCAGGGTGAGGTCCATCAAGTCCCTCCTGGGGATGATGTCCTATTGCATCTACCTGGTGCGCCTCTGCAGACTACGGAGGCGCCCTCTTCAAGAATTTCTCGACGCCCGTTGGATGCAGGCGACGGGCACCTTCGAAGACAGGGTCCCCCTCAACGAGGTGTTCTGGCGGGCGATTCAGTGGTGGGGCGTTCGAGCGCACCTTACGGCGGTTCAAGGACTTTCAGACGCCAGCGTACCAGGAGACGGTGACGACGGACGCCTCCCTGGAACGTTGGGGCGCCCACACCAGAGATCTCCACGCAAGAGGCCTCTGGCTCCCGGAGGAGAAGCTCCTGCACATCAACATCCTGGAACTCCGAGCCGTGTTCTGGGCTCTCAAATCGTTCCTCCCGTCGCTCAAGGGCAAGGTGGTGCGGATCTTCACGGACAACACCACGACAATGTTTTACATACGGAAGCAGGGAGGCACCAGATCCCCAGCCCTATCCAAGGAAGCACAGGATCTGTGGCACTGGGCGGTCGCCCAGGGGATGTTCCTGGTTCCCTTCCACCTGGCAGGAGAAAGAAACACCATCGCCGACTCGATCAGCAGGGAGCTGCGCGCGTGTCACGAGTGGAAACTGCGCCAGGATCCGGTGGATCAACTCTTCCGACGATGGGGCAAACCCCAAATCGACCTGTTCGCAACAGCGACGAACTCGAAGTGCCAGAGGTTCTCGAGCAGGTTTCCCCAGCCGAGAAGCATGGGCGATGCGTTCTCGTTCCCCTGGGACGGCCTATACCTGTATGCGTTCCCTCCGTTGCCGTTGCTGCTTCGACTCATCAACCAGCTCAAGAGGTCCCAGTGCAGGATGATCCTCGTCGCACCGGTGTGGCCGAGGCAGATCTGGTTCCCGGACCTTCTGGACTTGTCAACGTCCCCTCCCACCAAGCTGTCGGCGGACGCGGATCTTCTCTCCAGGGAAGGAGGCGCCATCTTCCACCACGACCCGGCGTCGCTGAACCTGCAGGCTTGGCTCCGCAGCGCTAGAGTTTGGAGGGTAAGACATACCGGCCGACTGCAGAGAGGTTCTTGCAAAGGCCAGGGCGTCCTCGACTCTCAAATACTACGGTCACAAGTGGAAGAGGTTCTCTATCTGGTGCCGAGCACAGAAGATCAACCCCCTACGGATTACGGCCCCTCAAGTGCTGCAGTACCTGCTATCGCTGGCAAAGGCTGGGCTAGCCCATGCCTCCATTAAGATTCATTTGGCGGCGATCTCCAGATATACCAGAACCACATGACGGACGTCCCTGTGGTCCCATCGACTGGTAAGAGTTTATGAAAGGACTGTTCCGGTCGTTCCCACCGGTGAAGGCCCCGGCCCCGGCATGGGAACTTAACGTGGTGCTGACCAGGCTCATGGGTCCCCCATTCGAGCCGATGCACTCCGCACCGATGAAGTTTGTGTCGTTGAAGACTGCATTCCTGGTGGCCATTACCTCCGCACGACGAGTGGGAGAGATCCAGGCCCTATCATGCAAAGCACCATACTTGACTTTCCATGCCTCGAGGGTGGTGCTTAGGGCACCCCTCCTTTATGCCCAAGGTGCCGTCGGACTTCCATCTTAACGAGCCCCTGGTGTTACCTGTTTTCTTCCCGTCTCCTTCGTCGCCGGCCGAGAGGACTTTGCACTCGCTGGATGTGGCTAGAGCGCTGAAGTTCTACGTGGACCGCACAAAGAGTTTTCGGAGGACATCACAGCTATTCGTGAACTTTGGACCTGTGAATCCAAGGGAAGGCTCTCTCAAAGTCTTCTATTTCCAGATGGCTCTCCGGCTGCATCATGCACTGCCACCGGTTGGCTAACCGACCGCTGCCAGGCCGTCTGAGAGACCATTCGACTAGAGCGATCACTGCTACTACGGCGTTCCTATCTGGTGTGCCCCTGCTGCACATCTGCAGGGCTGCTACGTGGAGGTCGACGCACACCTTCACGAGATTCTACTGCGTCGATCGGGATTCCAGGGAGGAGTCCAGGGTCGGCCAAGCAGTGCTGCGCAACCTGTTCGCTTAAGGTGAACCTGGTGAGGAGGTAAGAGATGCTTAATGTTGAATTTTTGTATTGCTTAATGTTGAGCCTTTTGCCACCTTCTGTGGTTGTGCATGTGTGTACTGCTATGTATTCTTATATTCATGAGCATGTGAATCCATGCCAGACCCCATGCTGGAGAAGGAACAAGTTACTTACCTGTAACTGTTGTTCTCCAGCATGGGTCTGGCATGGATTCACATGCGAACCCTCCCGCCTACCCCTCTGCGGCTCTTCACTTGGTCATACTGCCACTTCACATGCTACCAAATCTGAAGATGGCTGCCGGAGGCGGGGCTTAGGGAGATGGCAGTCATTGGCTGTGGTCAGTATGACGCAGAGATCAGTGATTGGTTACTACTACGAAAGACAGATTAGAAACGAAACTGATACTGATTTTTCTTTACCGAGGATTCCCAGCCTGACGACGGGGAATATTCATGAGCATGTGAATCCATGCCAGACCCATGCTGGAGAACAACAGTTACAGGTAAGTAACTTGTTCCTTAGACAGAATGAGGACTTGTCATAATTGTCAATCACTGAACCCTAGCCTGTATGACATGTATGAGGGCAGGTTGAAATGCTTTAACAAGAGATAAGGTATGATGTGTAGATATATTGCTGCTTGAGCGCTGTTCTCTCGCTCTCTCGCATCTCACGAGATCTGAGAACACACGTCGTGAGGCGTTGAGACCCAGTCGGCTGACTGAGAAACTCTGAATAAAACCAGACTTGTTTGGAAAACGAACCTCGCGTCTGACATGTCATTATAGTGTATGGTTATTGTGCCTTAGTTTCCATATGACTTTATGGCCTAGCATTGGGAGCATGACTCGGACCTCTCAGAGGAGGTGCTTGAGGTACGGCTGGCTGCATGCAGACCTTCTACTAGATCTCTGTATGCGTGCAGGTGGAGAAGATTTGAGGCATCGTGCTGGGAACGGGAGACTCACCCTTTCGTTTGCCCTACCACCACGGTGAAAGGGTATTTGGCAGCCCTGTCTGTGAGATGCCCAGACTAAGGTTTGTTCTTTCTCCAGCATGGGGTCTGGCATGGATTCACATGCTCATGAATACTCCCTGTCAGGCTGGGAATCCTCGGTAAAGAAAAAATCAGTGTCAGTTTCGTTTCTGATCTGTCTTTCTTAGTAGTAACCAATCACTGGTCTCTGGGTCATACTGCCCCCAGCCAATGACTGCCCTCTCCCTAAGCCCCGCCTCTGGCAGCCATCCTCAAATTTTTACGGCACGTTCAAGTGTTGGGAGTCCTCATGCTATAGCTCTCGAGCATTTACTGCGTTTTGTGCTTTTTCAAAGAGATTTCTCATTTTTTCGGTTTAATCAAGCCTCAAGCTCCACCGTTTCTACTTCCGATCAACAGGGACCCATTTTGGAGTTATCTACGCCCCTCAAGGGTGAAGTTTTCGTCGAGGTATGCTTCTTGGAGGATTCCCGAAGTTTCTGAGGCCTACCTCGCGGATGAGAAGAACATGGCCCAGGAGAAGGGAAAGCTTGACTCCGGCAAACTGTTCAGGATCTGCCCTGGATGTAACCTAACTAAAATGTGTTCAAGGTGGACGAGCATTCGAAATGCCTTTACTGCCTCCACGAGGACAAAACGCACGTGGAGAAGGACTGTGCGTTTTGCATGAACATGTCGGATCGGACTATGAGGGATCGTTGGACCCGTCTCTCCAACTGGCTGGAAGGCAAGATCCCAGCAGGTGAGAAGAAGTCATCCGAGGGGTCTTCTCAGTCCTGTGAGGGCGCCCCGGTGAAGGGGGCCCAACAGAAGACAAAGCACCGCGAGTCCGCGGGCACCGGGAGCGCCGAACGGTCGGGCTCCTTGGCTGCCAGGCAGGGCACACCTTCACCGACGCCATCAACCGTGAGCTAATGCTCTGGCTCGGGGAAGAGAAAATCTGAGAACCCGGCTAAGCTTCTGGAGAGGCCCCGGTCGATCTCGAAGGATCAGGCTGAAGGGGAGCGAGGCGGTGACCCTCCCTCTAAGGTGAAGGCCTCAAGCGCACCGAAGGTGGTGACGGCCTTGATCCCGGCCAAGGCCTCGATTGAGGGAGTCGCTGCGGCACTGGCGAAGCCTGTGGAGGCTACCCCAGTGGAGGTGACCTCGGAGCCCCGAGTTTCCCTGCCTCCGTGGAGTGAATCCTCTTTTAAGCCCGTCGAGAAGACCCCTGTGAAGACCCCGGTGGAAAAAGAGGGGGGAGGGGGCGGTAACCATGACAGAACTGACCGAGAATTTGGAAGAGGCCCGGTCCCACGGGAGGGATCCCGACGAGGGGGACAGCGAGCTTCCCGTGGAAGAGGAACAACCGTCTCTCCCGGCACGCCCGTCGCAACCCGAGCCATAAGACAACTCGGTGGCCATTTTGATGGCAATCCAAGTCTTATGCACGGAGATGAGAACAAGACTTTCCCTACCCCCGACAGATGACCCAACTGAACCGGGTCTGTCAGGAATCCCTCCAAACAAGAGGAGGAGAATTCATCCGGTTCCCCTTCAGCCCTCACAGCCTTCTCAGCCTTTGTCACCCTCCCCGGCCCGAGGGATGACACGGGAACGGACACGGCCACGACTGGGGACAGATGATGACCGCGGCGACGACGGGAGTGACATCCCGTCTGATTCCTCGGGCGTCTCCTCCCGACGAAATTGGCTCCTTCCACTCCAGGATTGCCAGGACATCCAAGCTTTTTCAGCTCTGCCCCGAAGAAAAGAAGGAAGGCTTCCTCTACCAACGGCGCGAGGCCAAGAGGAAGACGGTCCTCGCGGTGCCGTTGCTGAACGGCATCTGGGACAAGGGTCTTGCCCTCCTGAAGAACCCGTCCATGACGCCTGCCAAAAGGGACGGGTACGAGAAGAAGTATCGGGTCCCCAATGGTGCCCCTTTGTGCCTGAGGGCACAACCGACCCCGGATTCGGTCATCTCGGCAGCAGCCAAGAAGAAGGCTGGGGGGGCTTTGGCTTCAACTTCCCCATCGGACGGCGAGGGAAAGAAACTAGATTCCATGAGATGAGGAGTCATCTCGGCGGCGACGATGATTGAGGCATCCAACGCCCTAGCGATTGTGGCCCGCTACAACAGGGAGTTGTGGTACAAGATAGCCCCCCTGTTGGACTTCCTCCCGGACGACAAGGGGGCAGAGGCCCTGGCGATCCTACAGGAGGGTGAGGTGGCGTCGGACCACGCCATAACTGTGCCACGGACATTGCGGACACCAGTTTCTGCCAGCTGTGCAACGCGTTTGCCTTCCACGGCGAGGGTGGCTCAAGGCGACAGATTTCCGCCAGGAAGTGCAAGCCAAGGTTTTGGACATGCCCTTCGACAGGAACAATTTGTTCGGCGAGACAGTGGATGAGTCGCTGCAGGTCATCAAGACCGACACGGGGACGGCTCGGGCCTTGGGAGTTCTGCAGCAATGGCGGCCGCCCTTTCGGAACTCCGTAGGCAAACAAGGTGCCTCCAAAGGATTCGGCAGCGGCTCCTCGACCTACCGTCTGGCAGCCTGCTCCTCGTCGCAAGAAGCCTACAGGGGACGAGGCAAGTCAGGGGGATCTCGCCATCATCGCCAAGGAGGCCAGGCTGCTTCCAAGCAAGACTGAACCAGCCGTTGCGTCGGCCCCCACCGAAGCACCCCGGTGGGAGGCCGGCTGACGAAGTTTGTCAGCGTGTGGGAGTCCATCTCCACCAACCATTGGGTGCTGGACGCCCTGGCCCACGGGCCCACTCTGGAATTTCTAAAGAAGTGCCCCCAAATTCCTCCCGTGGCCAGGACCACGTCCCTCAACTGCTGTTAGAGGTAAGGGCAATGCTTAAGAAAGGAGCCATCGAGCTCGTCCCAAAGAGGCTCCTGGGCTCTGGAATATACTCACGATACTTCCTCGTCAGGAAGAAGACAGGTGGTTGGCGTCCCATCCTGGACTTGCGTCGGCTGAACAAATAGATCAAGGCACAGAAGTTCCGGATGGCCACCCTCCAGCACGTGCTGGGCCAGCTGGGGAGGCGACTTCCCATCGTCGTTGGATTTGGAGGTTGCGTACTTTCACATCCCCATCCTGAAAGGACACCGAAAGTTTCTCAGGTCCGTAGTCCAAGGGCGGCACTACCGGTTCAAGGCCCTCCCATTCGGATTGAAGTCGGCGTCCAGGGTTTTCACCAAGTGCCTAGTACGAGTGGCGGCGCAGCTGCGCCTACAGGGGATCCACGTCTACCCCTACCTGTTGGACTGGCTCATGCGAGCAGGGACAAGGGAACTTGATGTCGAACACACAGCAAAGGCCGTCCAGCTGCTCACGGACCTGGGATTCTCCATCAACTTCCCCAAATCCCATCTGGTTCCGTCGCAGGTTGCGCTGTTTCTGGGAGCCAAGCTCGATACAGTAGCGCAACTGGCCTCGCCGTCGGAGGAAAGAACGCAGGCCATCCTGGGCAAGGTACAGCGTCTGCTGGCCACGGACGTGGCCAGAGTGAGGTCCATCAAGTCCCTGCTCAGGAAGATGTCCTCTTGCATCTATCTGGTACACCTGTGCAGGCTCCAGATGCGTCCTCAACGCCTGTTGGATGCAAGTGATGGGCAGCTTCGAGGACAAGATCTCGCTCAACGAAGTATTCCGCCAAGCAATTCGATGGTGGGGCACCCGTGCGCATCTCGCAGCGAGCACAGACTTTCAGACCCCAGCATACCAGGTGAGGGTGACGACGGATACCTCCCTGGAGGGGTGGGGGGCGCACACCGGACATCTTCACACGAGAGGCCTGTGGCTCCCGGAGGAGGGGCCTCTCCACATCAACATACTGGAGCTCTGGGCAGTGTTCTGGGCCCTCAAGTCGTTCCTCCCGTCCCTCTAGGGCAAGGTGGTGAGGATCTTCACCGACAACACCACCACGATGCCCTACATCCGGAAGCAGGGAGGAGCCAGATCCCCAGCCCTGTCCAAGGAAGCCCAGGATCTGTTGCACTGGGCAGTTGCTCAGGGGATGTTCCTGGTACCTTTTCATCTGGCAGGGATAAAAAAAACACCATCACCGACTCACTCAGCAGGGAGTTGCGCTCGTGCCACGAGTGGGAACTACGCCAGGATCAAGTGGATCAAATCTTCCGGCGATGGGGAAAACCCCAAATTGACCTGTTTGCGACGGCGACGACCTCCAAGTGCCAGAGGTTCGCCAGCAGGTTCCCCCAGTCGAGGAGCATGGGCGATGCTTTCTCGTTCCCCTGGGACGGCCTGTTCCTGTATGCGTTCCCTCCTTTGCCGTTGCTGCTCAGGCTCATCAAGAAACTCAAGAGGTCCCGGTGCAGGACGATCCTCGTCACACCGAGGTGGCCGAGACAGATATGGTTCCCGGACCTTCTGGACTTGTCAGCGTCCCCACCAGTCAAACTGTCGACGGACGCAGATCTTCTCTCCAGAGAAGGAGGCGCCATCCTTCATCACGACCCAGAGTCGCTGAACTTGCAGGCCTGGCTCCTGCAGCACTAGAGTTTGGAGGGTACGATATCCCGGCTGACTGCAGAGAGGTTCTTGCGAAGGCCAGGGCGTCCTCAACTCTCAAGTGCTACGGACACAAGTGGAAGAGGTTCTCTGTCTGGTGCCGTGCACAGAAGATTAACCCTCTACAGATTACAGCCCCTCAAGTGCTACTGTACTTACTGTTGCTGGCCAAAGCTGGACTAGCTCATGCTTCCATCAAGATAAATCTGGCAGCGATTTCCCGATACACCAGAACTGCAGGACGGTCGTCCCTGTGGTCTCATCGCCTGGTGAAGGAGTTTATGAAAGGACTATTCCGATCGGTCCCGCCAGTGAAGGCCCCGGCGTGGGAGCTCAACGTGGTGCTGATTAGGCTCATGGGCCCGCCATTCGAGCCCTTGCATTCGGCTCCGTTGAAGTTCCTGTCGTGGAAGACAGCATTTCTTGTGGCCATCGCCTCTGCTCGACGCTTGGGAGAGATTCAGGCCCTTTCCTGCAAGCCTCCATACTTGACTTTCCACGAGACGAGGGTGGTACTGAGGACGCACCCCTCCTTCATGCC
Source organism: Ambystoma mexicanum (assembly GCF_040938575.1). NCBI lineage: Eukaryota > Metazoa > Chordata > Amphibia > Caudata > Ambystomatidae > Ambystoma > Ambystoma mexicanum. The sequence continues at coordinate 184,974,538 of NC_090930.1, read as the reverse complement.
CAAGGTGCCGTAGGATTTCCATCTCATCGAGCCCTTGGTGTTGCCAGTCTTTTTCCTGTCACCTTTGTTGCCGGCTGAGAGGACTTTACACTCGCTGGATGTAGCTAGAGCGCTGAAGTTCTACGTGGACCGAACGAAGAATTTTCGGACGACATCACAGCTGTTTGTGAACTTTGGACCTGTGAACCAAGGGAAGGCTCTCTCGAACGCTTCAATTTCCAGATGGCTCTCCGGCTGCATCATGCACGGTCATCAGTTGGCAAACCCACTGTTGCCCGGCCTTCCGAGAGCCCATTCGACCAGAGCGATCGCTGCTACCATGGCGTTCTTGTCTGGTGTGCCCCTGCTGGCCATCTGCAGGGCTGCTACGTGGAGGTCGACGCACACCTTCACAAGATTCTACTGCGTCGACCGGGATTCCAGGGAGGAGTCCCGAGTCGGCCAGGCAGTGCTGCACAACCTGTTCGCTTAAGGTGAGCCTGGTGAGGAGGTAAGAGATGCTTAATGTTGAGTTTTATGTAATGCTTAATGTTGAGCCTTGCCACCTCCCGTGGTTGTGCATGTGTGTACTGCTATGTATTCTTGTATTCATGAGCATGTGAATCCATGCCAGACCCCATGCTGGAGAAGGAACAAGTTACTTACCTGTAACTGTTGTTCTCCAGCACGGGTCTGGCATGGATTCACATGCAAACCCTCCCTCCTTCCCATCTGCGGCTCTTCACTTGGTCATACTGCCACTTCACGTGCTACCAAATCTGAGGATGGCTGCCAGGGGCGGGGCTTAGGGAGAGGGCAGTAATTGGCTGGGGGCAGTATGACCCAGAGACCAGTGATTGGTTACTAGTAAGAAAGAAAGATCAGAAACGAAACTGATACTGATTTTTTTCGAGGGGATACGGTCCTCCGACGTATTCCATATCTATGACAGGTAATGTCCACAGCTGTGCTGCTTCGGAAAATCTTTGGCGTGTGCGTCCTGCGTCGATGACGTCGATGCGCCCTCCCCGAGGACCTCCTCCGACGGCCGACGTCATCCGATGTGATGAGTAGGGCGCACAACGCCCATAGCCTCAGTTCCGTTTTTTCTGCGAACGTGTTCGCTTCGTGAATCTCGGTACGCCTCGACTCTTTGGAGTTTGTTGTTTTTTTCTCGGTTCATTGAACCTGTTCGGTTTTTTGTGAAGACCTGTTCGTGGCGATGTCTACTTCATCTTCAACCACACGTCCGGGCTTCAAGATATGCGGGGACTGTGGGTCCAAGATGTCAGTCACGGACTCGCACGACGCCTGCCTCTGTTGCCTCGGGGAGGCCCACGATACGGACGACTGTGTCGACTGCCAGTCGCTCACGCACAAAGGCCTTGCGGGAACTCAAGAAGCTGTCGGTAGGTTGGGTGTCAAAGCCCCGGAAGTCGAGGTCTACGGGGCTTTCGACGGATGACTCGAGAGGCGACTCTCCGCGTCATCATCAGAAGTCCAGTGGGTCTCCTTCCAGGAGTCGGTTTCGCCACTCCTCCGCCTCTTTGAGGCATTCCCGGAAGTGCCGGCATCGGTCGCCTTCCCCTTCCTCTTCTGAGGACTCTGCCCGTCGGCAGGTCGCTTATCCCACCATGCAAACAACACCGGAGGAATTGGCTTCCTTCGGGAAGCAGATGCTAGAGATTCTTGAATCGCAGGGCACCTGTCCATCCGCGCCTCCGAGTGGGGTTGGTTGGCACCGTTCGAGAGACACCGCTCGTACTCCTTCGGGCTCGGGTGGTCGGCACGGCTCGCGGGAGAGGTCCCGCTCGGACAAGGGTAGCCGTTCTCGCTATGCCCGTTCCAGGTCCCGGTCCTTGACGCGCTCGAGACAGCGTGATCCTGTGCCGTCTTCAAAGACGTTGACGCCTGTGGCGCTGAGGTCGTCGACGATTTCTCTCGAGGCTCCACCTCCGAGGGGGTTGTCGACGCTGTCGACATCTAGGTCGTCGAGAGACATGCTTTGAGGCCTGTGTCGATGCCGTCGATGCTGACAGCGCTGCAGCTGACGTCGACGCCAATTCTCTCGACGCCGCCACCGACTCGTTCGGCACCCTCAACGCCTTTCGAGGCGGTGGTGTCGGAGCGGCCCCGTGGCACAGGGTTATCCCCAACAAAGGCTCTGGCTAAGGTCAGGCATAGCTTTGGCCCCCAGGTGTCATCCTCTCACCGCCTGGAATACATTTCAGAGGGTGATGAAGGCTCTGATGAAGGTTTGGTTCCGGTTACGGTACCAGATGAGCTTCTCTCGGGCCATAGCCAGTTTGATGACCTGAGGCAGTCGCTGCATGATGCCAGTGGATTGGACACCTCTCCGGAGGTGGAGTTTTGTAGGCCGGAGCCTGGCACTCATGCCGATTCTTCATACTGGCGCCTTATGTCTCGGTTCACCGAGTACTTGGGATGGTCGGCTCCCCCAGGGGAGTTCGTTCAGGATGATCTCACGGACATCCTTGATCTTGGTCCTCCCACTGACCCGGTACTGCCGTTTCATATGGCTCTGCAGAGAAGGGTGGCAGCGGCTTGGACTGCTCCAGAGAGTCTCCCGGCAGTGGGCAAGTCTTTGTCGCGAAAATACCGTCCAGCCAGTAGCAACCCCTGCTACTTGTCCAGGCACCTCACTCTGGAGAGTTTGGTGGTGCAGACGGCTACGGCCCCGGCAAAGCAGGCGTCGTATCCTACAATCCCTCCGGATAGGGACGACAAACGTTTTGACGGCTGGGCGAAGAAAGTGTTTTCTTCAGGGGGTATGGCGCTTCAGGCGGCCAACTCCATATGTGCCTTGTCTCGGCTGGATGGCTGAGGTCACAGAGGAATTGCTCCCCCAGAACCCTCTGACGGTGTTGTTGGGTCTCCCCCCGGAGGCCTCGGATGTTTACAGGTACCCCAGAATGTGGGAAACCATGCTGAGGGCGGGAAGGGTGGCACTGGCGCAGAAATGGAAGAGCCCGGAGACCCCCTCAAAAGAGGACTGGCTAAAGAAGTTGAAAAATATGTTCTTAATGGACAAGCTAACGGCAATGGTGAACAATGACTCTGGCTCATTCCTTGAAAACTGGTATGGGGTGCAGCAGTCCTGGGGATGGGACGTTCACTGATGCCCGGTGGAGGCCCAGGCGGGGCCCAGTGGGTCAAGACTGGGAGGTACCAATGACATAATGGGTGACCACGGCCCAGGGGTAGGCAGTCGAATCACAGCCATATAAGATTGTCGACGTTCACATTCATTACCAAGCACTGGACACAAAAGAAAAGTCCAAGTCTCCCAACACTACAGTTCAGGTTTGATTAAGCTGTTAGGGGGGTGGGTGGAGGAAGGGATGGAGAGGGAGCGGGGGGGTTGTTGGGCCGGTCATATGCACACCTCTTGAACATGTATTGAGCCCGTTTGTTATATTTACAAAAATGCTAATAAAACAAAAGTTTTAAAAAAAAAAATGTAAATCCCCGCGGGGGTGCAGCCCAGGGAGCATGCACTACCCTGACTTCGCTCTCCGGCACCACACCTCAGTCCCCTTTTCCGCCTCAACTGGAATGGGCTGAATTCACCAGCGTTCCTGGGTTTGTCTTCGGCCATGTAATTCCACGCGTGGATACTTCTTCTTTATCTTTTTTGTCTTTTCTATCATTCAGATACTCGTTCCTCAAGCGTCACGCTCCTCCTCGGGACATGTCCACTTCTACAGGGTTGAGCAGGTGTCCATCCTGCAATTGGCTCTACCCAACTTCAGACCCCCACACTCTCTGCCTGCATTGCCTTGGCCCAGACCACAGTTGGCAAGCATGTTCGGCGTGTGACTCGCTGTCATCGAAGGCGCTGAAGAATAGACTAGCCAGGTGGAGGGATCTCTTCCAGAGGTCGCCTCAAGGGGATCTCAAGAACTTCGTGAAGCATTGAACCAGGCCCAAGGTAGGGCCGATATTTTCCAGCGCACCCCGCAAGGGGGACTCCTTCCCAGGGACGCTCGCGCGTGCGAGGGAGAAGCCAAGTGTTTCTACCGGCACGTGCACCGAGGCTGCTACAGCTACTGACCTTCGGGTCGAGGGGTCCTCGGATCCTTCCGGGCGCAGTGTTGAGGTACCGGAAGGTTCTTGTACTGGGTCTACACCCGAGGGGCTACACACTTTTACCGGCACAATGGCTGAGGGGGCTACACCCTAACACCAAACACCAGCAATACGTCTGAGGGGGTGCCTAAACTCAGCTCTACCAAAGCCGGGTCGGTGGTGCCACACCTGCCGGGCCGAGACCCAAAGAGCAGGGTAGGCCTCGTGATCCACACGCAAGAGTCTTGGACGAGGCCGGGCCCAGCGGGCTGGGCAATATGCCGCAGGCACGTGGCAGGCATCTCGACAAAATGGCCACCACACCAGATAGGGGCACCCGTCAGATGCCAGTCCATGAATTCGGCGAAGAAGTGTCAAGGTGCGACTGGTCTCAACCAGGTACGTGGCCTACAGTCTACCCTTCATTTGCGCAGGGTAACTTTCCCATGCATCCATATGGACGGGGTACACAGCGGCTCCAGCAACCCCCCGCTATCCTGTCGGTACCCCCTGCCAACTCTTGGGCCAGTGAGGAGGTGCTCTTCAAGATGTTTCTCGGCCTTATAAGGTCTCCTCAGATGGGGGTTATCATCCAGAATGCAGTCGGAAGTCCTCTCTGCCATGCTAACGGCACCACAGACGACTCCATCGGGCCCGCAGGCCCCGGTGCAGCCGTCTCCTCCGGTTCCCCAGCCAACTTTGCAACCTCCGCCTCCGGCTGTGGTCCCTGTAACCCAGCCTCCGGCGCCATCTACCCGTCCTCCTCCACAAGATGCTCCAGACCCGCAGGATACAGACAACGAGGAGGATCCGGACACGCCATCCTCAGCCAGGGCCTTCCATGAGTCTTGCTGGCCTGGCGGAGTACCTGGGCCTCCCCCAACACGAGGTCGAACAGCCGGCAGAGGGGGATCTGGCAGAAGTCCTCATGAGACGCCCCTCTGCCAACACGGAATTCCACTGCAAACCGATGTCTCCCTGGACAAGAAGAGTTGACTCAAGCCCCACTCGGACCAGCCGGTCAACCGCCGACGCCTGGACGCCAAGTACAGGCAGATGGAGGGGGATAAACTCTTGCTTTCGAACCATCCTCAGCCACACTCCTCGGTGATCGCTGCAGCATCACTATACTCCAAACCTCAGTCGTCCTCAGCCACCTCCTCTGCAGCGCTGCTAGGCAAGTAGAAGATCTTGGAGGCGTACGGCAAGATCATCTACTCCAACGCCTCCTTGCACCTGCGTCAAGCCAATGCAGATGCCATGCTGGCTTCCGCCAACCAACGGTTATGGTGGCAAATTGCAGACTTCCTCCTGGAACTCCCCTCCCAATGCCAATCATGCTTTAAGGCAGGGCTAGCAGAAGCCAAGCTCGTGGCGCATGACCTCATGGAATCCACGTTGGCTCATATTGATACCTCAGGCCGTGCCATCTGCATTGCCCCGGACATGAGAACAGCCTGGCTCAGGACAATAAAATTCAACCCGGAGGTCCAGGAGCACATTCTAGATCTGCCGTTCGAGGGGGTGGGGGGGATACTTCTTCCACTCCTCTACGGACGAAGAGCTGGACAAGAACAGCTCACAAATCGTACACCCAATCTCAGCAGCGCTTAGAAAAGGGTTGTACATATGGAGGGTTCCCCGGCTTCCAGGAACGCCGATCCAGGCAACCGGACTGCTCGCTGTCTCAGAACCGGCGCAAACAACAAAAAGGGGGGGGAAGGGCGAGGGGGGGAGTAAGGGTTTTTTCCAGTCCCCCTCCACAGCATCAGCCTCTGAGGGAAAGAAGTCATGACATGCCCCTTCGGGTCCACGTGTCTCCAGTGGGGGGCAGGCTTGCCCTCCATTCACAATTCTGGCACCAGAATGTCACGGACCCCTGGATCCTCTCCGTAGTATCCACGGGTATCGTCTTCCTATCCCAGCCTCTCCTCTGTCCTCTCCTCCACTCCCACAGGTTGGGACAACAACTCTTTTGGCGGAGATCCGGTCGCTCGTAGAGAGCCAGGCAGTGGAGGAAGTCCCAGCCTCCCAGCGAGGCTTTGGCTTCTACTCCAGGATTTTTGCTATTCAGAAAAAGAACCAGGCGGGCCTGAGAGTTTTGCTGGACCTTTCCACCCTCAACCTCTCCCTACCCCTGCAAAAATTCGAGATGGTTATGCCAGCTTTTATAGCGGAGACATTGGACAGGGGAGACTGGATGTGTTTCCTGGACCTGAAGGACGCGTACCTATACGTCCTGATTTGGCAGCCCCATCGTTCTTTCCTACAGTTCAGGATCATGGGCTACCATTTCCGATACAAAGTCCTTCCATTTGGCCTCAACTTGGCCCCCAGGGTCTTTACCAGACTCATGAATGCTGTGGCGGCTCGCCTCAGAGCGCAGGGCCTCCACATCTATCCATACCTTGACGACTGGCTTATCAAGGCTACATCTCAGGAAGCGGTTTGCCACTCTTCCCATGCCTTTATGACCACTTATCACTACATGACCTGGGCTTCTCGCTCAACCTCAAGAAGTCGCGACTGCTCCCTACGCAGACTCTGACATTCCTGGGGCTCATTTGGGACACGTGCTCCGAGAGGGTTTTCCCTTCGGAAGACAAAATCTCGGCCATCAAGAGGGCCACCGCCTACTTCCTCAGCAGAGAGAGGACCTCGGCATGGTGGTACCAACATTTCCTGAGTCTACTGGCGGCAGTCCTGTTAGCCGTGCCGCACACAAGACTAAGGATGAGAAGGATTCAGCTGCACTTCACTGCCTCATGGAATCAAGAGCGGGGCTCACAATCCGAGATGATCAACGTTCCTCCATCTCTCCACCAGGACTTAACTTGGTGGTCTATGGACTGCAACCTACGGACGGGCAAGCCCTTTCGGCCGCCCTCTTTGCAGGCCAGCACTTCGCATCCTGGCAGGGTCAGGGCCCCGGCTCTCTGGGCGACGCATTGCACCTCCAGTGGACCGGCTTCAAGGCCTACCACTTTCCGCCTACTCCCCTGATCCACAGGGTAATCTGCAAGATCAAGGAGTCTCACCGACTCATCATCATTCTGATAGCTCCATGGTGGCTGGCCAGACCATGATTTTCGGAGCTACTCAGCCGCTCGCAGGTGCCCCCGATAAACCTTCCGACGGGCCCAGCACATCTTCTTGTGCAGCAGGGGGACAGAATCATCCATCCCGCGCCAGGGAAACTAGCCCTCACAGCGTGGCACCTGAGCAGGTAACGCTTCGGCACCTTAGCCTCTCACAAGCCAATCTGGAGATCATACAGGGTGCCAGGAGCAAAGCCACCAGGGTCCAGTACGAAAGCAAATGGACCAGATTCTGCCGCTGGGCAGACTCCGAGGGAATTGACCCCTTGGCCTCTAATTTGGACGACGTCCTCTCCTTTTTGGCACCCCTCGCACATTCGGGCGTGCAGGTGGACACCTGCCGTACATACCTTGCAGCCATTGGGGCTTAGAAGAACTCGGAGGGAAGCATTTTTTCCTCCTCCAACCCTTTCGTCAAACATCTGACTGGTCTCGCTAGGTTCTACCTGCCTGTCAAGAGACTGCACCCTGTGTGGGATCTTAACATAGTCTTGGGCGCTTTGCCGCACAAACCATTCGAGCCAATTTGCGTCCGTGGACATTAGACTGGTCACCATAAAGACGGCCTTACTAGTAGGTCTTACCTTGGCTCGCAGAGTCAGCGAGATACAGGCGTTGGTTGCCTCTGAACCATATACCACTTTCACAAAGACAAGGTAGTCATGCGGATGCACCCGGCATTTCTGCCCAAGGTTCCATCTGCATTTCACTTGAACGAAGAAATAGTCCTGCCTACGTTCTTTCCCGATCCCAAGGACAAAGCACAGAGTGCTGCACTGCCTGGATGTCAGGAGTGCCCTAAAATTCTACTTGAACCGGACCAAGGGCTTCCGCAAGTCGGATGCCCTGTTTTTCACTTTCGGACGCTCGAAGCCAGGCTACCAGGACTTTAAAGCTTCCATATCCCGCTGGATGTCGCTGCCATCAAAGAAGCATATAAGGGCCAGCACAAGCCACTCCCGGCCAACATGCATGCCCACAGAGTCAGGGCCAAGGCAACAGCCATCGCATTCCAGCGCCATGTCCCTTGGCAAGTCATAAGCAGGGCGGCCACTTGGACCTCTCCCTCGGCTTTCTGCAAACATTACTGTTTGGATGCCGGCTCTATATCTAATGCGGCTTTCGGACATGCGGTTCTCAGGAACCTATGTCGGGGTGATTATCCCGGGGTCGGCTGAGCCGTCCGCGGACCTCTGGGCTGGGAGGCCAAACTCCTCCCGTGTTCCCCAAAAATGAGTATGAGACACACACAAGAAGCAAGGCGGTTCTGCTGTTTATTAAAACAACGGCAGAGATGGGTCTAGGATCGTACGCGTCCGTCCAGACTCTCAAAATTCGTGGGGCTCGCAGGCCCTTTTTGCCGCAGTATGACGCGCTACTTGCGTCACCTGGGAAAGTTAGCGAAAAACCTATTGCCACTCCGGATTGGTTCCTCGAGTGGTAGGGTTAGTATAGCATACATATAGAGAGCAATATTAGTGGTTGAGGATGAGTCAGGTGGTATACTTGGGTTGTCCCTTCTATTAGATAGTTGAAAATGATTACACAAAGACCCTTGATGATTGGCTAATGTTAGTGGCGTCAGTAATGAGTGCCCCCCATGTTCTGATTGGTCCTCCCGCGAGCCCCCCAGTCTGGGACCATCGTTGTTCCCAGCTCGCGGTGTACCTGTCGCTAGCAACAATGTGTAACTATGTGTTCGTGCAGACAATGTGCGGATTTGCTCATAGGCTTGAGAGCAGGCCATTCCCATTGCTGTAGGTGTCCATCTGGTCATTTCATTGTTGCAACCTGTGTCCCAGACGTGGGACCCAGGCGACTTCTTCCTCGTGGGTCTGGCACCTTGTCAGGTTGGCTTGGTCACGTGTGGAGAGACCGTGGCTGGGGCGGAATTCTGCACATTCAAAGTTGTATTGGCTTTGCTTACAGGTGTGACCTTGGCGCCGGCTGGTAGCATACGAGTTGCAACATCGCCCCCTTGGCTGTGAGCTCTCACTGGGCTCGTTCTGCGTGATCAGCACTTGTACTCTCGCTCATTCAGTGTTCATGGCGGTTCTTGCTTGCGGCCTACTTGGACCTGGTTCATGGGTGGGGATGTGTAATGCACGGCACCTGTGTTGCGGTTTGACATGGCTTCATAGGCAGTATTACGTCTTTGTTATATTCTCATCACGATGCGAGGGGTGGGAGAAGCGTCAGCAAGCGTATACGCGAGTGCTTTATGCGTCTTGCGTTTCTGCATTACGGAAAAACCTATGTGAAAAATAATAAAGATGCGCGTCAGTGGGTGTATCCGTCACCTACGTCATAGCACTGAATATATTCTTCGTGTGGGTTGGTGCGTGAGTGACCAGTGTGCATGGTGTCACGTGTGTTCTTGGCAGTTGGCTAGGTCGTTATGGCATCTCTAACGATGTCGGTGCTTGTTGTTGAGGTCTTAGTCGAGTTCATCCATGCCGCAGGTGTCGGCTTGAGTAGGGCAGGCTGGTGGGCATATCCTTATGTTCATGAACCAGGGTATTTGGTCATCTGATAGACAAATTCATCTTGTGGTGGGTGTCTGGGCCGTGATCCTCTAGGCCATGGTCGCGAGGAGATTGGGGGGAGCTTTTTCTCCCATTCTCCCACTTCACCTATTTGCATAAGCATGGTCTCCTCTCCACCCTGGGGCTACAATCAGTTGTAATTGCCCATACAGTATTTAGGAAAGGGAACGGGACGTAAGAGTAATTATAAGTTACTCACTGTATTGACTAATGCATTTAGTCCATAGTCCCCTTTCCTCCATACGTTCCACCAACCTCCCCCCTAATAATACTGGTGTCATTAAGCAATGTTAAATCTATTGTCGACGCGTCAATGGGGACTGAGGTGTGGCGCCGGAGGGCGGAGTCAGGGCAGCGCATGCTCCCTAGGCCACGCCCCCGTGTGCCTCTTAAATTTAAAGGGAAGAAGGTTTTTCTGGTGAAAAAAGTTCCGTCTCCTGTCATTTGTAAAGGACGCCCATACAGTATGAAGGAAAGGGGACTATGGACTAAGTACGTTAGTCACTACGGTGAGTAACTTATAATTTTGTGATGTAACTCCCAGATGTGTCAGGATATAATGCCATTTGGGTGACTGTAGACGCATTCACCAAAGTAGCATGTTTTTTCCCATGCATGTCCCTCCCGTTTTCCAAAGTATTGGTGGATTTGTTTTTTCGGCATATCTTTAGCCTATTTGGCTTACCCTGTATTATCGTTTCAGATAGGGGACCCCAGTTCACTTAACCCTTTTGGAAGGACTTGACGATCCTACTGGGCATTGACACCCGGTTCTCCTTCATATCCCACATATGGACGGATAGACTGACAAAGCGTACTAATCAGTCGTTGGACCAATTTTTGCGGTGCCTTTGTTTGCAGTTCCAGGATACCTGGACGCGGTTGTTAGCATTCGCTGAATTTGCATATAATAACACTGAGCACTCTGCCATGGGTTGTTTCCTGTTTTACGACTTGTTTGGCAACATCCCTGCACACTTCCCATGTGCCTTGTATACCATGCTCGAATCGTTCTAATGATGATGATGATGATGAGGTGGTGCAAAACCTACACCAGTTACGCGTCTCGATCAGACATTTTTGATGCGCAGAATCTGATGAAGAAGCAAGCAGATGAACGTTGCCGACCAGAACCCCAATATTGGACTGGGGATTAAGTCTAGTTGTCCACAAAGCATCTATGTTTGCCGGGTACTCGGAATTTACAACCTAGATATGTGGATCCTTCCCTGATATACACTGTGTCTGAACCCTGTCGCTCTGACTAGATTACCCAGAACCTGGCGTGTGCATCCTGTGTTCCATGTCTCCTCCTTTATTAAGCCTTGTGTTCCTGGTACCCGATTCACATCTCGTCTAAGGCCGGTATTGGTGAAGAGATCCGAGGAGTATGAGATGGCTGGCATCCTTAACTAGAGTATCATTGAGTATTATACCTAGTCGATTGGAAGGTATACAGCCCGGAGGAGCGCATCTGGTAACCTCTGCATCACATCCATGCCCCTAGTTTGTTACGCCAGTTTCTTACCAGCTTATCAGCTTCTTAACCTGATTGCTCGGGTGATTTCGAAGGCATTGATGTTGGAATCTGTTGTGCTCTGGCGGCGAATGCCACAAGTTCTCCTACAGTGGCAGATGCCCTAGCGACTCGGGCAGCATTTTTCAATTGGGAACCACGTCTCCCAACCTCCTTGTAAAGACTGGAGAGGAGTGGCCCTCCAAATGGTTGGGGTAGAGGCACAGAGCACTGCAGCCAAGGTTCTCTATATTGTAGCAATGAATGAGCAACCAAGGCTTAAACTCTCAGGAGGTGATGCAGACTGGTGCTTAAGTACAGTGGTTCCCCAAGCCCCCACAAAGTAATGTTAATACACCACAGCCTATTTATATAATTTGATGTTCAGATAAATATATGCATATAAATAACGCACTTTGTACTTTGTCAACACTTATTCAATAATGGCAACAATATATACTGTTATCACACTAGACTTAAATTCAGTAATAATTCAACTGAGGACGGGGCAGGTGAATTCATAAGTAAGGTGTACTTTCATACATTGAAAGAAAAAGGCAGGTTAATTTCAAAACACAGGTGGGTTAGTTTGAGGCCCCTCCCCTAACCTGGGCAACCGGTAGTGGAAACGTTAGGGAGCACCTTATCTTGTCTTCTACAGCCCAGTCCAAAAATTGTCAATAATGGTCTGCTTTCTTTTTATAGGTTCTCCCTCCAGCCCCCAATGTACTTGAGATGCCACAGGAGAACAGGATCCATGATGACTCTGGGGCCCCTGGACGACTCCTGAGGCTATGAGACGCTCTTCCTCGTCACAGTACCTTTGAAGTCTTGGCAGGCAAAGTGGCAGAGTTTCTTGGCTTTACTCGATGGGACCTCTGAAGGATGGAGGCCCTTTGCAAAAAAGTCACTGGGCTGTCGAGGCTCACCGAAAAGAAACTAAAAAGAAACAACCAAATGCTCTAGGAAAGGCAGAAGTTTCCGTCTTCGCAGTGGCCTCTGTTGGACGGTTGTTACTCCGTCCGTGGAAGTCCTAGGAAGGTGAAACTTGCTGTATACTCCTAAACTCCTGTTGGATGAAGCCGAGACCCTTGGGACCTTGGGTGACTTGCGGTGGCAACGGTTGCTGTGCCTTATGTGGGTGTTGTGTTTCAGGATTTTGCGGTTCACCGTCTTTTGGATCTTCGGTGCCGCAGCAGAGACCTCTGTATGGCTTATGGTGACCTAGATTCAACGACTGGACCATGGACCCTCACCAAGTCTGGACCCTCGGGACATCTTTGGATTCTGGTGGGCAGAAACCCACGGATGGACACCCTTCTGCACACCACGAACTGGAATCATCTTCGGCAGGAAAAAGTGGTCAGGTGTCGTGTCAGGGATGTCCCTTGAAGGATTCATAAATTGGGTGGAACCTTCACAGCTCCAGGTGTTAAGCAGCACTGTGCCAGGGTACCTCCTCTCTGAGTGGTAGACAGCAATCTGGCTTCCAGCAGTCCCACTTTTCTGGACCCTGAGTGACACAACTGGACTTCTTTGACTCAAGATGTCCAAGCACTCCTCTTCTGGACTCAGATACCTCTTCTCTGGGCGGCAGGCACACAGGACTGGCTTCCAAGGTAATTCTGATGACCAGTAGCAGATGCACTATAGTCCCTCGGGAAGAGGTCTCCTATCCAGGTCCTCTTTTGATTCCGTCTTTGGGTCAGCTGAGCAGTCTTGGGATTCCTTGAAGAAATGCAGCTACAGACTCCTTCCTTCAACTGGATTCAAGCTTCAGGTTTCAGCTTCAGAACAAATTGGTGATGGGTGCCTAGATATACGCATTTGTTCCCCATTCACATAGGCAGAGCTAGGCTCAGTCAGCCAATCATTCATGAGCGCATTCATGCAGGCAGGCCATTCACTCTACCCAGATACCCATAATACAGAATGTTGATTGGAGTAAGCATCCAGCCCTTCAGAATACTACAGTCCATTGACTCCAGTTTCAATCAAGGCTGTCCCCCAAAATCAGACGCTCAAAACACAGAATGCGAGTTGACTTCAGACTCCATTCATACAGGTACTACCCCAAGGGTGAATCCACAACACAAAGCCCCTGTGAAGACTCCAGTCAATCTGACAGAAGGCCGCCCAAGCCATGCAAGGTTCTTCCACCCAACAACCAGTTAGGGAGAAGGGACAGAGTCAGGGCTTGCCAGGACCTTTGGAAACAAGGGGTAAAGGCAATAGAAACCATAAGGCTACAGTGGCCATCTTGCCTTTGTTCAGTAATCCATTGGTTCCTATGTCAGGGCCTGAGTGTCTCAAAAATGTTAGGCGACTCAGAGCCACTAAATCAGCATGCAGCTGACACCAGCCGATACGCTGCTCTGTGGGCAACACACAGGTGCCCAAAAACACACATAAGGAGTACAAGGGTGTACCCCCACCCATGGGTGCCATGTGAGGATCCCATGGGTGTTGATCAAAAGGAAAAATGAAGTGCTACACTGGCAGCAGTCCATAGTTGACCACAGAGGCAGATAAGAAAACACACACAGAGAAGTGGTAGGACAAGGACTAGTTGGTCCTGTCCCTCCAAAAGGCATTTCCAGCATCGCACTCCCTCTCCTCTGATGCAGTCTACACGTTGAAGTGCTACCATCCATCATGTGAAGACCCGCTACCCATTGCTCAAGTAGGTATTTCATTGTATGCGTGCTGATTCTCAACCAGTATTTGTATTTTGTATTTGTTTGGCCTTTATAGAGCGGTGTACTCCAAAGCGCTGAACAAAAAGTTACCGTACAATAAAAATGAGGTTTCAATTACTAACATTTTCAAAGAAGCGAATTAAACTGACGAAGATAGTTCTCAGAGAAGTACGGAATGAAGAGTAAGAAGTAGAACGCAGGGGAAAGGGAGAGTTCCAGTGGTGCGGGGCAAGAAGAGAAAACAAACCGAATCGGGATTGAGCACCTGGAGGACGAGGAACAGATCATTGAGATTGAGTGCGAAGGGGGGCGTACATAGAGACCAAAGATGACAAATAACTGGGAGCAGGACTGTAGAGGGATTTGATCACAATGCAAAGAAAATTAAATTTGAGCCGAGAGGTGATGGAAAGCCAGCAAAGCTATGACAGATTTAGAAATGCAGTCGCAGTGGGATAGCTGGTATAGAAGGCAAATAGAAGCATTAAAGATGGACCCGAGTTCGGCAAAGTGAGAGAGAGGAAGACCAAAGAGAATAGTAGAACAGTTAAAAAGGCAAAGGAAAAAAATATGAGATCAGGAGTTTGGTAGCATCAAAAGTCAGAAAAGAATGAGCTTTGCGAATGTTAAGGCGATGGAAGCGACAAGAGCGAGAGATACTATACATGTGATTGGGAAAAGGATAACTCTGTGTAAAGGTAGAGGTCGAGATTACTAGAAAAAGATCAGGAAGAAGGGAAAAGACAGGAGGGAGGGGAAGGGGAGAATAGTGGTGGCAGGCAAGAACAAAACTTCAGTTTTAGAGGGTTCAGGACAAGGAGGTGGTCTGACATCCAAGACTTTATTGCAAGCCAACAGGAAGTTAATTTATCGTGAATAGCCGGAGTAAACAGAGAGAGGGAAAAGTTGTTTCTTCGACATAAATGTGGGGCGAAATCCCAAAGGACGAAATAATTGCAGCAAGACGAGAAGTATGAAGAGAGAAGAGAAAGGGGCCAAGAACAGAACCATGGGGGATGCCATGGAGAAGAGGAAAGGTTTTAGGCACCACCAGCCCAGAAGACAGAGTAAGTACAGTTAGAAAGATGAGAAAGAAACCAAGCAAGAACAGAGTCGGCAAACCCAAATGAACACAGAGAAGATAAGTTTGATTAACAGTGTTAAATGCAGTAGACCAGTCCAAAAGTATACGTAAAGAAGAATGTTTAGTGTAACTGGCAGAGAGCAAGGAATCCCAAATCTAGAACAACAGTTTGTTGAGTGGCAAGGATGGCAGGCAGACTGGAGAGAAGAAAGGGTGGAATTATCATTAACAAAGGTAGAAACCAGAGTATAGACTAATCGTTCAAGCAGTTAGGCTGGTAGGGAAGAAGAGAGATTGGATGGAAATTGGAAGGAAGAGCGTGGTCAAGAGGTTGTTTCTTGAGAATATTAGGAGAAAAGAAGCATCAAAAAATCAAGAAGGAAAGATTGATGTGAGAAGTAAGATGGGAGATAAGAGAAGGATACATTTCGGGTATTAAAGAGGGAATAGGATCAGAGGGTTAACCAGTGCGATGGGAGAGAGTCAGAAGAGGTTGTCTCCAAATTAGTAATGGGGGGAAAAGGAAGAGATTAAGGAGTTGGGGCAAGAAAAAGCAGAGGACAAGGATGACGGAACAATAGCTGCACGAAGGGAAGCAACTTTAGAAGAAATACAAGTTGCAAGATCAGAAGCAGTGAGAGTGGAATGGAGCGAATGATCTGGGTTAGGAGGTAAAAATGCCCAAGTAAGCAGACTAGGCATGCAGAAGGTCAGAGTAATGAGCATGTTTCGCTGTAAGAAGAGCCTCATCGTCGAGAGAATGATAGGATGAGAAAGAGAGGGAATCCGACTCTGAGAGGGACTTGCGCCAACGACGCTCCAGACGACTAAGAACATCCGCATTGAGCAGAGATGGGAAGAGAGAACAGGTGGAGGGGGTTTGACTGCAGTAAGCTGCACTTCGTCTTCATTGTGGGGCTCCTGTTTTTCTCTGATTTTGTCCTTTTGTGGTCAGCTCCTTTCCTGAACCCATCTTGGATTGACTTCCTGCCATTCGATTTTTGTTCTGTTTTCGGGATTGCTGTCTTGGCTACCGACAAGTTTTTTTTTTTTTTTGGGCTCATTATCTGGCACTTAGGACAGGAATACATTTTTTCCTGAATGATTGGCTACCCCTATACAACTACTCTTTTGGATATCCTGAGGATTCTCTGTTCTTCTGACAAGTTAATTCTGTTTTCTTTTAGGCATCCTTGTGCCGTCGGGACAGGTACCATTGAACTTTTCATTGGACTTTGTGCACCGGTCGTCTTCTGTTATTTTTCACACGGGCGGTTTATAACCTATGGACTTCTATGTTGGTTACTGTCTCCATTTCATTGTTACGGGAAAACTCCTCAAGTGAGAAAGCCTTTTATAATTTTTCTGGTCCTTTTTCTGATTTTCTGTTTCTTCTCACAACATGGTGGCAATTTTGTTTGGGGAGTTTTCCTAAAGTCCACTTGAGATAAGACTGTATAAAACCATCCCTTGGCACACAGGTCCCCATCTCTTAGTGCAAGTCTGTACTACTCAAAGGATCTTGGTAGAATGGCAGAGCACCCATGCTAATCTCTTTTTTTAAAAACTTTATTCGGCATAAAAAAATAAAGTACATTTAAAAACAAGCATAAAAGATAAAACATTCAATAAAATGTTCAGATTAATTATATATCCAATAAGCGTACACCTAAAAAGGTTTTTCTTTTCCCTTTTTCTTTTCCTCAAAGAAAGAGGAGAGTATATTCATAACCTCCTAAAAAAAAAAACAGGTTTAAATCAATCACTACATCCTAAAATGAGAACATTATATACAAGTGTTTGGCTCCCAACAGTCTTACCCCTTATTCACTAACTTCAACCTAAGTAACCAGGCCCTATGATTATAACTGGCTACTGCAAATACAATATGGTGCTCTATAGAAAGTCTACAAAAATTAATGGCTTTACTGGTAGATCGTAAAGCGGCTGCCCTGAAAAGTGTATTTAAATATAGGATTCTTGGGGCTTTCAATTTGACACAGATTAAGAATAGTGACTAACTGTTTCGATGCCTGAGCCACATAAAGGGCATATGCCTGAACCACCTAGTTCCCAAGTTGTAGTAAAGGAAGCTTAATGGAGCGTACCCATCCTAAAATGGGTATGCAAAGATTTATCATATGGCAGTTGTATGTAATCAAGATAACTTTCAAGGACAAAGTCTAGTTTTTCCTCAATGTAGGCTGGTTCCAGCTTGATGCATCTTGCCATTTCCAGCATCAACTCTTTCTCTCATTTTTATTCTCTTAATCCTTGGGAAAGCGGACTTATCTATTTTATTGGGGAATTCCTATAATACGCCTTCATTCAGCCCTATTAATTGCTTCTTGACATGTACTACTCATTGGATACATGCCACCCAACCCCTCTAAACTCAAAAGATGTTTTAAAGCTTCCCAGTATTTCCATAGATTATCCGAACTGCACAGGCTTAGCCAGTAATGTACTGCTTTTACGGCAAGTAGATCTCCTAGCTGGCTGATGTCAAGGCTTATCATAGGAGGAAGATGTGAGCTGTGGGTAAGTACACTGAACTCAGTAAGTACAATAGTCTAAAGAAACTTGTACACAGTAATTCAAAATATACATTTATTCACATTTACACAGGAAGATAAATACTTGTTTCACTTATCCAACACACACAGGAATTAATAGCAGTACTTTTTAGAGGTGTTTGATTCAATAGCAGTGGTTCGTGGTTGTATTTGTTAGAGAGACAGTTCTACCGTATTTTCGGTACTACGGTACTACCGCACGCTAAGATTGATGTAAAACACATACAGTAATTGTATTCGTTTTACTAAATCACATCAAATCTGTAGGAAGGAAAATAGTTGGTTATATATACTTTAGAAATTCTGCATTTTATTGACACTTTTCAAGGCTTGTAACGCTCTTAATCACCAATCCCTAACTATACCAAAATGTCAGTGCAGGAATGGAACCAAAGTTTTCTGTAGCAGCAGAACAGGTAAAGTTACTTTAGTCACATCAATAGAAAGGGTTAGCAATATAACACTCATTGGTCAGAGGCTGACAATCCTGGGTCAGAGGTAGGGAGGACACCTGGACACCTTCACACACTCCACTCACACTGGAGCGACTTTTCGGCTGAAGGTAAGTTCTCACTTTATCCCCACAGTACCTCAGTTTAGAAGTAGTAAACGTAGTTGGACTCTTCTCTGTGCAGCAGCAACGGACCCAGCCTCTCGATTCATCAGTCTGGTGATTCAAGAACTCTGAATGGAAGGTCACAGCAGCAGGCTCGAGAGAGTACCCTTGGCACACATTTCTTCTCTCCTTGGTCGGTCTGCGGTTTTGGCGCCTTTTTATCAGCTCCAACAAAGGCCGGTATTTGCCTGATTGATCGTCTTCGATTCTGAATTCCTGCACTCTGTGAGGACACTTAGCTGAGTGGGATCGTGCCTTTGGAGGTCCAACTGGAGTGCACCAAAGTTCTGGATGGATTCAGCCTCACAAAGTCATTGCACTGCAAATAGGTCAGAGGTCTCCTGGTTTTCGTGGTATGCAGCTCTGGAATGTCACAGCACCTCGGGAGATGACTCGATTTGTAGTTGGTCTCAAGGCTGGTTGTTCCCACCTGCCAAAGGGAAGGAGTCGTTCTCATCATATCTCCTCTGTCAATAAGTGACCACTTCCGAACTGATTGGTCTTCAAAAGTCATTCTGGGAACCATCTCCTCCCCTACTTCCGTCTCCAACTGTGGCATCCCCCCAGGGCTTCATTCTTTCGCCTTGGCTCTTTAACATCTACCTGGTGCACGGGACCACTCTATCTGCAACTCCTTCTGTCTAAATATTCCCCCTCTAGTCACCCACGTTCCTCTGGCACCAACTCCTTGTGTATAAAGCGGTTTGCTAAACAGAGAGCAGGTGGTCGGTCGCTTTCATCAGTGGGCTCCCTTCTCTGTAACCGCCTCCCCCTCCTTTTTCATCTTGAGCAAGACCTCCTTAAGTTCCGTAAAAGCCTCAAAACTTTCCTCTTTACTTCTTTCTTCCCTCCCTCCCCTGCTAATCACACAGTAGCTTGATTGGTGTGCAGGGCCCTTATTCATCCTCTGGGCTCTGACCTCTCACATCTGATCATCCCTGCTGCTGTCTATCCTCTGCACATGCCTCAGCTCACCATCAACCATTGGAGTTTGCACTTACCTTTCTTCATAGCACTTCACCTGCTGCTCTCCATGAGCACCACAGCACCTATCCCATTGCCCTCTACCCTCTGCACTCGCAGGTTCTGAACACTCACGAGGCATAGTGGGGGGTCAACTGGTGTCTCACTGGGACAGAACTGCAAATGCTAGCATGCCAAAGGTCAGGTAACCCACTAACCAATATAAGCTCAAACGCTGCATACTTATCTCACTCAAACTCACACAACCATCTCTCGCACACCAAGCCGCACGCACTTCACAACACTGCAACAACACATAAGCCGGAACAGCACACGGGGCCTTTCACAGACCCGATACCCGCACCAAAGCTCAGCATTTGGTGTATACAGAGTTGAAGCTGCCCTCTTCTTATATTGTTGTATTTAATTATTCAACATTGTTGTAGTGTCATTGTCCATCATCCTCGGTCCCCTCCCTGTTGCCCTGTGGGCGTTTTGAAACCGTATTTGCTTCCTGTATAAGCGCCTAACAAGTAAAAAATAAAGAAAACCAGGTCAGGACAGCAGTGTTTACTGGCAGGGTCTGCGGGCGTTTCTGCTAGTGTTCAGCTTCAGATATTCTGTTCCAGTGGTCCACTTGCCTTCTTCCTCAGGAACCTCCATTTTGCTACTCACTTCTGTGCAAACTTTGTCAGCATTTTACAGAAAGGGGTGTGTGGCTGTCCAATGAGGACAGCCAACCCCCCACTGGGAACTGGGTCCAGTCAGGCGCTCTGGCAGACAAAGGACAGGCGAGTTCATAACTTCTCCCCCACTTCCTTGATTTGTAGACACCTAGGAGGGGACAGCCAAGGGTTCCCACCAAAGGCAAAACACACAAATGGACTTCCCCCTCCCAGAATGGTAGAAGAAGGGCTAACAAAGGACAACCACATGAGAAATGGCAAAATAGAAATGAGCCAACATGTTAAAACATAGGTGACCCTATTGTGCGCATCCAAGTCTTTGAAAACAGTCTGCGTTAAGAAATGGCACAATAGTTGGTAGAACATGTCCACTGCCACCAGCCATAACTGTTGGGTTGTCACTGTGACTAAAGTGTCACAGGAGCAGAGGGAAGGGGGATACAAGGTATCCCTTAGCACTCAACATAAGGTGGTGTGTTGGTGTGTGCTAATCTTTCATAGGATAACGTTTTAGGAAGGATACACAGTATCCCTCTATCCTTAAGAACTTTAGTTAAGGACAGTGAAAGAATTTCAAAGGAGAACCCAAAGGGTCCCCAGCAACACTGCACATAGCGTGCTGTGTTCTACAAAAGTTAAAGACAGATGCCTTTAAATAAATCGTAAAGATAAAACACAAAGGACAGAGTTCCAAAAGTCAGAGCAACTAAGAGTGAATGAGAGGAAAAAGGCTCCCTTCATTCAGGATAGAAAGAAAAAGGTCCAGAAGTTCAGCAAAAAGTGCTGGGGGTTCTCACTAGAAGAGGGGATTAAGCATAAAACTGATAAATATCCCTAACGGTTTTCTGTTGGAACTTGTTCCTGTTGCTTCCCGGCCTTTTCACAGATTCATTTAGTTAGTGTGTTAATTCTTACTCCCAACTGATATTCAGGGAAAAATCATACTGGCTTTGTGGGTCCGTCCTCCAACTAGGAGCTCATAACAGTGCAGGAAATGTACTGATGTTAGTACAGGGCATATGTGACATATGATTTAGGGACTTGCAGGTCTTAAATTGAGTTCCAGTGAACGGGGCAGCTGCAACCACCCTTGGGGTTCACAGGGATGGCCCACAGAAGTACTGATCTGAGCATGACCATTCTGGGACAACCACAGATAGCACTAATGTAAGCAAAACCTTGCACCCAATGGGGAAGGGGGTTGGTTAAAGATATAAGGGATCTCAGCCCCCGAGCACCTAAAATGTTAGAAACTGTCCTAGGTGGCAATATATCGCTGGGGAAGACGAGCCACACTGTTGTGGTTGCCTTGCAGGTGTGGGCTTAAGGGCATTTACCACTGCTGTTCTTTAGATATTTCTGCATACCTCACAATGTAGGTGGGAGAGAGGAGGGTGACACCCAGATTTAAATCCATGACTGAGATCATGGCGATCTTTACGGATAAACTTCTTGCATTGACCTCGGGCAGGATTAGGAGGTACTAGTCAACTCGGTGGCACAACCTCAGTCTTCCAACAGGCTTGTCTTCTGGTGGAGGGGAGCAAAGCAAATTTCCAGCGTCCCAACATACCATCTGATGAGGGCTAGCTGTTTGCCCAGCAGGAAGTCCTTGCAATGAAGAACAGCTGGATCTGAGCCTTTTAGAGAAAGTGCAGAGATGCCTGCACTGATGACTGACAAACAGGCAATACACCTGGAGCAGGAGAGGACCGAAAGAAGGCCAAAGCAAAAGATGTGTAAAGGACAAGGAGAAAAATGCATGCTATGGCCATTTTCAGTATTTGGTTCTCAAAATGGCATTCTGCAGTGAAGTACATTCTGATGCTTGTGGATCTGCTTAGAATTGCATGCTGTGCATAAAGTCCTACATGTAGTGGTAATCGCAGAGTATTTCATCTTTTTCAAGATCGAAAGGGACATTGACATGGGTGTGACTGTAACACTGTCCCTAACGTGACGTGTAGAGTACCCAAAATCCATTGCCCATCGAGGGTCCCACCAGATAGTTTTTTCCGCCAGCCTAGTTGGTCGCTTATGCGGAGCTCATAAGATTTTATATTGCTATATCTACTCCTACGGCCTGCGGTAGTTCAGTCAATTTCGACCACCATCTCGAAGGCTGCATAGTGTTTCCTGCCGCTGATGCCTGCATCTACAACTGTACAGCGACTGTTGACCTGGCCTTTACAGTAGGGAGAGTGGGGCCATGTTTTCTTTCTTCTCTCTGAGAATGCATTCCTTTCACCCCTCTTTCTCTTCTTGGTCTGGCTGCCCTATGGAGAGGACTTCTTTTAAATTCTGCCCGTCTTGTAAAGGCAATTTTCCCTGGGGACCACGACGAGCGCTCGTTTAACGACTGTAAACTCTTTCAGCCTAAGACGCTGAAAGACAGGCAGACTAAGTGGGGCCGGCCTATTGTATGCAGGCCGAAAACCTTTTCCCCCGCTTCGGACAAGGAATTGGTCAGCAGCCATGGTTCTGATTCGAGGCCATAGACTTTTCTGCAGAGCCTACCTGCCCCCATATGCCTGTCCCCGATAGGCATGCCGCTGGCACTGTTATGGGGAAGTCGCACCCTGGCGACAAGGGCACCCACGCACCATTTTTACATAAGCACACAACTCAAAAGGCCTCTTCGGGGTCGTCTAAGAAGACCTCCATGCCCGTAGGCCGATGAAAATGCCGGCAGTGCCTTCCAAACATCGCGCTTTGCGCCTTCCCTGCATCCGCACCCGCCTCATGCGAATTAGTTTATACCTTCCTCCGGAACATACAGTTCTCTTAAAACTCACTCTGTCGACCTGCCATCAAAAGGCGAATGAACGTCGAAGGACTCTGTGGTGTCGCCGACCACGGCAGCGCCTGCAGGCGTGCTGAAACCCTCTACACCATTGTTAGGCAAGATTGTATGCAGTACCCTGTGTTAGACTGCATCAGTCTTGTCCTCTTGGAAATAGTTAACCCACCCTTTGGTATAAGCATGTACAACACAAGTTGGTAGAGTGACTGAGCAGCCAGGCTTATCTCGAGAGGGGTCAATGTGAGCTGTAAGTTTGTAACACAGAGTTTCCTAATGACAGTTCTTCAAATAAACACTCACACAAGGTTTCTCAATTAAACAATTATTAATTTAACAGTCAGTTCAATAAGCCTTCTTTAGAAGGGAGCAATCATATAATACAAAATATACTTCAATAAATACACACTGAGTTTCATTAAATCAGTTGATACCCATTGGGGATAGCACACAGACACTTCCTACACCCTCAGGTGACTTATAACTAGAACACTCTGGACATTGATTTATCACAGGCACATTTAGAGCAATACTGAGTGGGAGGTCAAAGGCAAAGGTTTTAGAAGGCGAAAACAATGGATTACAAATATTCTTAAGCAGTTAATTACTTTTCAACCCCTCCACTGCAAAGTAAATTAACCCTTAACAACTTACTCAGAGGTAAGAAGTGTCTTTCAGGGAGCCAGGACAATAAATGTTAGTTGAACAAACGTCTAGGTGAGCTGAAGCACTTCTTGTAGGTAGGTAAAAAGTCTTGCACAATGTTTTTAGAATTATTTGTAGAAAATGAAATCACTGTAGGGCCACAGGCTGGAAGGCTTGTGAGGGGCAAAGCTGCAAGCAACTCTGCAAGAGCAACTATGTCAAGTCTCAACTGAGAGCTAGCAAGGCTACACAACAAGAGGTATGTCCCCTTAGTTTTACAGTACATTTGTTTTGAAGAAGACTTGATCCAGCTGGCTTCTGTTCCTGTGTAGGTCTGCAGGTCCTGTGTTCCTGGGCCTCAGTCGTGGGGACAAGAGGGAGGAAGTCTGGTGACTCCTGCACTACGAATGGAAGTTTGGCGACAGCAATGGGCAAACTTCAGATCAGCTGCACTTCGCGGTTTCAGCTTCTTGCGGCTCTCGTAAACAGCACACCATGGTTCTCTGATACGGGTCCAGCACTCTGTTGAGGTGGCTCAGGCTTGGTCAGTCCGGCTTCATGGGAGTCCGGAGGATCTTCCTGGAGCTCAGGTAAAAAGCAATGCGCTCAATCTGGTGTTCCTCTCCCTGGCAATCGGTTCCTGCAGCACCAGTGGATGTACAGCCAGCTCTGAGAGGATGTCCAGACGAGTTCACTTCGGGGTTGATTGGTCCCACCAACCTAAGGGGATAAGTCGTCCGTTACAGGGCTTCTCTAGTTGAGGCAAATTCAGAGTTTCTGAAATGCAGCAGGGCTTCACCGGGCAAACCAACGGTCCAGGAGTTGCAGCAAGTGTCTCTTCCAAGTTCTTCTTTGGACTCCTTTGTCCAGTGGTCGACTCTGCCTTCCAAGCAAAAAGCCTCGCCTTTTATGCCGGATTCTTCCATTCATTCGTAGCCTAGCTGACACTCGCACAGCAGGGTGGCTGTCCTGCAAGGACAGTGAACCGGTTAATCACCTTTGGGTGCATTCCGGTAACCAAGGGAATTAAGCACATTGAGTTTCGGGCACCTCTCACTTCCTGCCCCTGCCAGACACGCTGGAGCCAGAGGTGGGCACCAGTGAATCCTGCCAAAGACAAAATTAACAAAGGGCCCAAATCTGGTTTGGTGCACAAAGTAAATCTCAAGAAGGACATTTCCAACAAGAAATGGTGAAAAAAAGACGACCAGGGCCATTTTGACGAAATGGGCACCCACGGGTGTCTTACTGCAAGGGCAATTGCAGCCCGTGGTAAAAACACACAATGGTAGGAAAAAGTAAACCACTGCCATCAGCCATTCATTTTAGAAAGGGTAACATAACATTTTTACATGACAAACTAGACAAAGGGGGATACTAGATAACCCCTGCAGCGCACCCTATTGTAAGTGTGTGCTGGGTCCAGAAAGTTACAAAAGTAAGTTAAGTCAATTTCACTTCACTGTTCTTGGAAACGGTAGTTTCACCAAGAGAAGGTATTCTAAACCTTTGGGAAATCTAAGAGACTTCCCTTTGTCACTGCACTGAAGTTGCTGTGTTTCACAATGTAAAGAGGATGCCTATAGTTTGTCAGTCTCCAAAGTCTAAATAAACGGAGTCCCAAATCACAGACAAATACATGAGAGAGTGGGAAAAAGGTCTCGCTCTCTACAGGTTAGAAATTAAAGTCCTAAAGGCCAGAAATAAAATGCCCGGGGTATCTAAGGTAGAAGGGAATTAAAACATTTTTGAGAATTCTCCCCAACAGCCATCAATACAGCTTCCGAAGCTTTGCAAGAAGCTTTCGCTTACCATTTCGGCAGCCAGGGAATCCAGAGAGAACCCCTCTTCCCAAGGGGACTATTCTGAGGCCCTCAGCCTCTTTCTGAGGCTTTACGTAAAGGTTCGCCCCCTTCTGACCCTCCAGCTTCCTCAGAATGGACTAGGTTTGAAGAGTGTTTGGCTGAGATGACAGAGTTCATTGACTTTTCAGACCAGTATGACAGAGCCTTGAAGAGACATGGGGAAGTGGACTCTTGCCCCATTCCCTCTAAATTTCGTAAAACTTCCCTCCCCTGGTGCCTTCTTTGGAGGAACCACAGGAACACCACGATAATGTCTTTGGGGACGACCTTGAGGACCTGGCCAGGAATCGGGTGGAGGACCAGAGCTTGTGGCACACACCGCCACATATCACTGACCCAGACGTCATCTGTCTGGATTCCCCTACTACTACTCCTGCGCAGAGAAATTGATGTTCAACTCCCTCTTAAAAAGAGCACCTAACCATTTTCAAATTGCTACACACGAAGCCGCCCCTGGCTCAGACTTCGTGGAGGACATCCTCAAGGAAAACTCTGGTTAGCCAAGCCATTTCCTTATTAAATTCTATTAAAGAACACATGGCTCATTATTTACTGTCCCTGTCCCTTTACACGGGCAGTTAATGACTGTGTGGAAAAATTGTTTCGCCCAGCGCTCTCAGAATCCCTCTACCTACCTTAGGAGTCACGCCACACTCCATGGTTGTAACAACCATTTGCAAACTGGCAGGGGAACCACTGTCCTCACCAGAATCCCCTCCAGACAAGGACTGCAAAAACGTTACGTTCTTGGTATGCGTGTCACCTCCTCTGCATCCTACTCCGCAAGGAATGCCAACAACACCACGCTCCTTGCGAGCTACATTGATGTTCAGTGGGGCCTAGTACAGGATGGCCTTCAGGAAGTTCCAGAGCCTACCTAATCACGCCTGCTGGCGGTCGTGGCTGAAAGCAGACAAGTGACCCAGAATATCCCGAAAAACACTCTGGACTCGGCCGAAACCGCTGGATGCACCCTTGCCCAGGGAACCCTTCTCAATCGGCATGCCTGGTGAAAGAACTCTGGGTTCAAACCCGAAACGCAAGTCTTCTTAAAGAACAAGTCTGTGGAGGAATGCAACCTATTTGGGAATGCGGTTGACGACGCCCTGGAAGCTTAGCCAGATTTGGGCAAAACCCTTTCACCAGCGCGGCGGCCCCAACGCCCGCTGGTCCTTTTGTGGCCAATCCTTGGGGGAGCCCCCTTGCCCTCCGGTCAGGGCTCTTCTGGCAACTTCCAGAATGAGAAAGGAGGCTCTCGCAGGGGCAAGGGCAGAGGTAGAAACTCTGCTCCCAGAGGCTCCCCGGCCTCTGCCTCCAAGTAACTCGCCGGTATGGGATCTTCCCACACTTCACCGGTCAGGGGTCTCCTGTCTTCAATTATCCCCGCCTGCGAGGGGATCACTTCAGATCAGTGGGTACAAAAGACTGTTGCCCACGGGTATTGTATCGAGTTTCTCCGACCAGCTCTCTACCACTTGCCACTCTTTTTCACTACTTAGCCAGCCCCGCCCACCTGGTGCCTTCCTGGTTGCCGCTCTTTTTCCCCACTTAGCAAGTTCTGCCGACCTGGTGCTTTCCTGGTTGCTGCTCGTTTTCCTTACTTAAGGAGCCCTCCAGCCTCTTTTCTTTCGCTGATGGCGAGCAGGTGCAAGTAGGTTTACATCACCTGGCCTAGGCCCCGCCCACCTGGTGCCTTCCTGGTTGCCGCTCTTTTGCCCCCCCCCCCCACTTAGCAAGCCCCTGTCATGATGCCTACCCCGGGGACCCAGACCAAGTCCAGCAACCCCTGAAGCAGGCATCAAGTTATCCCAAGCAAGCCCAACAACCCCTGCTAGGGGCTATTTGGGTGCAGTCCTGGCATCTATGGCACCAGGCTCA
Source organism: Ambystoma mexicanum (assembly GCF_040938575.1). Lineage (NCBI taxonomy): Eukaryota > Metazoa > Chordata > Amphibia > Caudata > Ambystomatidae > Ambystoma > Ambystoma mexicanum. Next base: position 184,947,498 of record NC_090930.1, on the reverse strand, counting down.
TGTGAAGAGTCAGTCCTGGCACCACAGGCGCCAGGCTCATAGAATAAAACTTACCTGATGCAGACCATGCTGCAAACTTACCTGATGCAGACCATGCTGCAAGAGCTCCAAGCAAAAAGAGGCTTGGAAGGGACTGCTTTATCTAGGGACTATTTTTTACTCGGGTGGGGCTGGGGAGAAATACTCACCTGGGACTACTTTGGAGGCTATTTAACCACGCCCGAAGAGCAACACACGCTTCGCGTTATTCTGCATCCAGCAGCGTAACGCTCACCGTGCCTGCAAGTCTGCATCCAGTCTTCTGCCACGTTAGAACAAGAGCAATACCTTTGATCCTTACCTGAATTCCCAATCCATCGCGCCTTCGAGCTGGAAGAAAGTCATTTTATGCGCGTCGCCTCGCCTGCTGCAGCGCCGCGCTGAACTCGCCGGCCTTCGCAGCATCTTCACATTCCACCGCATCCTCCTGCATGTTCCCGCCGCACTCCGGCACCTAAGGGGAAGACCAGAACAGCAAGGTGAGCCAAGGGAATACACAGAGGCAATATTAGTTACCCCCCATAGACTTACCTGATTTTACCACCGGGAGTACTAATCCTCTTCACGGGTCGGCGCAGCTTCCACTGCATCTTCGCCGAAACCCGACCCTTAAGGGGAAACAAAAGGACAGCAAGGTGAAACAAAGGGACAAACAAGGGGAAACATTCACCACAACAGACTTACCTGATTTTACCGCCGGAGGCATTATTCCCCGAGACTTCATACTTTCTCTCAGCGCCTGAATAAAGGAGAAAGCAACAGGTTACATATTGACATTATTTTACCGAACTGTGTTGGATAATACAAATCCTTACCTGAACATTACCGGTTGCCACGAGGAACTCTTTGCTAGGGTCAAGCTACAATCTGCAAGGAATCGGACAAGAGTGAAAGTCAGACATTTGAACTCTTACGAACTGCATACTTACGCCGTCTTGCCTGGAATCTCAGAGTCAATATTGTTCTGGAACTCACCAATTCCTTCGAACCAGTGAAGCAACTGGTTATCTACGCGCCCCTGCGCTCAATGCAGGATGGAGAGCTCATCTTTCCAAACCATCAGGTGAGAATATAAGAGGGGTCATCAAAGGTGATCAGTGGGGAGAACAGCGGGAATGGGGTGGGGGGGTTAACGCTCAACTCCACGGGTGGTTAATTCCCTTTCTCCATTTGCAGAAGAATATTCCTACGGGCCAAGCAAACAAAGCTAGGTGGGTCAGTCCAGTCCGTCATCTCGGCACTATGCGTCACATTGGTGTAGACCGCAGCTGTCCAGTTCAGATCGACGCCCCTGTGGGAGCCAGGTGAGCGGAACAGACCCGCCCACCTGGTGCCTTGCTGGTTGTCACTCTTTTTACCTACTTAAGGAGCCCTCCATCCTCTTTTCCTTTGCAGGTGCAAGTAGCTTTAGGTCACCTGGCCTAAGCCCCGCCCACCTTCTTAGCCCTGCCTCTTCCTTTCTGCTCTTAACTCTTAGATCAAGGGCATCTGAAGTGAAGAGCAGATGAAGAAAAGGGCAATTCCTGTTTGGACCAGGAGGATCCAGCGCCTGAACCCCTGCTCAGACAGCAGGTAAGGATGCACCAACATGTGTTTACTCCCTCTGTCCCCACAGGCCATCCCCACCCCCTCTAGCCCCCCGTGATGTTCCCTTGTGCCACCGCCCCCCTTCTCACACACGTGTTCCTGTTTTGTTTGATTGTTCTACCCTGCTCCCCCTCCCTCACCTCCAGCATACTTCTGTCCTGATACAATCTGGTGTCACCATCACCGTCTTGTGGCTAATGCTGGATTTGACTTTTATGGACTTCATTCATTCACGGTACGTCACTCTTTCTCAACTCTCATGCCGGATTTCCTTTCATCTTGTACTTATGGTGGCCCTGAATCATGCTGTTCCCATCTTTATCTTGTATCCTGGCTTGCAACATTATGTGTTACTGACTTCTGCAATTGCATTTGCCCTCCACTCTTGCTTCTCCACTCTTTTTGACTGCTTACTCTCTGTTCTCTCCACCTTGCCCTTCTCCCTTTTCCTATCTCCTCCCCTTAGTACTTCTATGCACTTACTCTATCAGAATTGCCCCTAGACCTAATATGATAGCAACCTCGTCTGTTTCCACCACCCTCCCATTACTGTTGTTTTCCTCCCCACCACCCCCTCCAGCACTATCTGAAATGTCGTCAGGCCTAGTATGATAGTCGCTTGTTTTGTTCCTCCCCTCCCTTTCTGCACCCCTCTCCCTCACCTTTTGTTTTTCTCCGGCTCTACCAGAAATGTTGTCAGGCCTAGTACGGTAGTCGCCTGTCTGTTTCCATTTCCTTCCCACTCTTCCCCCTCCCTTCCTTATCTATGTCTTAGCTCTTGCACTAGCTGAAATGTCGTCAGGCCGAGTAAGATAGTTAATTTCACATCCTTACTGTTCATGCCTGTAAGAATGCCATTGTATTTTCCCTTGTTCCCTCCCTTGCCTTGCATGCGCCTTGAAACACATTTTGGATAGGCGCTAAATAAATTATCATATCACCCACCACGAAGCAGATGCCTGTCGTCAGAACACCTGTGCAACCTGCTGGAAGAAGTTCAGGTCCTGCTGGAAAAGGGCGTCGTCTAAGTCCTCCACCTTCTCCAGGTAAACAAGGGTATTTATTCTGTGTGCTACCTTGTACCCAAAAAGGATCTCACCATGCGCCCTGTTTTAGACCGAAGAAGTATGTCAAATCTCAAATGTTCAGGATGACGAGCCTTCAGGAGGTAATCCCACTGCTGCAGCATGGGGATTCCACAGCCACATTGGACAATAAAGATGCATACTTTCATATATCAATGTTGCCAGCACACGAAGTACCTTTGGGTTTATGATGGAGGACACCCACTATCGGTTCAAGGTTCTCCCCTTTGGCATTGCCTCAACCCCAAGGGTGTTCACAAAGATACTGGCAATAGTGGCTGCTCACCTGCGCAGGCACTCATCCCAGTCTATCCCTACCTCAACGACAGGCTCATAACGGGATTCGTACAGAACATGCCAGACAAATACCCAGAAGGCAGTAGATCTTCTCTTCAACCTAGGATTTTCTATCAACGAAAAGAAATCTAGCCTAACCCCCAGCCAGGTCAAACAGTTTCTGGGGGCTCTAATTCGGGCAGAAGACAGGCTCTTCTTCCCCTCCAACGAAGGGTCCAAAACATGCTGTTCCAGACCCCTCACTATGTAGTCAGTCACCAGGTGACCGTACGCAAATCCATGCGGCTGCTGGGGATGATGGCTTCCTGCGTCGTCTTAGTTCCTCACTCTAGTCTCCATGCAAGTGTGGCTCTCGAGCCAATAGTGTCAGGCCAGTGGGACGATCTAGTGGTGGTCTCGGCAGCCCTCATTCAGTCTCTGCAGTGGTGGTCAAGGGAGAACCTTGTGCAAAGAAAAACCTTTGCCACCCCTGCAGTAGAGGCCACTCTCTCCACAGACGCATCTCTGTTGGGGTGGGTCTCGCCTCCTTCAACAGACAGTGCACGGTGTGTGGTCTCCTGCTATAGCGTCCAATCACATCAACCTGTTGGAACTGCTAGCAGTGTTCAAGGCCCTGAAGGCTTTCCAGACACACCTCCAGGGGAAGACAGTTCTAGTCCTCCTGTACAGTACCACTGCCATGTACTACTTAAGGAAACAAGGGGGCACTCACTCTCTAGGACTATCCAGACTGTCCCAGAACATCTGGAAGTGGGCACTCAAACACATGTTCCTGACCTCAAAACATGTTCCAGAAGAACTCCATCTTCTGGCAGACCTGCTCAGCAGAGACTCCTCCCCCTGCCCCTACCCGTAGAGCACGAGTGGTGGCTACAAGAGGACATTTTACTCAACGTCTTTGCAGAATTGGCCTTTCCCAGAAATAGACTTATTCGACCACTCTGGGTAACGCCCAATGCCCAGGCTACGCCTCCAGATACCCACAGAAACGTTCCAGGGGGAATGGTCTCTGGATAATATGTTCTGGGAGATTTGCTACCCCCTGATTCTCCCGATTCCCCTTCTCAACAGAGAAACCCTCTGCTGATCCCTCCTGCCCGGCCAACTATTGCCCAATCTCCATCACTCCCTTCCTGGGCAAGCTCCTGGAGAAACTGGACATCTCCCAGCTTAATCTCCACACTGAATCTGTTGGTTGTCTTCATGACCATCAGTCTGGTTTCAGAGCTGCCAGAAGCACAGAAATTGCTCTCCTGAACATCTGTGAAGACCTGCTCTCCAACCTTGACTCTAACACCCCTTGTGTCCTCATCCTGCTTGATCTCTCTTCTGCCTTGGACACTGTCAACCATACCATCCTAATGTGCCTCTGTAATAACCCAGGTATCACCGGTCAGGCCCTGGCATGGCGGACTTCCTTCCTCTCTGACCGACCCACCCAGGTCCAACTTGGGTCCTTTCTCTCTGCTATCTTTTTCTCTACCTGTGGGGTCCCCCAGGGGTCTATCCTCTCTCCCTGGCTGTTCAACCAATACCTTGCACTCCTTGCTCACCGCATTGCCACACTCTGCCCCAACTTTCAGTGTTATGCGGATGACACTACACTAATCTTCAGGCTACCTTCAGACACCTCTTCCCCCTTCCTCATCTCCGGCTGTCTGCTATCCAGGAGTGGTGTGCCGCCAATTACCTCTGCCTTAACGCCAGTGAGACTGAGATTCTCCTCATCGGCACGCCCACTCCCTCCTTTCCTGTAGCTCTCTGGCCGGCCTCTTGGCCCTCTCCCTGCTCCCACCTGCAAGGCTAAGAACCTGGGGGTCATCTTCGACTCCACACTCTTTCTCCCCTCACATCTCTGACATCTCTAAGCAGTCACACTTACAGCTGCACCTCCTCAGAGGTATTCTTCCTTTCCTCTCCTTCCCCCAGAAGCTCACTGTCTCCATAACTCTGGTTCTCTCCAGGCTGAATTATTGCAACAGCCTCTTTCTAAATCTGCCTGCTTCTACTGTACGCCCTCTGCAACTCATCCAGAACAGGACTGCGAGACTTGTCCTTGGCCTCAAGCCCAGGGATCGTATCTCTCCAGGACTGAAATCTCTGCACTGGCTCCCTGTGGCTGCGAGGATTAAGTTCAAAACCCTCTGCATCATCCACAAGGCCTTCTGGGGCATCAATACCTTAAACTCTCTTCCTAAATATCTTCCCTCTCGAGCTCTTCGCTCATCTGCCTCCAACTCCCTCAGGGTCAGTCGCTTCTCCAAGCAACGGGTTGGTGGTAGATCTCTCTCTTCAGCTGGGGCCTCCCTCTGGAACATCCTGTTCCCCACCCCAACCCCCTGAAACTTGGAGAACCATCTTTGGTTCCGGAAGCACCTAAAAACCTTCTTCTTTGCTTCTGCTTTCTCCCCCCCCCCCTCTCCCCTGCTGAAGTCCAAACTGACAATGAGACTGCACAGGTTACCTGGCCACCCATCTGAATTCTGGGCCCTAGACCTGCCAGTTGCACGCTTGCGCTGCCTCCCTGCACTGGGCGACTGTTTTCTGTATCCCTACAGTCCCCAAACCAGCACTTATGTCTGCACTCACCCTGCACTTGCCACCAGCTGGCCGTTTTTTATTTATTTTATGTGATTAATTATTATCCCATGTACTGCACCCCCCACCCCCGCACTTCTAGTTCCCCCTGAATGACACCTGGCCTAGTAAGACCGTCGTCTGTCTTCCCTCTGTTCCCCCTCCCTTGCCTCATCGTGCCTTGAAACACTTGGTTCTCCCGTCTCATGGCAATGTCAGGGTTCCCTCCCAGGAAGCTGCCGTGCCCGTACAACATGCTGTCTCAAGATCAAGGAGGGACACTACATCCATGCCCCCAATCACTCAACTTAGCAGCCTGGCTCCTGAAGTCCTACAGTTCGGGCACCTTCAACTCCCTCAGAGATGCATGGACATACTCGGAGAGGCACGGAAACCTACCACCAGACATTGCTACTCCAGTACGTGGAAGGCTTGGAAGTTTTTGGCTTGGAAGGCAGAGTCGACCACTGGACAAAGGAATCTGAAGAACTTTCAAGATATGCCTGCTGCAATTCCTGGACTGTTGGTAGCCTGGTCAAGCCCTGCTGCTTCTCTGAAGCTCCGAATTAGCCTCGACTAGAGAAGCCCTGCAAGGTTGACTTCTCCCCTTCAGTTGGTGGTACCAATCAACTCCAGAGTAAGCCACCTGGACATCCTCCTGATGCTGGTTGAATTTCCACTGAAGTCGCTTCTGGAAACCGTAGAGCCAGGGAGAGGAACACCAGTTTGTGTGCGTTGCTTTTAAGTTGGCCAAGAGCTCCACGAATATCCTCCGGACTCCCAGGAGGCAGGACTGACCGAGCCAGAGTGCTGGACCCCTGATGCAAGGAAAGCCCATCTCAACACCCACGAGTCCACAGTGGTGCTATTTGCTAGACGCGAGGGGCTGAAGCCGCGAAGTGCCACTGAATAGAAGTTGGTCCTTTTCTGCCACAGACCGTCCCATTGCAGTGCAGTAGTTCTCCAGACGTCCTCACTCTTGTCCCCACGACTGAGGCCCAGGAACACAGGATCTGCAGAGCTGCACAGGAACAGAAGCCAGCCAAAGCCATTTTCTTCTAACCAAAGGTACTGTAAATTCTAAGAGAACTTACCTCTTGTTGTGTAACCTCACTTGTTCTCAGTGGAGACTTGTCTTGGTTGCTTCTGTAAAGTTTCCAACAGCTTCTTTACCTCACGAGCCTAATCGGCTTGTGGCCCTACTTTAATTTCTTCTTTTCTACAAAGACTTCTACAACATTGTGCAAGACATTTACCTACCTGCAAGAATTGCTTTAGCTCACCTTGACTAATATCCAATTGACTTTGGCCTGGCCTGGCTCCCTGAATAGCTCTTCTTCCCTCTGACTCTGTGTTTAGCCCTCCTTCCAGGAAGGGGTTAACTTACTTTGCATTGGGGGTTGCCGAAGCTACTTACCTGCTTCAGAATATTTGTGAGATCTCTTGTTTTATTTTAATAATCTGTTTCTTTGACATACTCCTAAGTATTGCCCTACATGCAACAGTGATAAATTAATGTCTACAATATCCTAGCTATTGAAGTTACCTCAATGTGTAGGAAGTGTCTGTGTGCCATCCCAAATGGGTGTTTACTGATTTAGGGAAACTCAAGAGTGTGTATTTTGGAGTGTATTTGTGTTACTATTATATTGCCCCTTCTGAAGAAGGCTTACTCAAACTGACTGTTAAATAAATTATTAATTGTTTAATCAAGAAACCCTGTGTCTGAGTTTATTTGAATACTTGTCACTGTGAATCTCTGTGCAACTCCCCTACAGCTCACAATGACCCCTCTTGAGATAATCCTGACTGCTCAACCTGTGTTGTACAGACTTCTACCAAAGGTTGGGTTCCTATTGCCAGGAGGTCAGTGTTGTTGTAGTGCACCCAAAGGGTACTGCATACAATCTTGCCTAACAGAGGAGGGAAAGAGACTTCATCCCCCTATCTCCAACCCAGCCCCCGGATGTGACCTGAATGTTTTTCTTAAGACTAATTTGACCTCCCTTTGAACCATTGCACAAAGCTAGCCTTAAGGCACTCGCCTACAAGACAGCCTTTTGAGTGGCCATCACCTATATAAGGAAAGTTAGTGAACAGCAGGCCCTTACAGTTCACGACCCCTTCGTCATGATTCACAAGGACAAGGTGGTTTTGCGAACACACCCACGCTTTGCGCCCACGTTTATCTTTAAGTTCCATGTAAACCAGTCCATTGAACTACCCAACCTTTTCCAAAACCCCACTAACATGGCAGAAAGGAGCCTCCACACATTAGATGTGAGGAGAGCTGTAATTTACTATCTGGAAAAGACAAGACCACTAAGAAAAACAAACCAGTTCTCATCAGTGGCAGCTGGTAGTGAAGGGGACCCTGTCTCTAAATCAGCTATTTCCAAGTGGATCGTAAACTGCATCACACTTTGTTTCTCTTGCAAGAAGGATCTACCCCTTGCGGCTAGAGCGCACTCGACTTGGGGAACAGGGGCTACATTGCAAATGTTCCTCTAGATTCTATTTGCAAAGCATCAACCTCGAGTTCCTTGCTTACTTTTACTCAACACTACTGCCTAGACACACACTCTAGATCTGATTCCCAGGTGGAACAAGCAGTGCTAAGACATCTCTTTGCTACTGTTCCTTCACGTATCCCAGTACCATCTCTGGATACTGCTTGCTAGTCCATGGACAGCATGTGATTCTAAGCAGATCCACAAGCATCAGAAGACCTACATTACTCACCGTAATCGTATTTCTGATGATTGTATCTGCTTAGATTCACATGCACGCCCGCCCGCCCTTCGTCATATCTTGGAATAGAAGGAACATAGACTTCTTACACCTTGTCTCTTCTGTACTCGTTCACGCAGACTATAAGGCTCCCTCATGGCTGAAAAAAACAAGCGGCGGGACCTTGACACGTGAGGGATTTTGGGTACACTACACGTCACGGATCGTGTTAGTCACGCCCATGTCGACGTCACTTTGGATATTTGAAAAAAAAAGATGCTGTACTCCGCGACAATCAACAGAAATACGATTACGGTGAGAAATGTGTGTAATGCGAAGGTGCAAGCCAGAAAAATGAAACCTAGTAGAAAAAAACCTGCTGCTATCAGCCCGTCTTAAACGCGTCATAAAAGTAACACAAATGTTACTGAAAGAAAACAAAAAAGGGATACAAAGTGTGCATCTTAAAACCAACAAGAACTCTTGCAAATGGAGACCGTGTTCCCCTGCTCTGGTATCCTTAGGGGCTGGACAGCATCCCCCAAAACAGATGAGGCAGGAGTGAAGTGAAGCTGTAATCATTGTCAAAATTTCAGGACAGGTGTCAAATGATAGCAAAAGAGTGCAGGGTTCTATTTAATCACTGGAGGGAAAGATAATAAAGAAAATATCTCCTAACCTCTAGCAATGTTGGTTGATCTCCTATCCTTGAAGCTAGATCTGCCTGTTGAAATGGAACCTGTATTGTTTTGTATTTTAATTCCAACAAAGTGTATACTGCAGTGTTGCTGAGCAACTCCTTGACTGGATTTTGGAAAAAACTTGGGTAAAGCTGTGCATACGAATATAAGTGTATGCAAGCGTGCATATGTACAACATGTTTATTTAATAGCATTTGTGCCACTGGCAAACCAGCTTTGCACAGTTTCTTTTACACTTGCATTAAGCAGTATATATTACTTGTAAAGAGTTTTCTAAAGATGTACATGTCCTTGTTTTTTAGGAGACTATCATGGCGACTATATCTATTCGACTTCCGGTTAGTATGTCTTAAACCTTTGTATTTGGACATGTGTGCACTAGACCTATTTAATCTTTATATAACTTATTCCATCACTAAAAAAATAATTTCCCTCCATTTTGCAGTGCACGTTTTATTTGTTTTATTTACCGCTTAATTGCACCAAGGTTTCAACTGGGTTGATTTAAGCCTAGGGCTACTTGTCCTGTACTTTGCAAGTTTTCTGTTGAAAAAGTTGTCGCTGGCGAACTGTTTATTTAGAACACCACATCGCCTGGAGTTCCTAGCTACAGGAATATGATGTAAATAACTGCTGTAGGAATAGCAGGAACTTTTTTTCATTTGTTTCCCTGTTAATGATCACAGTACGTTTCAGCCCTACTCTTAATACTTGGATCACACTCTGATTGTTGAGCGATATTCGCATCTGATACCCCAGTGCAATGATCATTTGCAGGACACCTGGGCATGGACGATGTTGAGATGGATTTTCAGAATCTAAGACACTGTAGATTCTGACTGGCCAGACAATTATGGTGAACAGGAAAGACACCAATGTCTAGCTAACCCAGTCAAGGTAGAGTAGCAGAGCAGTAAGCGTTCGATTCAGGAGGGCGTGAGAGGGTAGAAGGGCTACAATGAGACACTTCGAGCACTCCAATAATTCAGGTAACACAGAAGATTTACATAAAGATCCAATTATTCATTTGGCCTTTACAGTACTATCTATGCAATGAAACCGTCAGACAAGCATGATCACACAACTAGCATACATATATACATTAACACTTTAGCTTTAGAAACAGTTGTGCAATAGTTGCAAACTGCAACACTGTAGATAACTGAATGGTTAAGTAAGTCAGGAAATAGAGCAAACCATAATTTAGAAACCGTATAGATGGCTAAGTACATTAGGTAGAATGTTAAGATGGACTTCCAAAATCAACCCTAGGGGAGCATTTTTTGAGGCCACCCTATTTTGATGAACAGGGAAACGCTGAGATTTTAGCCAAACCCAATTGAGGTTACATAGCTGAGCAGCTAGGCTTAGTTTCAGGAAGGGTGTTCGTGCCCTATGGCTACAATGTGACAGGGTTCCACTGCTTCCGTCGCGCAGGAGTGGCACGAACCAACCACCCCCACTATAGTTTTGGGACCTGTGAATTGTGTGAACAGAGGGCTTTGCAACCTCAGCGGGGAAAGAGGGTTAGGGTCACCTTGGTCTGTTCGGAAAGGGGTAGTAGGGAAACTATTAAGAGGATATTAGGGCAAGGTTATGAATGGGTATGGGGGAATTTAGGGAAAGTTGCTCATAGCCACTGTGCATGTTCCTGGTATGCACTTGTTCATAGCCCATAGGGCACACTCTTGCACTTGCACTCGCACTATGCAGTAACAATCCTTCAATGCTATAGCAACCATCAACACGCTGCCTTCATATTGGTTGAGTTAGCACAAGGCATGTACAAGGTATACAAAAATTGGTATGCACTTAGCTTGCTTAGGTGTTTGCTTGGAGAGTCCCTAGTTTTCTCCTGCGAGCATAGCATGCCCTCTGTTTGTGCAGTGTCGCGGTAGCAGTTCGAATGCTGCATTAAAGGCGCAACAATTAGTGCACATGCTATGATTCCCCTCAATGCTTCACGTGTCTACACAACATGCGCAGGTTCATGCACTATGCATGCAGTGAGTCATTGCCTTAATGTTCTCCAAGATGCCTGGCTCCATGTGGCTTTTCAACATGCGTTGTTTCATGCTTGGGGCACAACACGGTTAGTGGCCGCTTTGGGTAATTTCCGTTAGTCATGACGCGGTTCTGTTTCTGGGTAAGTATGCACAGGATTGTTACCACGCCTGGTTCCTGCTGGGCGTAATACGCATCAATTAGCTTTCATAGTGGCATGGGCCGGGTAATCCGGTGGGGCTAGGTCCCCTGCGTGTCCCACTGCTTCCGTATAGCTAGTGGAGTGCTGCGGCATCTATCTTTATTGAGCGAGGGGCCGCTTTGCTTCTCCATTCGGATGTGGCCCCTCCCGTTTATGTGCAGCGCCGGAGCTCCTTGGGAACATGTCTTCTCCAGTGGAGATCTCAAGTGCAAGCCCAAGCTTAGGTTTCGGAGACTGCGCGTCAGCGTGCCATGCCCAATATGGCTGCGCAGTCGTTTTTAGCCCAGGTGCTTCTGTGTACTGAAGTCTTAGAAGCGGTTTTCCTGCAGAAAAGGCAGAGGAGGCTTTTGTAGGGACATACTGGCTTTGTCCTTGCATACAAACGCTGCCTAAACAGATTAGATGCAAGCATGACTGTTTTTTTCCTTGTGTTTTTCTTCAGTGTTCCATCATTTAACATGACATCCCCCTCATGGCAGATGCCATGGATCACCTGTGGCATGCCCCTACGATCCCCCCCGCCCCTGCCCTGACAAATGAGTCTGCATCGAGCAACACCAATAATTCCAGTTAGACAGGCAAGTATAAAAATACAATTATTAATTAGGACTTGAAAATACAAACGGAGCAAGTAAAAGCATCTAGTGAAATATTGTCACACCAACGTTTAAAAAAACAGATTAATACATTCAACCTTGGGTGATATAGGACCGCATTAGATTCAATAACCTCTTCCGGATAATCCTAGAACAGCTTCTCTAGCTCTTATGAAATCAAACTCCAAGATGGTTTAGTCCTTTTACCCAAATGTCGCCAGCTCCAAAGTATATACTTCACAGGTAGATTTATGACGAGATTGGAGATTCTAGTGGTTATGATTAATAGTCAAAATATTAGGTGATTTTTAAGTAAATTCATTCAATCCCAGTCACCTGAATAGGTCTAGTAAGTGATCCTTGACCAGGCCCCAACTGGCTAAAGTCAGGAACTAGTGAATTTAGGGAAAGGACTTTATGCTCCTGTAACCCTATGGAGGACAGGGGCCATGGGACAGAAACAAGTATGTCATTTTACAGACCCTGACTCAGTTCTCCAGAGACCACTGCTGGAGTTCCGGAATCCTTTAAGGACACAATCTTCTGTGTTTGCTTCAGTCGGGGCAGGCTAAGGGGTGGGTTGTTTGTGCAGCTGTCCTTTTAGGGAGAATTCTCAGAAATGTGTTCATTCCCTTCTACCTTAGAGACCCCCAGCTCCTTTGCTGGACCTTAGGACTTTTTATCTCTCATGTAATTTTAATGTGATTTAATTTCTGTGTTCTTTTTAACTTTGAAGTCTGACAAACTCAATAGGCATCCTCTTTTACATTGTCACACACAGCACCTTCAGTGCAGTGGCACAGGGAAGTCCTTCAGATTTCCCAAAGGTTTAAATACCTTCTCTTGGTGAAACTACTATTTCCAAGAGCAGTGAAGTGAAATTGACTTTACTTACATTTTGTAACTTTCCAGACCCAGCACACACCATCTTAACATAGGCTGCTGGACGGGTAACTTAGAATTGTTTCTCATATAACATTTTTATGTTACCCTTCCTACAATTAATGGCTGGCAGTGGTATACTTTTTACTACCATTGTGTTTTTTTTACTGCAGGCTGCGTTCGCGGCCACGGTAAGGCACCCATGGGTGCCCATTTTGTCAAAATGGCCCTGGTCGTCTTTTTTCACCATTTCTTTTTCAGGAAGGTGCTTCTTGAGATTTACTCTGCATGCCAAACCAGGTTTGGTCTCTTTGTTCATTTTGTCTTTGGTTGGATTCACAAGTGAAGCCCGCCTCTGGCATCAGTATGTCTGGCAGGGGCAGGAAGTGAGGGAGGTGCCCGAAACGCCCTATGCTAAATCCCCTTTGTTACAGGAATGCACCCATAGGTGATTGGCCAGCTGGCTGGCCGGCAAGGACAGCCACGCTGCTGTGTGATACACAGCTAGGCTGGAATGAATGGGAGAAACATGCATCAAATGCAAGGCTTTTTGGCTTGGAAGGCAGAGTTGACCACGGACAACCTCTCCCTTTTGAGTTAGTGGGAACAATCAACTCCAAAGTAAACCCGTCTGGACATCCTCTCGACGCTGGTTGCATTCCCACTGCAGTTGGTGCTGGGACCGAAGAGACCGAACACAAGATTGTGTGCATTGCTTTTAAGTCTGACACGAATGCCAGGAAGATCCTCTGGACTTCCCTGTTGCAGGACTAACCAAGCCTGAGCCACCTCGACAGTGTGCTGGACCCCAGAATCCAGGAAAGTCTGAAGTGGTATCCGAGAACCACAGTGTTGCTATTTGCTGTCAGACGCAAGGAGCTGAAACACCGAAGAACTGCTGAAGTTTGCCCATTGCTGCCGCTTACCGTCCCATTGTCCAGCAGGAGCCCCAGACGTCCGCCCTTTTGTCCCCACGAATGAGGCCCAGGAACAACAGGATCTGCAGAGCTGTACAGGAACAGAAGCCAGCTGGATCCATTTCTTCTAACCAGAGGGTACTGTAAAGTCTAAGAACTTACCTCTTGTTGTGTAGCCTTACTTGCTCTCACTCAGTTGAGACCTGTCTTGGTTACCTTGCAGAGTTGCTAAAGCTTTGCCCTTCACGAGTCTCCCAGCTTGTGGCCCTTCAAGTGTTCTATTTTCTACAAACATTGTGCAAGACTTTAACTACCTGCAAAGAAGATCTTCAGCTCCCCTTGACATTGTGCAATTAACATTGGCTGTCCTGGCTCCCTGGAGACTCCTCTTTACCTCTGACTTTATGCTTTGGAAGGTGTTGAAAAGTACTTGCCTGTTTTTGAGCTATTTGTTAACCTTTATTTTTTTCCTCTATTCTATCTTTTTCTCCTAACTTCGTATTCCTCTGAATATATCAGTGATAAATCAATGTCCACAGTGTCCTAGCTATTTAAGTCACCTGAGGGTGTAGGGAGTGTCTGTGTGCCCTCCCCAATGGGTGTCATTTGATTTAGAGAAACTGAGTGTGTTTTGAAGTATATATTTAAGTGTTGCATGTTTGGCTCCCTTTCTGAAGAACGCTTATATAACTGACTGAAATAAATTAATAATTGTTTTATCAAGATACCTTGAGTGTATGTGTTTATTTGGATAACTGTACTGTGAAACTCTGTCGCAACACTACTGCTCACATTGAACCCTCTTGAGATAAGCCTGGCTGCTCCACCACACTACCAACCTGTGTAGTTCAGACTTGTACCAAAGGTTGAGTCCCTATTGCAAGGAGGTCAGGGTTATTGTAGTGCACCCAAAGGGTACTGCATACAATCTTGCCGAACAGGTCCTATTTCGGGGCAGGATTTAGTTTGTTGATCGGGCTGCTTGTTGATCGGGCTGCTAGGGAATCTGTTCCAGACAGCTTATAGCAGAACACACAGGTAAGGCAAAGGTTAAGCCTTCTGCAATGCAGAGATCCACAGAACACCTCTAGGATGCTAAGAAGACTGATTGCAATGGGAGTCCCCACGATCAGTGTGTAGAAGGTGACCTTCAATGAACGAACAGCGGCTCAGGCCCAACACAGCTTCCGTTCATGCAAGGATGCTAAAAATGCAGGAGCAGGCATTTTGTTACACTAGTTGAAGATTTTCAAAGTTCCAAGGATGATGGCGGAATGGCGACGGGTGCTGCCAAGTAGCTCTGGAGAGAGGTGGTCAGTCCACTGATTGGTCCAGGGACACTTCTGGTGGTGCAGATCCTTGTGCAGGGGTCAAGACTGGTTGTTCCCACTGGTCCTGGGGTCGAAGCACTTGCAAGGGTCTTCTTAAGATCACGCAGAGGAGCAGGGCTTCACAAGGACATTGCTGGTCAACTACAGGTGATGTCCTCTGGTCCTCAATGGGCTGCTCTTCATAGAAGACTTGTCTTCAATGATCTGTCTGGGTATGCACATTTACCTGGCTGTTTGCTCATTGATATGGGTAAATTGAGTCCTGCAGACTGTCATTACTGGGAAACGTTGTTTCTCTTTTTCAATTCTTATAATGTTTAAAATTGCACATTTCCTTACAATGCAGTGCAATGGGGATACTTTTGTATCACCCTAGCTTTTTGGTTACTTTTTATATGTGCCTAAAGAGAAGCTGGTGGCAACCGTAAACGATTTTACTATTTTTGCATTCTTTTTGGTGTGTAACAAGGCTAGTGCCCTAAAATGTCAGTGCCTCGAGATTTTTGCTTGCTTGTTTGGCCATTTTGTAGTTTGGCCTTCTTCCTGCCCCCTCACCTCAGGGAAGTCCTTATAACGGTCATGCACTTGCTCGGGAAAGCTGCTACTTTCGCATGCTAGTGAGCCTTTGTGTGTATGAATGGCCCGGGAAGGGGGCTGCAACGGTCTAGTTTCCATCCGCATCCCTGGTGCCAGAAAGTATGGGTGTGGGACAAATGTGAAACAAGTAGTTCTCCCTGGTTGGACAATGACTGGCTGGCTGAATGGTGCGGATGCAGAGTTGGAGGCGACTTGGGCATAGTCTGCGCAGAGCGCACAGGGAGGTGGGTTGGTGAAGGGGCGGACCCTTCGGAGCTCCAGACTATGGAAGGAAGGCGACCTCTCACTCCTACCTCCACAAATGGCACCGTCCATTTCTCCCTCCCCCCCGCCTAAAGACGAGGGACCATCAACGGGTGAGTTCATAAAACTTCCACACTAGATATTTCACTGTTCCCTTCCCCCAAGCCATCAATTACTTCAGCCCAGCAATCCACTTCATCACCATCTATGCTGCTACCTTCTCATGCATCCCGCCCGACTCAGCCAAACAGGCTGGAACCACTTCACCATTGATCTAGACCAAGTCGCGCATTCAGAGCCTCTCGGCAACCTCTAGCGCTTTCCCCGTTCAACCCCTTTTGTCTTCGGGACGGAGGCAGCCCTGAGTACGGACTCTATATGGCCACTGTTTGGCAGGGAAGGGTGGAGGGGACCTCAACGCCTGTCATACAGCCTGGAGAGGGGAAACTCACTGATGGCTTCAGAATCGCCTCTACTATGTGCCGCGAATATTCTGTCTCATATTATTCTATCTCAAACTATGGATCGGGAACCAGACATAGACCCGGATCAGGGCGCTCCGGTGGCCGCTCCAACCCTCAAAAACTCAAGACCTTTATTCGGTCCAGATGCATAGCTCCTACCCACTCGATCTTGCAGGAAGTTTCCTTGACTATGTCAAAACACCACCTGCCCAGCACGGTTCTCACAAACTGTAATCGAAAAGTACAGAGAAAGGCACAGAGCATGTATATCCGAAACTGAGGAGAGAGAAGCCGCTGCTGCTAAGACCGCCTAGGTCACACCTTTAGAGCCAACACCTCCTGAAAATTGACCTTCGATACGAGCGATGATTGGAATGGAACTCAGTAAAAAAATCATCAGATCGCTCCACCAGTCAAAAGCAAACAGCCCTGCGGACCACAAAAAAGACGTTCCTTCTGTCCTCTTTCACACATTCCAATCCAAACACTGGGAGAATATACCGTAAAACAATACCAAAAGGTAGCAGACCAGGTACAAACATGTCTACTTTCTTTTACCCCAAAACACCCAAAAACATTGTCACTATCCCAGGCGTAATGTCGGATGCTGAAATGCTTGAGGGTACAGAGGACTTAATCGTAGCAGACACTGCTGACGACCCTGAAGGACACCGATGCAGGAAACATGAGACTCCTTGTTCCTCTTAACCCATATCAAAGCAAGTTGGCTCAACAAAGAAAGACCTTAACACAACTGGACGAACAACAAGCCACTGCTTCCCTCTCCTCTTCCACACATGAAGCGGAGATGAGTGGGGGAAAGAAAATACTCCTAGAAGCCCATAACTTTGGGGAAACGCAGCACGCAGCTCCAGCCAGGATAGAACAGGTCTAGATTCTACTGCGGAACTACTAACCATGGTTACAGAACCTGAACCATAGAAGTAAGTAACCAAACAGAAAGACAAGCCATGAGGGGGTCACTGCAGGGATACTAATCCACCAGAGGTGGTCAATTTTTCTCCACCCCAAACTGTGATTGGCAAGCCTGTAAAAGCGGCCTCTCTCAGTATTGTCTAAATTCTATGTCAAACTTGACTCTGGACCTTTCAACTACACATGGATTGGAAAATGGCAAATGAGCAGAATAACGTCAACCGCCCCGCAAGGAAAACAAACAGATTTACTAACAGTGACGTCTACACCAGCCATTGCTTTAGCACCCTTCACAAAACATTACAAGTCCATGAAAGATGCATTGAAAGACCAGACCCCATTGGTGGCGAAGATGCACTCCAAACTTATATTCATGGAAGGCTACATCACAGCCAATGATTTGAGAAACACCACATATGGAACTGCACACCTCAATCCCAGTAACAAAATCTTTTATTCCCTCATCTATGCATCATCAATCCACACAGACCCTACGAGCCCACCTGCAAGTCGACCTAACTAACAAAGAAATGGCCACTGTCAACCTCACCCACATGAAACGAACTAAGAGGGAGGCTTCCTCTGGCCCTTTAAAAGCATCTCAAGCACCATGTGTGCTACTGGAGAATGATGCAGACAAAATCCTGAAAGACAATCTACAACCATCTAAAATAACCAACTCTGATTTCTCCATCTTCTCCCAGACGTTGAATAAGTAGTAACCTCGAGAAAGACCGGACAGTGGTGTCGGCAAACTCTTAAACTGCAGCACGTCGTCCCTACATCAAAGCTACTCATTCACAAACAGCCCGGAAGGCCCAGCTGAATCCAGCCCTCAGTAAAAACCTACCGATTAAAACACTACTTCCCCCTACACTACCTTTGATTGTCCACACAGGTGACGCGAACTTTTGGACACTCCTCCAAAAGATACAGAAGATAGCCCAATGCTTCAAATTCTGATGAATTATCTACGTAATCAATCGAAGATTCAGAATCCAAACTGGTTGTTCGGTAAGAATTGGTGCAGTCACACTGTGTGAGACTACACAAAACTCATCTGCTTGGTATTGGGTAACCCATCTTTTGGTATAGATCTGCACTACACAAGTTGGTAGTGTGACTGAGCAGCCAGGCTCATCTCAAGAGGGGTTAATGTGAGCTCTAGAGCTGTACAGATGAAATCAGTCAATACAAGTAACACAAAGCAGATGCCTATGGAGTTTGTCAAACTCCAAAAACAGTGAAAATAACGTCCTGGTAAGGGAAAAATGCAAGCGTGAGTGAGTAAAAGTTCTCAAGTCCAGCAATACAGTTTGTAAGTGAAAGTGAAACTGTTTTTTCTTTTACAGAGGATTCCCGGCCTGACTGGGAATATTCATGAGCATGTGAATCCATGCCGGAGAACAATAGTTACAGATAAGTAACTTGTTCCTTCATGAGGCTCCAGAAGCCCTGGTGCAGGTGCAAACCCCCACACTGGAAGCAGCTCCAAAGGATGCTGGCGTCAACCTCCTGCCCCTGGAGCAGATGACCAGCAGGACTCAGACGAGGAGGAGCAGGACCTTCCTCGGCAAAAGCCTTCCATGACTGGATTGCTGGCCTGTCGGAATACCTGGGCATTACCCAGCCTTAGAAATAGCTTCCTGGGGCAGGAGTTCTGGCGGAGGCACTAAGCACCAGGGCGGAGGCGGGGTCTGGCAGGATGTGCAGGCCTTGGCCAAGAATGGCTGGCTCAAGCCACACTCCACGCAACCAGTTAACAAAAAGCTGGATGCTAAGTTCAGGCAGGCCGAGGGGGGCAGCATGCTACTCTCGACACACCCGCAACCTCTCATCGGTTATTCCTGCAGCATCCATGTATGCCAAGCCCCAGGCATCCTCGTCTAGTACTGCCACGGCAGCCCTTAAACAAAAGTGAGAAAAGACTCTTGAATCATACGACAAGAAGGTCTTTGTCACGATCCTACTCATCTGCCACCCAGCACCGCTACATGCACACATTCAGAGACTCACTTGCAAAGTTAAAACCTGCAAACTGCCTCTGCATTTATTTACTTGTTTTACCGCTGCAGTTTTGGACAAATCTAATTGCATGTTCCATTACAGCTTTTGGGTTACACCAGCAGATGCATTCTTGGACATGTATGCTGTCCAAAAGCAGAGGGCTGGAGCAGGCATACTGAATACATTTGTTTGTAGCAAGCTACTAAAAGCTGCAGAGCACCTGATTGCATTCACCTGTTCCAAGCTACTGCAGGCTAGGCTGCAGAGAATTGGAGAGCCCTTAATTAGAAACCACTGCTGCAGGCTACTGAAGCCAGAGCTGGGCTTAATTGAACACAGCTGCCAGAGTCTGATATCCGCTCCACCCCGCTGGTCTGCTGGCTGGGAGGGTCTTTATAAGCTCACTTTGAACAGAAGCAGTTGTCAGTCAACTGCTTCCACTGGGAGTTTGTTCTTGTGCTCCCGTTGCCAGTTTTTGACCTTTCTTGGAAATCCTCTTTTGGCCTTTGATTCCTGTTGCTGTTCATGCTTGCAGCTCCCTCTCCAGTCTGCTGCTGCCTTCTGCCCTGCTCCTCTGGGCTTTCCGCCTGGCAGCCCTGCCACACTCTGCTGCCTTCTGCCCTGCCCCTCTGTGCTCCTTGCCTTGCAACCTGCCTGTTCTAGCTTCTGATATCTTCCTGTCTTGCTTTACTCTCTTCCTTGTTCAAACTCAGTCTGTTGAAGATTTCCTGTTCGTTCCTCACCTACGATATTTCCCGACTTCAGTCCTTAGTTCTAGTGTCTGAATCCTATCCTGTCCTGTACCTGGTTATTTCTTTCAACACTGCTTTCTACTTATATTACATCTTGGTCCACTGTGGTGCCTCCACTTGAATCCGTTTTACAGTGTGACCTTGGGTTGGTCTCTGTTCAGATCAGATAAGGGAAAGACTTCTGTTGCCTTCGCCTAGTGCGTAGAAGTCGTACCTGCCTCAGTATATGGTCTTCAGTTTTACTCTTGCACTGAGCACTGTTAGGTGTCTTGACCCACGTTTGAATCATTATTCTACAACATTTGGTGCCGTGGGCTTAGAAAATCCAAGATGGCCAAAAAGCCCACATTTGCACCAGAATCCCGGAAAACCACTCAGTTTTTGCGCACACCAAAATGGTTGCCTGATCTGCCACCCACCAGTGCGAGCGTGATGGGCAAGAAGCGCCATGAGTGAAACGTGGTGCCAAAGGAAAAACAGCAGTGCCTGTTAGCTCAAAAATCGCTTTGAAATCACATTTTTCTCTGAAATGCAAGCTCAAAATGCCTATTTCAAACATTGCAAGATATTCAAAAAACTTACTGAACACCAGCAGACGTCTGGTAGAATGAAGTCTTGTGTGCATACCAAATCTGGAAAGATGAAGAGCCTAAAATAATGTCCATAACAAAACTGGCTGAGCTGTGGATGTCAGCAGCTTAAGTGAAATTGGACTTAAAGCCACTAAAATCGAAATGTTTAAAATAAATGAGTGATTTACTATGGCGTGTCACATAGGTTGCAACTGTTTAAATGTCATAGTTTTGAACTTAGAATCAGTGTTCTAGCTGCATGTGTCAAAATTGTAAGTTTGATTTGAATGAAGAAAAACTGCAACAAAAGTGACATTTGGCTGAAGCCTGGCTTAAAGAGATTGAATTTTGCCCGGCAACTAGCCCCGACAGGAGTTGAAACTTGCCCAGCAACTGCATTCCCAGGCCTGGCCTGTCTTCTCCTGCCCCCACCAAAAGGAGATTACACCACTCTGATTGAATTAGGGGAGGGGTACCTGGGGCTGCAGGAAAACAGAACAATGAACTTCCCTTGGCTCAGGCAAATGCTAAATCAGTACATAGATAAATACACATTTGGATCAAAAATAGATTTGTGTGCAAAGTGACAAGGGGTGTTCTTTCTGTATGCCATAAAAATGACACAGGATGACTCACAACTCTGTTCTCCAGTGAGAGCACCGAAAATCCGCTAACCTATCAGGATCTTCAGAGGGTTGGGCATAGAAAGTCAGCCTTCCCACCCACTTTCAAAAGACATAAAAAGAGCCACTGAGACCCAGGTAGAGACACTCACTTCCCACTTCAAACTGATTTCCTGCGAAGCGCTTTGCCAGAAGACTCCACAACCAGAACTTAGAATCCAGACTTCAAATCCTGAAGACTCCAGAACCAGAACTTAGAATCCAGACTTCAGAACTTGTAGCAGAGAGGCCTAGTCCACAAGCTGACTCCTTCAGAGGCCTCAGAATCCAGCAACCTAACCAAACTATTCAACAGCCGGGCGAGCTGTTTGATTCTGGCTAGAACCCTGTGCCAGAACCCAGAAAGCAGAGCTGTATCCAGACTGCAGTGCCGATAGAAGACCAGACCCAGACCAGACCGCTGTGCAGTGCCAGAACTTTTGCCAGAACCAGAGATCCAGACCAGCAGAGCAGAGAGAACCACAGCTAAACCTGTTGACCAGATCTGTGACGAGGCCCATTCCTTCCAAAATTAGGAGTGAGTATCCAGCCAGAACTGTGCATAGTCCTCTCTTAGTTTAAAATAATCTAATTCAAACCATATTAACCTGTCCAGAACTGCATCATAAGAAATTGTGTCCATTCTGTGATTTCAAACCTGTGAAAGTGTCAATTGTCATTCTGAATCATTATTTCATTTCTGAAATCTACCTCCACAAAATCGTCCGTATCTTTTGAACCATACGTGGAGCGAGATTTAACTGTCATCTTAAAGCTAAGAATCTAAGCTTTCCAACAAGCCCAAAACCGACTTTCTACTCTTTATAGTTTTTCCGTAATCGCGCTCGACGCACTCGGAAAAAGTGCCGCAAATTGCAATTTGAATCACATTTCTCCACCTGTCAAAATAGCTGTCTCTTGCTTGCATTGCTGAAATTCGTTTTCAACCTGATAATCCCTCCTGAATCATTGCTAGGGTTGACCTGAACCAATCTTAAGTAGCTATCACCTACCCTGAATCTCCTATAGGGAATTAAAATCATTTTTAGCATATTTTCACTTCTTTGCAAATCACATTTAAAGTATTTTTGCCTGTGTTTTAAAATCATTCCTGTTGCTCTAAGCTTGCTAGGGGGGAACTTAATTGGCATTGCATTTGATTGTATTCCTGAAAATTGTGTGCTCTTCTTCCATCTCCTTATATTGCATGGGGGGGGGAGCGAATTGTCAAAAGAAAAAGTGATCATATCTGTTGTTGAAACCATATCAGTTTATTTCTGTGCTACATTCTTTTCCATCATTGCATTTCCTTGAATCCATAAAAGCATTCTCAGCTACTTTATCCTCTCTACCAACTCCTAAGTAATTAAAAAAGTGTGCTAGTGTAATATTATCCATTGTTGATCACTGTCATATTCATAAGTGTGCTATCAAATATTAATTTATTTATAAAAGTGTGATATATATCTTGTTTAATTTTTCAAATCTTTTAATTTGCAAAACAAACCTACTTCTTGGTCTTATGAGGTCAGGGGGGTTCAAAGAGAGGGGCGTTATACAAGGGTTTATCATCCAGATCTAGGAACTTGTCATAAAAAATTATAATTAAGGGCTTCCCTTGGGCATCCCAGACTCGGCATTGACTTAGTTGGAGTGCTGAATTGAAGTCACTTAACAGCACAACAGTTTCCTCAGCACGCCTACGTCATGACGCTACTGTATCACTGTTGTTAAGAGTAATCTGCTGCTACCTATCCCAAGGGCTTTCCTTAAAGGGGTAGTGCTCTCAAAAATATTTTTGGCTAAAAAGATGGCCCAGAATCAAAAATATATATAAAAAATATTTTTTAAACAAAGTCCCTACGTAAAGTTTTGAGCAAATGAAGCTCAAACTCAAAAATTTGAAGCAATAGGAGACATCCATTTTCTGAAATTAATGAGCCTCTTGTGCTGCCCTTTCGGCACTAATGAAGCAAAAGCCAGCCAGCTGTAATAAACAAAAGCTACCACTGGGTGGCTTTTGCTTAATTGGTGACGGAGACCAGAGAATGCAGGCAGGAAAGCTGCATCTAGGTAAGTGCGCATTTCTTTTTTTAAATAAGCACTGCAAATATAAAAGCTGCTGTTTTCTTTCTAGGTGTTCCGGGATGGAGTAGCCCGGAAAACTTAGAAAGAAAACCGCAGCTTTTAAAACGTATTTGTTTGCGGTGGCTTCAGCTTTGTGTCCCCTATGCTCCAAGCTGAAGCCACCGCAAACCTAAATACAACGTTGTATTTAAAAAAGCTGCGGTTTTCTTTTTAAGTTTTTCCCACTCCTCCGAGCGGAGTTTTTAAATACAGCCATGTTGTATTTCGGCCTGCAGCAGCTTTCACTTTGAGTCTCCTGGGCTCCCCTCGGTTCATGGGCTCGGGGAGCCCAGGAGACTCAAAGCCGCTGCAGGCAGAAACACAACATGGTTGTGTTTAGAAATGTCACAGTATTTCTCACTGCGGCCGCTTTCGCTTGGAGTCTCCTGGCCTCCCCCAACCCTGAGGGAGCCCAGGAGACTCCAAGCGAAAGCCGCCGCAGAGAGAAATACAATGTTGTATTTGTAACTGCTGCAGTATTTAAAAATACAAGAATGTTGTTCTGACTGCGGCAGCTTTCACTTGGAGTCTCCTGGGCTCCCCCGTTTTGGGGGAGCCCAGGAGACTCTACCCGAAAGCCACTGCAGTCAGAAATACAACGTTCTGTGTTTCATGATTTCCGTGGTTTTACAACCACATTCAATCACAAATACAACAACATTGTATTTGTAATTTCCGCGCCTTTTGCTTTTTGCCTTCATTTTACGTTTTCTGTGTTCCCTGGGCTTGGGGAGCACCAACAACGTAAAATGAAAGTAAAGGCAGCCTACTCAGCTCATGTTGAGCTCTGCTCTGGCTGCAGTAAGCAAAAGCTCCCAGTAGGGGGCTTTTGCTGCTTCTTTAGTGCCGCCAGCGCAGAGCTTAACATGAGCTGAGGAGGCTGCCTGAAATGGCAAAATGGATGCTCCCATGTAAACACTTTGTGCCTCGCTTGCTCAAAAGTTTACATATAAACTTTCAAATATGTTTAATGTATGTTTTGGATTATTGCTCATCTTTTAAGGCAAAAATATTTTTGATCACACTATTCCTTTAATCTCTGGAGACCCTTATATTCCAGTACACCCTTATTTCTGATCAATCCGTGTGGCCCAGTGTACTTGCTTGTCTTTGCTTTTTCTCTGTCTTTGTTTACAGCCTGCTTCTGCAGTTCCTGTGAGTACCCTTTTCATCTAACAGCTTGGTATGTACCTTTTATCTGTTATATGCTAGCATTGCCTCCAGAATCTCCCCTAATCTACGTGCATACCGTGAGAGATGGCCTCTACCCTGTGCTCTCCACCCAGACTTATGACCGTCTACTCCAATGCTGGTCTACACCTCAGGCAGGCTAGCGCAGACTCCATGCTGGCTGTGGCTAATCAATGCCTGTGGAGGGAAATTGCAGACTTCCTGCCTGACATGCCTACGGATACGCAAGCCTCATTCAAAGAAGGCCTAGCTGAGGTGAAACTCGTGGCACAGAGCATTATGGAGGCTGCGATAGGCCACATTGACACGGCTAACAGAGCGATCTGTCTGGCAACGGACATGAGGTTAACGGCCTGGCTAAAGGCTACCAGAATCCTGGACCTTCCCCTCGAAGGGGGCTATCTTTTACACTCCACAACTGATGAAGAGCTGGACAAGAAGAGCAGCTCTCAGGCAGCCAAGTCGCTGGCGATTCTTACGAAGCCAGCAGCGAAGCCTTTCTCACAGGCACAGTCTCGCTCAGAAAAAGGGTGATCTTTGGTGGGTTCCAGGACTGCAAAGCCAGGCAGCCTGAACAGGTCTCCCAGTCAGCACAGGCAAAAACACCACAAAGCCTCAAATAAAGGGTTCTTCCAGTCCCCCTCCTACTCAGTCTCTGACTAGAAGAAACAATGACAATTCTTTTCTGGTCTACAGCACCCCAGTTTGTGGGTAGGCTGGCCCTGCAGAGTCAGGCTTGGTGGGCGGAGTTCCCGGACACCTAGGCCATTTCAGTTGTGTCCTGGGGCTTCCGGTTACCTCTCCCTTCTCTCCTGAGTTCTCCCCCCCCCCCACTCCCACAGATCTGTACACCATCACTTCTAGCAGGGGCAGAGCTTTTACTCTCTCATCTTTGCTATTCAAAAGAAGAACCAGGCGGACCTGCGAGCGGTGTTGGATTTGTCTTCCCTGAATCTTCACCTACCCCTGCAGAAGTTAAAGATGGGGACACCAGCGCTCCTAGCCGAGACACTGTGAGGGAGACTGGACATGCTCCTTGCACCTGAAGGACGCATATCTCAACGTTCCTATTGTGCAGCCTCACCGGGCCTTCCTCCGGTTCTGGTTCATGGGCCTGCATTTCCAGTACAAGGTTCTGCCCTTTCAGTTAAATTCAGCTCAGAGTGTCTTCACGAGGCTCATGAATGTGGTAGCAGCTCTTCTCTGGTCAGAGGGGGCTGCATGTCTATCCGTACCTCGACGACTGGTTAGTCGGGGCCTCGTCACCGGGGCAGGTTCGAGCCTCGGTGGACAGGCTCCTCTGCGCCCTATTCGACCTGGGGTTTTCACTCAACTACCAGAAATCTCAGCTCATCCCTACACCGATGCTAGTGTTTCTGGGCCTGTTGTAGCAGAAGGTATTCCCCCACCCGAGACAAGGTTACAGCGATTGGAAGTGCCGTCTCCTATTTCCACAGCAGGTCAATCACCACGGCCTGGTGGTATCAACACCTTCTGGGCATTCTGGCAGTGTGCCTCCTGGCAGTCCCGTACACCAGACTCAGCATGAAGAGGCTTCAGTTGCATTTTGCAAATTCCTGGGATCAGGAGTCGGCCCGTCAGGGGACCCAGTTCTCCATACCGCAACATTTGGACTGCGACCTCAAATGGTGGCAGCTGGAGGAGAACATCTTGGTTGGCAGACAGTTGTGGGGAGCCACTCTGGGAACGCACTCGGTGCATGGGCTCTGGACGGCAGAATCACATCAACGGGCTGGAACTTATGGCAATCTGGTTGGCACTCAAGTCCTTTCTCCTGTCCATCAAGGGCAGGTCTGTGTGCATTCAGACAAACAAAATGGCCTGCATGTACTATATCAACAAATACCATATCCCTGCAGCTGTGCTCATTGACCCTGGAAATCTGGGAATGGGCTATCAGTCAGGAGGTGTGGATTTCGGCGGTTCACCTTCTGGGAGAATCCAACATGGAAGCAGACAGACTCAGTTGCCTGGCCACAGACAATTACGAGTGGCAGCTGAATGGGCGAGTACTCCAGGATGTATTCAGCAGATGGGGCATTCCCACCACAGATCTATTTGTGACAGACAACCGGACGTGTTAGCAATTTGCCTCCTGTGGAGGAAGGGGCTGCATCTCCCTAGGGTATGCACTCCAGATATCCTGCGACGTGATGTGAGCATATGCATTCCCAACCACACCGCTTGTTCACAAGTTGGTGAGCAAGATAGGGAACTTGAAGATAATCCTCATAGCACCTCGCTGGCTGACACAGCTCTGGTTCTTGGACCTGCAGCAGCTGTCAACCCAGCCAGAGATGATGCTTCATCTCGGGAAGTGCCCTCTACTACCGCAGCTGAGAGGTGCAGCGCTACACCTGTCCCCAGAGATTAGCCCGAACTACCTGGTTCCTGAGCAGCTAACGCTCCAGGACCTTCAGATGTCTAGCGACAATCTGGAGATCAGTCAAAGTGCCAGAAATCAGGCTACACGCAAGCAGTACAAAAGCAAATGGACGAGATTCTGTTTTTGGGCAAAGGAAAATGGGGTGAATCCACTGACATGCACCCTGAACTAAGTTTCGTCATTCTCGGCCTATCTCGCCGTATGGGGTCTCTAGGTGGATACCTGCCGGACATGACTGGCCACTATTGCGCATACAGGAACTCAGGAACTCGGACTCTCTTATCCTGTCTTCTGCCAATTTCATAGTGAAAAAACATCTGACGTGCCTGAACAGGCTGTATCCCCCGGTCAAAAGCTTGCATACCGTTTTGGATCTCAACTTGGTGCTAAGTGCTATAGCTCACAAACCATTCCAACCCATGGCCACAGCAGTCATTAAGTTGGTCACACTGAAGACAGCCCTTCTGGTTGGTCTTACTTCAGCTAGCAGAGTGAGTGAGAGCCAGCCGTTAGTCGCCTCAGAGCAATACACTAGAATTCACAAAGACAAGATTGTGCTTTGCATGAGCCCCAAGTTCCTTCCTAAGTTGATATCCGTTCATATCAACGAGGAGATTGTGCTCCCCACATTCTTCCCGGACTCCAAGTTAGACCCAGAGAAAATGCTCCACTAGCTGGATGTCAGGAGAGCGTTGGAATTCTATCTGTACAGAACAAAGGGCATCCACAAGACGGATGCACTGTTTGCAACATTAGGAGGCTTCAGGCCTGGGCTGCAAGCCTCCGATGCATCCATAGTTCGATGGATGAGAGCAGAGGTCCAGGAGGCATACAAGATGCAACGTAAGGATCCGCCGCAGGGCATGCATGCGCATGCAGTAAGAGCCAAGGTGACAGCAGTTGCATTCCACCGCCATGTTCCCTGGCAGGTGATCAGCAGAGCGACAACATGGACCACCCCTTTGGCCTTTTGCAAACACTACTGCTTGTATACCAGTAATAAGGCAGATGTAGCATTCGGCCAAGCGGTGCTGCGTGATCTGTTTGCCTAGAGGGTCAGGATCTCATCCCCAGGGCGTTATCAGTTGTAATTGCTCATATAGGATGGAGGAAAGGGGACTGGATATAGGAGTAATTAAGTGTTACTCACTGGAGTGACTAACGTAGTCCCCTTTCCTCCATACGTTCCACCATTCTTTCCCCTATAATAAGACCAGTTAGGTTGTTAGAGTGTGATACAGCTGTTGCGTCAAAAGGGGACTGAGATGCAGCGCCGGTGGGTGAGGTTAAGGGTGACCGCACTCCCGGGGCCGCTAGTAAATTTATAGGGGAAATGTCTTTTTCTGGTGGAAAAGAGGATCGATTACCTGTTGCTTTGAACAAAGGGAATACGTCCAGTTCAAAGATTACTAAGAATTCTTAGTTCTCCAGCATGGGGTCTGGCATGGATTCACATGCTCATGAATATTCCCTGTCAGGCTGGGAATCCTCGGTAAAGAAAAAATCATTTTTTCACTTCCAAACTGTCTTTCTCTTAACAACCAATCACTGGTCTCTGGGTCATACTGCCCTGTACGGAAGTCCCTCCTCTGGCAGTCATCTTCAGATTTTTACCGATCTTCAAGTGTTGGGAGTCCTCATGCTATAGCTCTCAAGCTGTTACTGCGTTTTGGGATTTTATATATATATATACTTTTTTTTAAGAACTTTGCTCTATTTTTTTGGGTCAATCGAGCCTCAAGCTATACCGATCCATCTTCCGATTAACAGGGACCCGTTTTTGGATTCTTCAGCGTCCCTCAAGGGTGATTTTTCATCGAGTTGATTCTTGGGGGATTCCAGAAGCTTCAAGGACTACCCCGCGTGGACATGGCGGAGGGGAAGGAGGACTCTGCACCTCTCTTCAAGGTTTGCCCCGGTTGCAACCTACGGAATATCTTTTCAGACGTACATTCCTTGTGCCTTTACTGCCTGCACTCGGACCCGACGCACGTGGAGGATGACTGAGGCTTGTCGGGAGCTGGTGCCCCGCACGTGGCTGATCGGCGCAAGCGCCTCAACGAGTGGCTACAGGCAAAGGCCCCTGCTCCGGGTGATTCCTGGCAGCATGCCTCCCCTGTCCAGAAGAAAGGTGAGTGGTCTTCTAATACCTTTAAGGGCGCCCCTCCCATGGGGGCCCAACATAAGGCTAAGCACCGCAAGTCCACTGCCTCCGGGAGCGCCGTTGCGACGGGCTCCTCGGCGGCCAGGGTGAGTACAGTGTCTCCAGCGCCTTCGACAACGAAGAGCTACCTAAGCCACAAACGCCCTTGTCACCGCCGCCTCCACCACCTCAACGGCCACCTGGGGATTTCTCAGTGGACCTTCTTACGGCTCTGTATACCCTGTGCTCGGAGATTTGGACAAGGATGCCTCTTACGCTGACGGCTCCTCCTTTGGCTCCAACACCATCAGAGGAACCACCACCCAAGCAGAGGAGTGTCCACCCTCCTTCTCCGTTCTACCCTTTGCCTCCCTCTGCCCCACCGAGGGATGAGACGGACCCAGACACAGTGACGATGGTGGGCTGGGGGTTATCCCATCGCCACCAGCCAGGTCGTCTCCACCCAACGAGATTGGCTCATTACACGCCGTGATCTCCAGGGCTTCAGAGCTGTTCAGCTTGTCCCGGAGGAGAAGAAGAAAGAGGGTTTCCTTTAACAGCGCTGGGAGGTGAAGAGGAAGACAGTGCTGTTGATTCCGTTATTGGATGACATTTGGGACGAGGGGTTGTTCCTCATGAAGAATCCTTTGTCTGCTCTGGCAAAGAGGGATCGCTACGAGAAGAAATGCAGAGTGCTGGACTCTGCGCCCATGTGCTTATGGTCCCAGCCGTTTCCAGACTCTGTGGTTTTGGTGGCGGCCAAAAAGTCGTCTTTGGGCTCATCCTCGTCGGCAGCCTTCGTCCCAAACAACCCCCCCGACCCCTGGACGGTGAGGGGAAGAAGTTGGATGCCATGGGGTGAAGAGTGATCACGTCGGCGGTCACAGCCATAAAGGCCGCTAATGCCATTGTGGCGCGTTACGACAGGCAACTTTGGTTCAAGTTGGCCCCCCTCCTGGACTTCCTTCCTGACAAGAGAGGACTGAGGAGGTTGTAGATTCTACAGGAAGGCGAGGTGGCCTCGGACTATGCCATTCTCCAGCATGGGGTCTGGCATGGATTCACATGCTCATGAATATTCCCCGTCAGGCTGGGTAGCCTCGGTAAAGAAAAAACCAGTATCAGTTTCGTTTCTGATCTGTCTTTCGTAGTAGTAACCAATCACTGATCTCTGCGTCATACTGACCACAGCCAATGACTGCCCTCTACCTAAGCCCCGCCTCTGGCAGCCATCTTCAGATTTTTACCTCACGTTCAAGTGTTGGGATCCTCGTGCTATTGCTCTCGAGCGTTAGTGCTATTTTTCACGTTTTTTTCTCCAAAACTTCGATTTTTCGGTCAAAAAGAGCCTCAAACTCCACCGTTTATTCATCCGATCAACGGGGACCCGTGTCGGATTCGTCTACGCCCCTCAAGGGTGAACATTTCCTCGAGCCACGCTTTTGGAAGACTCCAGAAGTTTCTCAGGCCCATCTCGGAAAAAGGGAAGGGAAAGGGAAGCTCGACGCCCGGAAAGCTGTTCAGGGTCTGCCTTGGATGCCAGCTTCAGAATGTCTGAGGACGAACACTCCTTTTTGTCTTTACTGCCTACATGAGGACAAGACGCACATGGAGAAGGACTGTGCGTTTTGCGGCAATATGTCGGAGCGGACCATGAAGGACCGCCATCAACGCCTCGCCAACTGGCTGGAAGGGAAGAGCCCGTCAGGCGAGAAGAAGAAGAAATCCGAGCTGTCTTCTAAGACCTTTGAGGACGCCCCGGCGACGGGGGTCCAACACAAGGCCAAGCACCGCGAGTCCGCTGGCACCGGGAGCGCCGAACGGTCAGGCTCTCTACGGGCACCATGCATGGCGCATCCTCCCCGGCACCATCAACCACGAGCCAACGCTCTGGTTCGGGTAAGAGGAAGGCCGAGCACCCGGCGAAGCTCCTGGAGAGGCCCCGGTCGAGCTCGAAGGCCCCATCGGAGGGAGAGCGAGGCAGTGTCCCTCCCCCCAAGGAGAAGACGGTGAGCGCACCTAAGGTGGTGAAAGCCTTAATCCATCCGGCCAAGGCCTCTATCGAGACAGTCGCGGCGGCCCAGGCTCAGCCTGTGGAGGCTACACCAGTGGTGGCGACCTCGGGGCTCAGTCTCCCTGCCACCGCGGAGGGAGTCTTTTATGCCCATCGACAGGACCCCTGTGAAACCTCCGACGGAGAAGAAAAAGGGGGGGCAGGAGGTCGTCGTGGATTCGGCCTCAACCTCTGAGGAAGAGCTGATCGAAGTCTTAAGCCACGGCGTTGGCGTGGAAGAAGACCAGCCCGTCGGGAGGGATCCCGACGTAGGAGACGACGATAACGTCGAGGGTGCCGACGGGGCCCCTGACCGCCCGTCGGACTCCCCTCAACCAGCGCCGCAAGACAACTCGGCGGCCATTTTGTTGGCTATACAGTCCTTATGCACGGAGATAAGGACGAGACTGCCGTTACCACCAGCGGAGGAACCGCTCCCGACAGGAGACCCGGAGCCAGGCCCTTCTGGGAGCCCTCCCCCTAAGAGAAGAAGGATTCATCCTCCACCTCCTTTTCAGCCATCGCGCCCTGTTCCACCCTCCTCCCCGTCCACGACTCGTGGGGATGATACGGGGACTGACCCGGCCGCGACGGGTACGGACGACGAGATTTACGAGGATCTGCCGTCGTCACCTCCCACCCGGGCTTACCCGCCCGACGAGATTGGATCGTTTCACTCCATGATCGCCAGGGCATCCGAGCTCTTCCAGCTCTGCCCGGAAGAGAAGAAGGAAGGTTTCCTTTATCAACGGTGCGAGGCCAAGAGGAAGACTGTCCTCTCCGTGCCTCTACTGGACGATATTTGGGATGAGGGCCTCGCCCTCCTCAAGAACCCATCCACGACGCCGGCTAGAAGGGATCGGTACGAGAAGGCGTACCGGGTCCCGGACGCGGCCCCCTTGTGCCTCCGGGCACAGCCGACCCCGGACTCCGTCGTCTCCGCGGCAGCCAGGAAGAAAGCGGGGGGGGTGCGGCCTCTACGTCGACTTCCCCGCCGGACAGCGAGGGAAAGAAATTGGATACGATGGGACGCAGGGTCATCTCGTCTGCAGCGACGACGATTAAGGCGGCCAACGCCTTGGCTATCGTAGCCCGCTACGACAGGGAGCTGTGGTACAAATTGGCCCCCCTGCTGGACTTCCTACCGGACGGCAAGAGGGCGGATGCCCTAGAGATCTTGCTGGAAGGAGAGGTGGCGTCGGACCACGCCATTACGATTGCGACGGACATCGCTGACACTGGATTTCGCCAGTTGGGCAACGGCGTGTGCCTTAGGCGGCGTGAATGGCTCAAGGCTACTGACTTCCGTCAAGACGTGCAGACCAGAGTCTTGGACATGCCGTTCGATGGAAACAACCTGTTTGGGAAAACAGTGGACGATTCCCTTCAAGCCAGATACTGAGACGGCCCGGGCTCTTGGGGTTCTCCAGCAACGGCGGCCGCCCTTTCGGAGCGGCGGAGGCAAACAAGGTGCCTCCAAAGGTTCCAGCGGCGGATTTTCCACCTACCGTCAAGCGGCCCGTTCGTCGTCGCAGGAAGCTTACTGGGGACGAGGCAAGTCAGGCGGACTCCGCCGTCGTCGCCAAGGAGGTCAAGGCGGCAAAGCCTCGTCGAAGCAGGACTGAACCGGCCGTGGGGTCGGGCCCCCACCGAAGCACCCCGGTGGGAGGCCGGCTGGCGAGTTTCGTCAGCGTGTGGGAGTCCATCTCCACCGACCGTTGGGTGCTGGACGCCCTAGCCCAGGGTCACGCACTCGAGTTTCAAAAAAGGTGCCCGCGCGTCCCCCCTGTGGCCAGGAAAGAACATCACGTCCCTCAACTTCTCTTGGAGGTAAAGGCGATGCTCAGGAAGGGCGCCATCGAGCTCGTCCCAAAGAGGCTTCGGGGCTCCGGAGTTTACTCAAGATACTTCCTCGTGAAGAAGACGACGGGAGGATAGCGTCCCATCCTGGACATACGACGACTGAACAAATTCATCAAGGCACAGAAGTTCCGGATGGTCACCCTCCAACACGTCCTGGGTCAGCTGGAGGAGGGCGATTTCCTGTCGTCGTTGGATTTGGAGGATGCCTACTTCCATATTCCCATCCTAAAGGGACACCGAAAGTTTGTCAGGTTCGTGGTCCAAGGGTGTCACTATCAGTTCAGAGCCCTTCCCTTCGGACTAAGGTCGGCACCCAGGGTCTTCACCAAGTGCCTCGCACCGGTGGCGGCGCAGCTGCGCCAAGAGGGGATCCACGTCTACCCCTACCTGGACGACTGGCTCATCCGAGCCAAGACGAGGGAGCTCGCCGTGGAGCACACGGCAAGGACCGTCCAACTTCTCACGGACCTGGGATTCTCCATAAACTACGCCAAGTCCCACCTGGTGCCCGCGCAAGACGCACTGTTTCTGGGAGCGAAGCTCGACACAGTGGCGCTTCTGGCCTCTCCGTCGGAGGAAAGGACGAGGGCCATTTTGGGCAAGGTGCAGCGGATGCTGGTTGCAGACGCGGCCAGAGTGAGGTCCATCAAGTCCCTCCTCGGAATGATGTCTTCTTGCATTTACCTCATCCCCCTGTGCAGGCTCCGGATGCGCCCGTTGCAGGAGTTCCTGGACGTGCGCT
Organism: Ambystoma mexicanum; assembly: GCF_040938575.1. Taxonomy (NCBI): domain Eukaryota; kingdom Metazoa; phylum Chordata; class Amphibia; order Caudata; family Ambystomatidae; genus Ambystoma; species Ambystoma mexicanum. Next base: position 184,913,791 of record NC_090930.1, on the reverse strand, counting down.
GGATCCAGACGACGGGCAGCTTCGAGGAGAGGATCACACTCGACGAGAGTTTCCAACGAGCGATCCGGTGGTGGGGCACCCGCGCACATCTGACGGCGGGCATGGACTTCCAGACCCCCGGCCACCAGGAGACGGTGACCACTGATGCCTCCCTGGAAGGGTGGGGAGCGCACACCGAAAATCTGCACGCGAGAGGCCTTTGGCTCCCGACGGAGAAGTCCCTCCATATCAACGTCCTGGAGCTCCGTGCAGTGTATGGGGCCCTCATGTCCTTCCTTCCGTCCCTCAAGGGCAAGGTGGTGAGGATCTTCACCGACAACACCACCACCATGTTCTACATCAGGAAACAGGTCCCCAGCCCTGTCCAGGGAGGCGCAGGATCTGTGGCATTGGGCCGTCGCCCAAAGGATGTTTCTGGTGCCGTTTCATCTGGCAGGGATAAAAAACACCATCGCCAACTCACTCAGCAGGGAGCTGCGCTCGTGCCACGAGTGGGAACTACGACAGGATCTAGTGGACCACCTCTTCCGACGGTGGGGCACACCCCAGATCAATCTGTTCGCGACGGCGACGAACTCCAAGTGCCGGAGGTTCGCCAGCAGGTTTCCCCAGCCGAGGAGCATGGGCGATGCTTTCTCGTTCCCCTGGGAGGGCCTGTTTCTATACGCGTTCCCTCCATTGCCATTGCTGATCCGGCTCATCAACCAGCTCAAGAGGTCACGGTGCAGGATGATCCTCGTCGCACCTGCGTTGCCGAGGCAGATATGGTTCCCGGACCTTCTGGACTTGTCAGCGTCCCCGTCAATCAAGCTGCCAGTGGACGCGGATCTTCTCTCCAGCGAAGGAGGCGCCATCCTCCATCACGACCCGAAGTCGCTGAACTTGCAGGCCTGGCTCCTGCAGACATACCGGCCAACTGCAGAGAGGTTCTTGCAAAGGCCAGGGCGTCCTCAACTCTTAAATGCTACGGACACAAATGGAAGAGGTTCTCTGTCTGGTGCCAAGCACAGAAGATTAACCCTCTGCGGATTACGGCTCCCCAAGTACTGCCGTACCTACTGACGCTGGCCAAAGCTGGACTGGCGCACGCGTCCATCAAGATTCATCTTGCTGCGATCTCCCGATACACCAGAACCACAGGGCGGACGTCTTTGTGGTCTCATCGTCTGGTGAAAGATTTCATGAAGGGACTGTTCAGATCGTTCCCGCCGGTGAAGGCTCCGGCCCCGGCGTGGGAGCTCAACGTGGTGCTGACCAAGCTCATGGGACCTCCGTTCGAGCCTCTGCACTCGGCTCCGTTGAAGTTCTTGTCGTGGAAAACAGCGTTTCTTGTGGCCATCACCTCCGCACCACGGGTGGGAGAGATCCAGGCCCTTTCCTGCAAGGCCCCGTACTTGACTTTTCACGACACGAGGGTAGTGCTCAGGACGCACCCCTCCTTCATGCCCAAGGTGCCGTCGGACTTCCACCTCAACGAACCCTTGGTGTTGCCTGTTTTCTTCCCGTTGCCTTCGTCGCCGGCTGAAAGGACTTTGCACTCGCTGGATGTGGCTAGAGCGCTGAAGTTCTACGTGGACCGCACGAAAGGTTTTCGGAAGACGTCACAACTCTTTGTGAACTTTGGACCTGTCAATCAGGGGAAGGCTCTCTAGAAGGCTTCCATTTCCAGATGGCTCTCCGGCTGTATCATGTACTGTCATCGGTTGGCAAACCGACCCCTGCCTGGCCGTCCGAGAGCCCATTCCACCAGAGCGATCGCAGCTACCACGGCGTTCGTATCTGGTGTGCCCTTGCTGGACATCTGCAGGGCTGCTACGTGGAGGTCGAAGCACACCTTCACGAAATTCTACTGCGTCGATCGGGATTCCAGGGAGGAGTCCAGGGTGGTCGGCCAAGCAGTGCGGTGCAACCTGTTCGCCTAAGGTGAGCCTGGTGAGGAGGTAAGATTTGCTTAATGTTGAGTTTGATGTGATGCTTAATGTTGAGCCTTTGCCACCTCCCGTGGTTGTGCATGTGTGTACTGCTATGTATTCTTTATTCATGAGCATGTGAATCCATGCCAGACCCATGCTGGAGAACAACAGTTCGAGGGGATTGGGTCCTCCGACGTATTCCATATCTATGACAGGTAATCACCACAGCTGTGCTGCTTCAGAAACTTTTTTTGGCGTCTGCGTCCTGCGTCGATGCGCCGTCGTCGAGGACCTCGTCCGACGTCATCTGATGTGATAAGTAGGACGCACAACGCCCGTAGCCTCAGTTCCGTTTTTTCTGCGAACGTGTTGCTTCGTGAATCTCGGTTACGCCTCGACTCTTTGGAGTTCTGTTCTTCTCGGTTCTTCGAACCTGTTCCTTTTTGTGAGAAAATCCTTCGTAAGAAGATGTCTTCTACTTCGTCTTCGACCCCGCGTCCGGGCTTCAAGAAGTGCAGGAAGTGTGGGTCCAAGATGTCGGTGACGGACTCGCACAACGCCTTCCTCTGGTGCCTCGGGGAGGCCCGCGACACGGATGACTATCGACTGCCAGTCGCTCACGTCCAAAGCCTTAAGGGAACGTAAGAAGAAGTTGTCGGTAGGTCGGGTGTCCAAGCCCCGGAAGTCGAAGTCTGCGGGGCTTTCGACGGATGATTCAAGAGGTGACTCTCCTCGTCGTCGAAGTCTTGTGGGTCCCCTTCTAGGAGTCGGTCTCGCCACTCCTCGGCCTCTTCGAGGCATTCTCGGAAGCGCCGTCAGCGGTCGTCTTCCAGGTCCTCTTCTGAGGACTCTGCCCAGCACGTCGCTTACCCCACCAGCCGTGCGACGCCGGAGGAATGGGCTTCCTTCGGGAAGAAAATGCTGGCGATTCTTGAGTCGCAGGGTACTAAGCCGTCCGCGCCCCCCGAGTGGTGTCGACCGTGAAAGGTCGAGAGACACCGCTCGCAAGAGTGGTCGGCACGAGTCACGGGAGAGGTCCCGTTCGGACAAGGGGACTCGTTCTCGACGTACCCGTTCCAGGTCCCGGTCCTCGACGCGCTCGAGACCGTGTGCACCTGTGATGTCTTCGAGGATGACATCGACGCCTGAGGCGTCGAGGGCCTCGACAGGCTTTCTCGAGGCTCCGGCTCCGAGGAAGTCGTTGAAGCCATCGACGCTCAGGTCGTCGAAGGACACGCTCGGAGCTCCGGCTTCGAGGACTGTGTCGACGCCGTCGATGCTGGCGGCGCTGCATCTGACGTTGACGGCGATTTACTCGACGCCGATCCTCTCGGCGCCGGTGCCTGTTCTCTCGACGCCGGCGCCGATTCACTAGACGCCCTCGACGCCGGGGTGTCAGAGGTACCCCGTGGCACGGGGGAACCCCTGAGAAAGGCTCTGGCTAAGAGCAAGCACTCTCGAGTGCCTTCTTTTCACCACCTGGAATATATTTCGGAGGTGGATGAGGATTCTGATGGCCTGGTTCCTAGTCAGGTTCCAGATAAGATGGTCTCGGGCCATAGCCAATTTGACGATTTGAGGCAGTCACTGCATGATGCCAGTGGACTGGACACACCTCTGGAGGTGGAGTTTTGTAGGCCTGAGCCTGTCTCTCATGCCGATTCATCGTACCGGAGCCTTATGGCTAGGGTCGCCGAGTACTTGGGATGGTCTGCTCCCCAGGGGAGTTTGTGCAGGATGATCTCACGGACATCCTTGATGTTGGTCCCCCAACTGACCCGGTACTGCCGTTTCGTATGGTTCTACAGAGAAGGGTGGCGGCGGCTTGGACTGCTCCGGAGAATCTCCCGGCGGTGGGCAGGTCCTTGTCGCGAAAATACCGTCCAGCCAGTAGCGACCCCTGCTACTTGACCAGGCACCCCACTCCGGAGAGTTTGGTGGTGCAGGCGGCCACAGCCCCGGCAAAGCAGGCATCGTACCCTACCATCCCTCCTAATAGGGACGACAAACGTTTTGATGGCTGGGTGAAGAAAGTGTTTTCTTCAGATGGTATAGCGCTTCAGGCGGCCAACTCCATATGTGCCTTGTCTCGTTTCACACACACTGTGTGGAACTGTGTTGCGTTAGCGGCTGAACATATTCCCGAAGGGGACGAACGGGATGGTTTCCTTGCTATGGTCCAAGATGGTAAGGATGCCATGTGTGAATCCATTCAGTCGGGGGTTGGACATGGCTGAATGCGTCAGCAGGTCCATGGCGGCGAGCACCGTGATATGCAGGTTTGCGTGGTTGCGGAAGTCAGGGTTTGCTCCTGATGTGCAATCCCGGCTCCTCAATATGCCCTTTGACGGTGAACACCTTTTTGGCAGCAAGGCTGACGAGAGCCTTGAGAGGTTGCAGACCTCTAAAGCTGCAGCCAAATCGTTAGGTGCTTCAGTCAGTCAACCTCAGCTTTTTCTTCCTAGGGGACAGCAATGGAGGGGTGGTTCCTTTCGTTATTACTCCTCCTTTGGTAAAGCGAGAGGAGCTGGCAGTCAGAGGCCAACGCAGGGGTACCAGAGGTGGACGACAGGGTACCCGTGGTGCCAACGCCGCTCGGGCAGTTGCCTCTTTGCCCTCAGGTAACGCTGCAGCCGCTACCACTCAGTCATGAGGCCATGTCCCATGGTTCGCCGGTTGGGGGAAGGCTGGCGCAGCATCTTGTAGAGTGGCGTGCCATTACTTCAGATGTGTGGGTTCTGGAGATCATAACCCACGGCTACTGTCTTCCCTTTCGGCAGAGGCCTCACGACAATCCACCAGGGCACCTCTCTTTGAAGAGTCCGGATCCGCTCCTTGCGCAGGAAATTCAAGCCCTGCTGGAGAAAGGCGCCGTAGAACTGGTGCCTGTAGCGGAGAGGAACATGGGATGGTATTACCCTTATTTTTTGATTTCGAAGAAAGACGGGGAATTGTCACCCATCATGGACTTGCGCGGTTTGAACAAACTCCTCAGGAAGGACAAGTTCAAGATGGTTACTCTCTCTCAAGTCCTCCAGGCCTTTCAGCTTCAGGACTGGTTGGTGTCTCTCGACCTCAAGGATGCTTACTTCCATGTGTCGATCCATCCCAAGCACAAGAAGTACCTGAGGTTCACGGTTGGCGACTCGCACTTTCAGTTTCGGGTCCTGCCGTTCGGATTGACCTCCGCCCCGAGGGTTTTCACCAAGCTCATGGTGGTGGTGGCAGCGCATCTCAGGCAAGGGGGGATTCACGTCTACCCCTACCTGAACGATTGGTTGATCAGGGCGCGCTCTCCCGAGCAGGTCCTCGATCATCTGTCAGTCACCTGCCACTCCCTTCACAGGCTGGGCTTCTCCCTCAATTTAAAGAAGTCCCATTTGATGCCAACACAGCGGCTCCAGTATATCGGAGCAGTGCTCGACACATCCCTGGGGCAGTGTTTCCCTCCCCAGGTGAGGGCTCTTCACATTCAGCAGATGGTGCACAAGTTTCAGCATGCCCAGACGCTCCCAGCGTTCGAGTTCTTGAGGTTGATTGGCCTCATGGCATCCTGCATTCTTCTGGTGCCAGAGGCTCGCCTGCGGATGAGATCTTTGCAGTGGGCACTCAAGATGCAATGGTCGCAGTCCTCCGGCAGGATGTCGGACCCGGTTCAGGTGCCGTCCTCCGTCGCCCAAGACCTTCTGTGGTGGGCCGTCGAAGGCAACTTGATGCAGGGGGCTCCGTTTTGGCTTCCCTGGCCGGAGGTGACGATCGTGATGGATGCATCCCTCACGGGATGGGGAGCTCATGCCAACGAGCTGACAGTCAGCGGTCGTTGGTCTCCATCGGAGTCCAGACTACATATCAATCTGTTGGAGCTGAGGGCCGTCAGGCTAGCCCTGAAGGCTTTTCTGCCGACTGTGCGAGGAAAGAATGTCCTGATCCTGACGGACAACACAGTGGCCATGCACTACCTCAACAAAAAGGGGGGGGCAGGGACACTTCCTCTGTGCAGGGAGGCGATGCAGCTCGAGTTCTGGGCCATCCAGCAGGAAGTTTCAATCTCGGCAGTTCATCTGACCGGAGACGAAAACGTGACGGCGGACGCTCTGAGCAGGCAGAGCATGATCTCTCACGAGTGGGAGTTGGCTCAGGAGATTCTCCTGGAGATCTTCGCCCTTTGGGGGACCCCTCAAGTGGATCTCTTCACCTCCAGTGTCGACCGGAAGTGCGAGCGGTTCTGCTTGCGGGAATTTCCTCCAAAAGGAGCCTTAGGAGACGCGTTCGTGGTGGAGTGGGCATTCCCACTGCTGTACGCGTTTCCTCCAGTCCCCGTCATCCCGCAAGTGCTGCGGAGGTTACGGAAGTTCGGTTCCCGGATGATCCTCATTGGTTCGGCGTGGGCCCGGAGGACGTGGTACCCGGACCTTCTCGACTTGTCCATCTGCCCTCCACGTCCTCTTCCCTACCGAGAGGATCTCCTCTCACGGGAGGGGGGTCAGGTTCTCCATCCAGAGGTCAGATCCCTCAACCTTCACGCTTGGCTTCTGAAAGGTTGAGGTATAAGGATTGGGACCTCTCTGAAGACGTGATGGAGGTGTTACTCTCGGCCCGACGGCCAGCAACAAAGTCTCTGTACCGTTGGCGTAAGTTCTGCGACTGGTGCAGAGATCAGAATGTGGATCCTTTTGCATGTGACATCCCCATGGTTCTGTCCTTTTTACTTTCTTTACCCCACAGGGGCTTGCAAGTGGGTACCATTAAAGGTTACCTGGCGGCGCTGTCCATCTTTAAGCGCTCGTCTGAAGAGTGTTCCTACTTTAAAATCCCTTTAATTTCACAGTTTCTGAAAGGGCTCACTAATGTGTTCCCTCCGTCACCTTTCCTGGTGCCCGGTTGGTATTTGAACCTTGTTCTCAGGTTTCTAACGGGTGCTCCCTTTGAGCCTTTGCACTCTTGTCCTTTGAGACTATTGACTCTTTAAACTGTATTTTTAGTTGTGGTCACTTCCGCTCGCAGAGTGATTGAGTTACAGGCACTTTCAGTTAAGCCTCCCTTCACTGTTTTCCATAAGGACAGGGTTGTCCTTAGAGTCCGTCCTTCTTTTATTCCGAAGGTAGTGACGGAATTTCATTTGGCCCAGAAGGTTGTTCTTCCGGCATTCTATCCTCCTCCGCATCCTGGTAAGGAAGAGGAGAGGCTCCATAGGCTTGATCCTAGGAGAGCTTTAAGCTTTTATGTTTCACGCATGTCCCGGGTCAGAATGGATGATCAACTCTTTATTGGTTACGCTGGAAAGCGTTTGGGACAAGCTGTGACGAAACAGACTTTGTCTCGCTGGATTATTTTGGCCATCTCGGAGTGTTGCCTCTTGGCGGGTAAGGACCCACCGGCTGGCTTGCGGGCCCATTGTATCAGGGGTATGGCTGCATCTACTGCCCTGCAGAGGGGTGTTCCTATTCGCAACATCTGTGATGCAGCCACCTGGGCTTCAGTACATACATTTGTACGTCACTATTCCCTCGAGGCAATCCGAGGACAGGATCTGGCCTTTGACAAAGCGGTCCTTTGCACTGCTATTTGATTGGCAATTCTAAATTTTAATTCTAAATTCTTTCCCTCCTCCTTGCTCTGGTACTGCTTTGGGAGTCTGTCATAGATATGGAATACGTTGGAGGACCCAATCCCCTCGAAGAACAAGTTACTTTCTTACCTGGTAACGTTCTTTCGATGGGATGGTCCGACGACGTATTCCATATCGCTCCCTCCCTACCTTCCCCGCTGCAGAATTTCTTACGCGATTGCCGTTTACGTTCCGCAAGGCTTTGTGTCCGACTGGCAGTAGACTAATGTCACACGTTCTGGGGGAAAAAACTACAACTGAGGCTACGGGCGTCGTTCGTCCTACTTATCACATCGGATGACGTTGGACGTCGGAGGAGGTCCTCGACGATGGCGCATCGACATCATCGACGCAGGACGCAGATGCCGAAAAAAGTTTCTGAAGCAGCACAGCTGTGGTGATTACCTGTCATAGATATGGAATACGTCGTCGGACCATCCCATCGAAAGAACGTTACCAGGTAAGAAAGTAACTTGTTCTTCTCCAGCAGGAGGTCTGGCATGGATTCACATGCTCATGAATATTCCCTGTCGTCAGGCTGGGAATCCTCGGTACTGAAAAGAAATCAGTATGTTTCGTTTCTGATCTGTCTTTCTTAGTAGTAACCAATCACTGATCTCTGGGTCATACTGCCCCAGCCAATGACTGCCCTCTCCCTAAACCCCGCCTCTGGCAGCCATCCTCAGATTTTTACCGCACGTTCAAGTGTTGGGAGTCCTCATGCTTTAGCTCTCTAGTTTTTGCTGCGTCTTCGCGCTTTTTCAGGAGATTTTCTCATTTTTTCAGTTTAATCGAGCCTCAAGCTCCACCGTTTCTAGTTCCGATGACGGGGACCCATTTCGGAATTATTCTACGCCCCTCAAGGGTGAAGTTTTCGTTGAGTTTCCGTTTCTTGGAGGATTCTGGAAGATCTGCGGCCTACCTCATCGGACATGGCCCAGGACAAGGGAAGCTCGACGCCCGGATCCAAGCTGTTCAGGTGCTGCCCTGGATGTGGATTACAAAATGTTTTCAAGGAGGACAAGCATTCGCGATGTCTCGACTGCCTTCATGAGGACAAGACGCACGTGGAGAAGGACTGCATTCTGGAAGAACCTTTCGCAATGGACCAAGCAAGATCGTCGTTCCCGTCTCGCCGCCTGGAGAAGGGCACAACAGATGAGAAGGCGAAGAAAAAGTCTGAGCAGGCTTCTAAGTCCTGTCAGGGCGCCCCGGCGACGGGGGCCCAACAGAAGGCCAAGCACTGCGAGTCCGCGGGCACCGGGAGCGCCGAAAGGTCGGGCTCTTCGGCTGCCAGGCAGGGCGTGACTTCCCCGGCACGTTCAACCACGAGCCAGCGCTCTGGTTCGGGGAAGAGGACGTCCGTGAACCCAAATAAGCTGCTGGAGTGGCCCCGGTCGATCTCGAAGGGACCCGAGGGGGAGCGAGGCGCTGACCCTCCCCCCAAGGCAAAGGCCCAGGACGCACCTAAGGTGGTGAGGGCTTTGATCCAGCCGGCGAAGGCCTCTATCGAGGTGGTCGCTGCGGCCCTGGCGAAGCCGGCTGAGACTACGCCAGTGGAGACGGCCTCTGGGCCCAGAGTATCCCTGCAACCGCGGAGGGATCCTCTTTCCAGCCCATCGTTAAGACCCCCGTGAAGACCCGGGCGGAAGAAGAGGGGGGGGGGGTGCCGGTGGCCATTACAGACTCTGAATCAGCCTCTGAGGAGGATCTGGTGGAAACTGTGAAGGGCCTCAACGAGAGGTTCAAGAAAGTTCGATCCCAGGGGAAGGAGCCTGCTGAGAAGATCGAAGATAGCGAGGATGGCGACGAAGGCCCGGTGGAGCAACCGTCCCTCCCATCGCAGCCATTGCCAGAGCCTCAGGATAGCTCGGCGGCCATTTTGTTCGCAATCCAATCCTTATGTACGGAGATGCGGACGAGGTTACCACGGACCCCGACGGAGGATTCTGAGCCAGGACCGTCGGGAAGCCCCCGAACAAGTGGAGGATAGTCTATCCCGCTCCGCCCTTCGTGCCCACAAGGCCTGTGGACCCCTCATCCCCCATCTGGGACGAAGTGCTGGCTGTCCTCAAGAACCCTTCTACGACGCCCGCTAAGAGGGACAGTTACGAGAAGTAGTACCGGGTCTCCGACTCCGCCCCCTTGTGCCTCAGGGCCCAGCCTACGCCGGACTCTGTCGTCTCGGCAGCGGCCAAGAAGAAGGCAGCGGGTGCTGCAGCATCCACTTCCCCGCCGCATCCACTTCCACTTCCCCGCCGGACAGCGAGGGCAAGAAGTTGGACTCCATGGCACAATGGGTCATCACAACGCCGCCGACGATAATTAAGGCGCCCAATGCCTTAGGGATCGTGGCCCGTTACGACAGGGAGCTTTGGTTAAAGTTAGCTCCCCTGCTGGACTTCCTGCCTGACAAGTGAGCGGAGGCCCTACAGATTCTTCAGGAAGGCGAGGTGGCGTCGGATCACGCCATAACGATGGCAACGGACATTGCCGATACCGGATTTCGCCAGATGGGCAACGGGGTTTGCCTACGACGACAAGGGTGGCTCAAGGCGACGGACTTCCGCCAGGACGTTCAGACCAGAGTGTTGGATATGCCGTTCGACGGCAACAACTTTTTTGGGAAGACGGTGGATGAGTCGCTCCAGGCCATCAAGACCGACTCGGAGACGGCCCAGGCCCTAGGGGTACTTCGACGACGGCCCTTTCGGAGCTCCGGAGGCAGACAGGGTGCCACCAAGGGATCCAGCGGTGGCTCTTCTACATACCACCAGGCGGCCCGCTCCTCGACCCAGGAGGCCTACAGAGGTCGTGGCAAGCAAGGAGGATCCCGCCATCGTCGTCAAGGAGGCCAAGGCAGCAAGGCCTCCTCCAAGCAGGTCTTAACCGGCCGTAGCATCGGGCCCCCACCGAAGCACCCCGGTGGGAGGCCGGCTGACGAAGTTCGTCAGCGTGTGGGAGTCAATCTCCACCGACCGTTGGGTGCTGGACACCCTGGCCAACGGGCACTCGCTGGAATTCCAAAAGAAGTGTCCTCGCATTCCTCCCACGGCCAGGAAGAAGAATCCCGTCCCTCAACTACTGTGTGAGGTAAGGGCGATGCTCAAGAAAGGTGCCATCGAGCTCGCCCCCAGGAGTGTACACCAGGTACTTCCTCGTCAAAAAGAAGACAGGCGGTTGGCGCCCCATCCTGGACCTGCATCGGTTAAACAAGTACATCAAGGCACATAAATTCAGGATGGTCACCCTCCAGCACGTGCTGGGACAGCTGGAGGAGGGCGACTTCCTATCGTCGTTGGACCTGGAGGATGCTTACTTCCACATCCCCATTCTAAAAGGACACAAAGTTTCTCAGGTTCGTGGTTCAGGGACACCACTACCAATTCAGAGCCCTGCCGTTCGGATTAAAGTCGGCACCCAGGGTATTCACCAAGTGCCTTGCACCGGTAGTGGCGCGGCTGCGCCTGCAGGGGTCCACGTCTACCCCTACCTGGACGACTGGCTAATCCGTGCAAGGGCAAGCGAACTCGCCGTCGAACACACAGCGAGGACCGTCCGGCTGCTCATGGAACTGGGATTCGCCATCAACTACCCCAAATCCCACCTGGTTCCATCGCAAGTAGCACTGTTTCTGGGAGCGAAGCTCGATACAGTGGAGCAATTGGCCTCCCCATCGGAGGAGAGGACAAAGGCCATTTTGGGCAAGGTGCAACACCTGCTAGCCACGGACGTGGCCAGGGTGAGGTCCATCAAGTCTCTCCTCGGGATGATGTCCTCATGCATCTACCTTGTACCCCTTTGCAGACTTCGGATGCGTCCGCTACAGGAGTTCCTCGACGCCCGCTTGGTTTCAGGCTACGGGCTGCCTCGAAGACAGGATCCCTCTCGACGAGGAGTTCCGTCGGGCGATCCTATGGTAGGGTACCCGTGCGCACCTCACGGCAGGCACGGACTTTCAGACCCCAGCGTTTCAGGAGACACTGACGACGGATGCCTCCCTGGAGGGTTTGGGGGCCCACACCGGAGATCTCCACTCAAGAGGCCTTTGGCTCCCAGAGGAGAGGTCTCTACAGATCAACATTCTGGAGCTTCAAGCAGTGTTCTGGGCGCTCAAGTCGTTGCTTCCGTCCCTCAAGGACAAAGTGGTGAGGATCTTCACCGACAACACCACCACGATGTTCTACATACGGAAGCAGGGAGGCACCAGATCCCCAGCCCTATCCAAGGAAGCCCAGGATCTGTGGCATTTGGCCGTCGCCCAAGGGATGTTTCTGGTGCCTCTTCATCTGGCAGGAATAAAAAACACGATCGCCGACTCACTCAGCAGAGAGCTGCGCTCATGCCATGAGTGGGAACTACGCCAGGATCAAGTGGATCGACTCTTCCGACGATGGGGCGAACCCCAAATCGACCTTTTCGCGACGGCGATGAACTCCAAGTGCCGGAGGTTCGCCAGCAGGTTCCCGCAGCCGAGGAGCAAAGTCGATGCTTTCTCGTTCCCTTGGGACGGCCTATTTCTTTATGCGTTCCCTCCGTTGCCATTGCTGCTCCAGCTCAGGAGGTCCTGGTGCAGGATGATCCTCGTCGCACTGGCGTGGCCGAGACAGATCTGGTTCCCGGACCTTCTGGACTTGTCAAGGTCCACACCAGTAAAGCTGCCGGCGGACGCGGGTCATCTCTCCAGAGAATGAGGCGCCATTCGTCATCACGACCCGGAGTCGCTGAACTTGCAGGCCTGGCTCTTGCAGCACTAGAATTTGGAGGGTACAATATCCCGGCTGACTGCAGAGAGGTTCTTGCAAAGGCCAGGGCGGCGTCAACTCTCAAGTGCTACGGACATAAATGGAAGAGATTCTCTGTCTGGTGCCGTTCACAGAAGATTAACCCTCTGCGGATTACGGCCCCCCAAGTATTGCCGTACCTACTGTCATTGGCCAAGGCTGGAAAAGCTCACGCTTCCATCAAGATACATCTGGCCGCCATCTCACGATACACCAGAACTACGGGACGGGCGTCCTTGTGGTCTCATTGACTGGTGAGGGAATTTATGAAAGGATTGTTCCGATCATTACCGCCAGTGAAGGCTCCAGCCCCGGCGTGGGAGCTCAACGTGGTGCTGACCAGGCTCATGGGGCCCTCATTTGAGCCTATGCATTCGGCACCATTGAAGTTACTGTCGTGGAAGACAGCGTTTCTCGTGGCCATCACCTCCGCACGACGAGTGGGAGAGATTCAAGCCCTATCTTGCAAGCCTCCATACTTGACTTTTCATGACACGAGGGTGGTGCTGAGGACGCACCCCTTCTTCATGCCCAAGGTGCCGTCGTACTTCCACCTCAACAAGCCCTTCGTGTTACCTGTTTTCTTCGCGTCGCCTTCGATGCCGGCCGAGAGGACTTTTCACTCGCTGGATGTAGCTAGAGCGCTGAAGTTCTACGTGGACCCCACGAAGAGTTTTCAGAAGACTTCACAGCTGTTTGTGAACTTAGGGTCTGTGAATCAAGGGAAGGCTCTCTCGAAGACTTCCATTTCCAGATGGCTCTCCGGCTGCATCATGCACTGTCACCGGTTGGCAAACCGACCGCTGCCCGGCCGTCCGAGAGCCCATTCGACCAGAGTGATCCCTGCTACCACAGCGTTCCTGTCTGGTGTGCCCCTGCTGGACATCTGCAGGGCTGCTACGTGGATGTCGACGCACACCTTCACAAGATTCTACTGCGTCGATCGGGACTCCAGGGAGGAGTCGGGGTCGGCCAAGCAGTGCGGCGCAACCTGTTCGCTTAAGGTGAGCCTGGTGAGGAGGTAAGAGATGCTTAATGTTGAGTTGTTGTATTGCTTAATGTTGAGCCTGTTGCCACCTCCCATGGTTGTGCATGTTTGTACTGCTATGTATTGTTTTATACATGAGCATGTGAATCCATGCCAGACCCCATGCTGGAAAAGGAACAAGTTACTTAGCTGTAACTGTTGTTCTCCAGCATGGGTCTGGCATGGATTCACATGCAAACCCTCCCGCCTACCCCTCTGCGGCTCTTCACTTAGTCATACTGCCACTTTACGTGCTACCAAATCTGAGGATGGCTGCCAGAGGCGGGGTTTAGGGAGAGGGCAGTCATTGGCTGGGGGCAGTATGACCCAGAGATCAGTGATTGGTTACTACTAAGAAAGATGGATCAGAAACGAAACTGATACTGATTTTTTTTTTTACTGAAAATTCCCAGCCTGACGGGGAATATTCATGAGCATGTGAATCCATGCCAGACCCATGCTGGAGAACAACAGTTACAGGTAAGTAACTTGTTCCTTACAGGTAAGGAACTTGTTCCTTACCAAGGACATCTCATGCTGACTTTACCTTTATATGGCTTTTCTGAAAACTTCATTTTTTTTTTTAGAAAGTCTTCTCGGGGATTACTACAAAATTCTAATTCAATTCTCAAAAAAAAAAAATAATAATTTAGTAAGTGATCCATTATTCCATCTATTTCCTTGACAAATCATGCTTTACCATGCGCTTCCTCCATGCCAACCTTTTTGAATGAATAGAGCAAGTGGGGTTCTTATGTTATCAGCAGATTTTCACTTCTAAGTTTTGCTTAACCAATAAAATACTCATGCAGGTATTTATTCAGACACTAGACGTGAAGGTTTCAGCAATCGCAAATTGAGATGTTTGAATTATTTTAAAAGTAGTCTATTTCAAGTTAGTAGACTAAGCATTTCAAATCTTTGCTATCGAAATTGAAAGGTTTTTTATTGTTGGCTTAATGCGACATACCGAAAATGTAGTTGAGCCAGGAATTAACTCTCAATATGTTTGCTGCTACGTAACCTCCAATCTTCAGCAGCTGCCAAAAGGAACCTTGTGTCTACCTGCTGCTTGCCTGAAATCCCTGCGTTCTTGCTCTCCTGCCCTTGATCAGGGTCTGCTCTGTGACGTCTATACCTTAATCAGCTATTCTATTTTATTGGGATCCATGTGTTTTGGACTAACAGACTGCGAAAACTATTTTTCTTTATCTCTTACCGTGGTTCTTTTGTTGTGCACGCTTGGCCACTGCTCAAGTGTTTTGTAAAACAAGCAGCAGACCTACGTTACTTGGATTTGTGATTCCTTATTGTGAAAATGTTGAATGCTTGGTTCAAGCCATCCCTCCCTCCTTAATTCTGTTATCTTATCACTAGTGAGCATCATATACTGTCAGATCGAAAACATGTCTTAATGTCTTGTCTTCTGTGCAAGCAGTGCAGTCGGTTTATAAACCTATTTTTTTATTTTTAAGAACCTGACTCTGCAACTTGCCCATTACGCTGTATTTTGTAAAGCACACCTTCACATGTAAAGCAACATGATGGCTTTTCCCTTTCCCTTTTACGAAAGTCTTTCATTTGCCCATTTCAATTCTGCAAGGATGGTGTGTTAACATACCACTGTGAGCTGTGGCCTTGTATTTCTCTGCCACGAGAGATGAAAACTCTGCATTTTTAAGTTCCAGCTTTGTTTGAATGTAATGAACACTATGTACAGCGCTAACACCACTAAGTGCCATAATCTACTGTTCTCAATTCCCTAATGTATCCAATTGGCCTTTCTAATTCATTCATATGAAATTCGTAAAAGATCACACACTTCTCGCGCATGGGGTCTGGCATGGATTCACATGCTCATGACTATTCCCAGTCAGGCTGGGAATCCTCGGTAAAAGAAAAAACAGTTTTTGTTTTCAAACAGTCTTTCTCCTATAAACTAATCACTTAGCTCTCGGTCATACTGCCCCCAGCCAATGACTGCGCTCTACCTAAGCACCTCCTCTGGCAGCCATCTTCAGATTTGTACTGCACGTTCAAGTGTTGGGAGTCCCCGTGCTTCGCTCTTTGAGCTTTTTTGCCACATTTTTTGCATTTTGAGAGTTAAGAGAGTTAAACTATTTTTCTGTAAACTGAGCCTATGTGCTCCTTTGATCATCCTTCCGACCCATGGGGATCTGTTGTTCAGCACCCCTCAAGAGCTGTTTTTGTCGAGTCTTCTTCTTGGAGGCTTCCAGAAGATTCTTCAGGCCTACATCGCGTGGATCATCTCGGACGAGAAGCACAGCGCTTCCCTCTTCAAGCTTTGCTCCGACTACGGTTTGCGGAATGTGTACATGGACGACATGCATTTCCACTGTCTGTACTGCCTGCATATGGAGGAGGATTGTGAGATCTGCTGTGGCATCATGAAGCGCACGATGACGGATCGACACCAACGGCTGTTGTGGCTGCAGGTACCCAGGGGTATGCCTCTCCCGGATCTGGAAAATTTAAGCAGGCTTCTAAGTCCTTTGAGGGCACCCCACCTGTGGGGGCCCAACACAAGGCCAAGCACTGTACGTCTGCTTCCGTTGGGGTAGCCGCTGCCGCGGGTACCGCGATGGGCAGGGCGCGGTCGTCATCCACATCTGCATCGATCTCCAGTTATCATTCTGGCTCTTCTTCCAAGGGGAAGTCAGCTACCCCGGCGAAACGGAGAGAGAATCCGGAGAAGGCCAAGCAGGAGAAAGCCAAGCAGAGTGCGGTATCCGACCCACCCGCAAAGGGGAAGGCCAAGGTAGACAGAGGATCAGACAGGGCCCCGAAAGAGAAGGCCAAGCAGGACAAGGTGTCCAACGCTGCCATGAAGGAGAAGGCCAAGCCAGAGACGGGATCCGGCCTTCCCGTGAAGGCCCAGGTGCACCAGACTAAATCGTCCATCGAGTTGGTGGTGGCGTCACTGGCTAAGGCCATAGGGGCGGACCCGGTCCAGCGTACCCAGACGGCGTCATGGGTGGCTCTTCCTCCTAGGAGGGAGGCTTCAAGCAAGCCAGTTGAGAAGACCCCCGAGAAGAGAATACCGGACCTCAGCCCGAAACCGACCCTCAGGACTCTAAAAAATGGGGCAGGGAAAGGCATCCAGGGAACAGACATTTGATCGGCTGATGAGGATGAGATCTTTTCCATCCACACCGTCCAGGAGGGTGGTGATGAGAGGAACGTCGGCGAGTCACCCCATGGCAGGGGCGACGACAGGGTTACCATTTATGGAGGTGACGAGGGGCCCCAAGACGATGAGGACCATGGACCTAGCGCTCCTCCACCAGATGCCGCTGGACATCCATTCGGCCCTCCACACGTTGGTGTCAGAGATAGAGGAGGATGCCGATGGCCTCTATACCCGCTCCACCAGTGCCGGCCTCCCCTTTGACACCAGGGGAACCACCGGTCAAGAAGAGGAGGATGCACCCTTTGCCTCCATGCCATCCATCCCCTCCCTACCCCCCGAGCGAGACTGAGTCGGACACAGCAACGACAGGAACGGATGATGACGGCAGGATGGGGGACCTGCCGTCACCCCCGCCCAGAGCCTCTCTGCCGGACAAAGTAGGATCTTAACATGCAGTGATCGCCCTAATGTCTGAGCTTTTCCAGCTCATGCCGGAGGAAAAGAAGGAAGGCTTTTTGTATCAGTTCAGGGAGGCAAAGAGGAAGACCATCCTTTCAGTCCCGCTCCTGGACGATGTTCGGGATGACGGGCTGGCTCTGTGGAAGAACCCTGCGACAGCCCCAGCGAAGAAAGATCGGCTGGGGAAAAAGTACAGGGTACCGGACTCTGCAACCAAGTGCTTTGGTCTCAACCGTCGCCGGACTCGGTGGTCTCGGCGGCTGCCAAGAAGAAATAGTTGAGCTTGGTGTTGTCTTCTTCTACCCCTCCGGACAACAAGGGGAATAAATTGGAATCTATGGGTAGAAAGGTTATCTACTCAGCAGTGACAACAGTCAAGGCTGCCAACGCCCTTGTGATCGTGGCCAGGTACGAGCGGGAGCTGTGGTTTAAGTTGGCTCCGCTGCTGGACTCCCTCACCGATGACAAGCGGGTAGAGGCTTTGGAGATCGTTCAAGAAGGCGAGATGGCGTCAGAGCACGCCATTACAGGGGCCCTGGACATCGCAGACACATGTTTCTGCCAGATGGGAAACAGTCGGTCTTCGCCGTCATGGCTGCCTCAAGGCCACCAACTTTAGACAGTAGGTCCAGACAAGGGTTTTGGACATGCCGTTGGACGGGGGCAACCTGTTCGGGAAGGCTGGGTGTTAGGCAAAATTGTATGCAGTACCCTTTGGGTGCACTTCAACAACCCTGACCTCATGGCAATAGGAACCCAACCTTTGGTACAAGTCTGTACCCCACAGGTTGGTAGCGTAGTCGATTAGCCAGGCTTATCTAAAGAGGGTTCAATGTGAACTGTAGGGGAGTTAGACAGAGATTCACAGTGACAAGTATTCAATTAAACTCTTACACACACGGTTTCTTGATTAAACAATTATTAATGTATCAGTCAGTTTGAATAAGCCTTCTTCAGAAGGGAGCACTATATAGCAACACACAAACGTACTCCTACAATACATACTCTTACTCTGTTTTCTAAATCAGTAAATACCCATTTGAGATGGCATACAGGCACTACCCACACCCTCTGTTGACTAATAGTTTGGGTGCTGTTGACATTAATATATCACTGTTGCATTTAGAATATCCTTGAGAGGAGTGTTCAAGCAAAGAGTTCAGAATAAAACGAGTATTCACACAGTTAATACCCCCAATGCAAAGTCAGTTAACCCTTTCCTAGAATGAAGGAAAACACACAAGCAAGGGAGAGAAGACTCTTTCATGGAGCCAGGCCATCCAATGTTAAGTTAGCAAAAGTCAAGGTCAACTGAAGCACTTCTTGCAGGTAAGTAGAAAGTCTTTCACAACGTTTTAAAAAGTCTTTGTAGAATAGAAGAAATCAAAGTAGGACCACAAGCTGATTAGGCTTGTGAGGTAGAGAAGCTGCAAGCAACTCTACAAAAACAACCAAGACAAGTCTCTGAGGACAAGCAAGGCAGCACAACAAGAGCTAAGTACTCTGACTTTGCAGTATCTTTAGATTGAAGAAAAGTGCAGCAGGTGACTTCGGTTCCTGTACATCTCTGCAGATCCTGGTGTTCCTGGGCCTCAGTCGTGGGGACAAGAGAGAGGACATCTGGGGACTCCTGCACTGTAATAGGACAGTCACCGACCGCAACCGGCAATATTCAAACAAGTAGCACTTCAGTGTTTCAGCTCCTCCCGTCTACCACAAATGGCGCCACTGCTGTTCCTGGCTGTCGAGATGGACTTTCCTTGCATCTGGGGTCCCGCACTCTGTTGAGGGGGCTCAGGCTCGGTCAGTCCTGCTTCCTGAGAGTCCAGACGATCTTCCTAGAGCTCTTCGCCAGCTTTAAAGCGACACAAAAAATGTGGTGTTCCTCTCCCGGGCTATTAGGTTCCAGCAGCAACTGCAGTGCAATTTCTACCAGCTCCGAGAGGATGTCCAGGTGGCTTACCTTGGAGTTCATTGGTCCCACCAACTCACAGGGAGAAGTGGTCCTTGCTGGGGCTTCTCTGTCAATATGAATCTGGAGTTTCAGCACAGCAGCAGGGCTTTACCGGGCAAACCAATGGTCCAGAAGTTGCAGCAGGCATCCTCTTCAACTTCTTTGGATTCCTTCGTCCAGTGGTTGACTCTGCCTTCCAAGCCAAAAAGCCTTGCCTTTTATGCAGGTTTCTCCCATTCATTCCAGCCTAGCTGTCACTCACCCAGCAGGTAGCTTTCGGCTGACGAACGTCGTCGGCGTGTGGGAGACCATCTCCACCGACAGATGGGTGCTGGAAGCTCTCGCCCACGGACACGCCTTAGTTTCATCGGAAGTGTCTGCAAATACCACCAGTGGGCCGACGGGAAAACCACATCCCTCAGCTGCTGCTGGAGGTTCGGGCTATGCTATGAAAAGGGGCGATAGAGCTGGTTCCCACAGTGACTCTAGGGCTCTGAGGTATACTCAAGGTACTTCCTTGTACAAAAGAAGACCGGGGGTTGGAGGCCCATTCGAGGGAATTGGTTCCTCCGACGTATTCCACATCTATGACAGGTAATCACCACAGCTGTGTGGCTTCGGAAATCTTTCTGCGTCGATGACGTCGATACGCTGTCCTCGAGGACCTCCGTCGAGCTGACATCACCCGATGTTATAAGTAGGACACACGATGCCGGTAGCCTCAGTTCAGTTTTTTTTCGTGAACGTGTTCGCTTCGGAAATCTCGGCGCACCTCAGTTCTGATTTCTATCTGTTCTCCGAACTTGGTTGTTTTGAAGATATCATGTCTTTGTCTTCTTTTACCCCGCGGTCGGGATTCAAGAAGTGTCGGGACTGCGGTTCCAAGATGTCGCTTACGGACCCACACGACGTCTGCCTCTGGTGCCTCGGCGAGGACCACGCCAACGATGACTGTGACGATTGCCAGTCTTTAACGTCGAAGGCCTTGCGGGAGCGGAAGAAGCTATCTGTAGGTAGTTTCCAAACCCCGAAAGTCGAAATCCGCTGGGCTTTCGAACGATGATTCGAGGGGCGACTCTCTGCGTATGCGTAAGTCCAGGGGGGTCTCAGTCCCGGAGTGGTTCCCGCCATTCCTCTGCCTCTTCGAGGCACTCGCGGAAGCACCGTCACCAGTCGCCTTCCCCGTCCTCGTCTGAGGACTCCGCCAGACGGCAGGTTGCTTGTCCCAACAAACATTCCTCTCCTGCGGAATGGGATACATTTCGTAAGGAGATGATGGCAATTTTCGAATCGCAGGGCTCCGTTCCGTCCGCGCCTTTGAGAGAAGCCGGCAGGAAACGCGCTAGGGCCACCGCTTGCACGCCTTCCGGCTCGGGCGGTGGACGCGATCATCTGGAGCCGTCGAGGTCCCGATCGGACAAGGTGGATCGTTCTAGCCAGGCCCGCTCCAGGTCCCGGTCCTCGATGCCCTCGAGACCATCTGAGCCTGTGAGGTCTTCTAAGAAGACGTTGATGCCATCGGCGCCATGTCCATCGAGGGACTCTCTCGAGGCTCTGCCTCCGAGGAAGTCATCGATGCCATCGGCGTGGAGGCTGTCGAAGGACACGCTCGGGGCATCGCCCTCGAGGCCCGTGTCGAAGCCATCGGCACCACGCCCGACGTCAACACAGATTCCGTCGACGCCTTTTGTGGAGGCTTTATCGGAGGTGCCCCGTACATCGGTGGAAACTCTGAGGAAGGCTCTGAAGAAGTCGGTGAGCCCTGTATTTGAGCCTTTTTCTGTGCCCTCATCCATGGATTTATTTCAGCCTCTGGATTACATCTGAGGTGGACGAAGGATCTGATGAAGATTTTGTTCCTGATGAGGTTCCTGACATACTATTGTCTGGTCATAGCGAGATGGAAGACCTGCGTCAGTCTTTACACGACGCCAGTGGTCTGGACACCTCTCCGGAGGTTGTTTGGTAGGCCTGAGCCTGGCATGCACGCCAAGTCTTCGTACCGTCGTCTCATGTCGAGGGTGACGGAGTACTTGGGGTGGTCTGTGCCACCAGTGGATTTTCTGCAGGATGACCTGACAAATATCTTGGACCAAGGTCCACCAACTGACCCGGTGCTGCCATTTCATTTGGCATTGCAAAGAAGGGTGACGGCGGCTTGGACTACTTCGGAGAGTCTCCGGGCAGTGGGTAAGTCTTTGCCAAAAAACATACCGTCCAGCCAGTGGCGACCCCTGCTACTTGTCCATGCACCCTACTCCGGAGAGTTTGGTGGTGCAGGTGGCTACGGTCCCAGCAAAGCAGGCGTCGTACCCTACCATCCCTCCTGATAGGGACGACAAACGTTTTGACGGTTGGGCGAAGAAAGTATTTTCTTCAGGGTGTATGGCTTTGAAAGCAGCCAACTGTGTGTGCCTTAGCACGTTTCACTCACACTCTGTGGAATTGTATCTCTTTGGCGGCTGAACATATTCCCGAAGGGGATGAACGGGATGGCTTTCTTGCCCTTGTACAAGATCTCAAGGATGCCATGTGTGAATCTGTTCAATCGGGTCTGGACGTGGCAGACTGTGTCAGCCGGTCCATGGTGACGAGCACCGTGATGCGCAGATTTGCGTGGTTGCGGAAGTCGGGGTTTGCTCTGGATGTACAAGCCCGGCTTCTCAACATGCCCTTTGATGGTGAACATCTTTTTGGCAGCAAGGCTGACTAGAGCCTTGAGAGGTTGCAGACTTCCAAAGCTGCAGTGAAGTCTTGAACGCTGCAGTTCGCCAACCTCTGCCTTTTCGTCCTAGAGGACAGCAATGGAGGGGAGGTTCCTTTCGATACTACTCTACCTTTGGTAGATCGAGGGGAGCTGCAATCCACCATGGAATCTCTTTGAAGAGTCCGGATCCGCTCCTTGCGCAGGAAATCAAATCCCTGCTGGAGAAAGGTGCCATAGAACAGGTCCCTGTAGCGGAGAGGAACAAGGGATGGTATTCCCCATATTTTTTGATCCCGAAAAAAGACTGGGGATTGAAACCCATCATGGACTTGCGTGGTTTGAACAAGCTCCTCAGGAAGAACAAGTTCAAGATGGTTACTCTCTCTGAAGTCCTCCAGGCTCTTCAACTTCCGGACTGGTTGGTGTTAGTGAGAATTCTTATTCTATGGCTAAGTTCCCTTACATATAGAGTCCCACAGCAGCTTTCTGGATTTGAAGGGTTTGTTTTTTTCTCCTGCTAAGAGTGAGACTCTTTTTCCCACTCTTAGACATATTTGCTATGTGTGTTCTAGGCTTTTTTTGTGTTTAATTCCTATGGGGTTTCTCTCACCTCCATAGGAACCATCTTTATTCACATGTGTTACAAAGCACCCTCCGTGCAGTGACACAGGCGTGTCGTAGCGACCCCCAAACAAAGAATCCATACCCTGGGACTGACTACTGTCTCCCAGATCATGTAAAGTCCCCATTGACTTTACTAGTCAATTTTCGTGAACTAAACCAGTACAAACCCCTCTTACTATGGAAGTACTGGGAAGAGTTAATAGTTTTTCCGTTATGTTCATTTTCGAGAGGGTACCTTACAGTCCCCCTCTCAAATGTTTCTGGCTGGTGGCAGTGGTTACTACCGTAAATATTCGACCGCAAATATTTTCCTATGGGATTTTCCCATTGTTCGAGGCTACCACATTTTCTGACGGCCTCTAGCATACCGCCGGTGTATATTAGTATTAACTTTACTCCGTTAGGTTTTTATTGCCAGAACTTTAATATAACTTCTTTCTTGTGTCTTTCTCTAAACTCCTAACCCAGGTCGGGGATCCTTTGTTCGTCCTTTTGGCGGGCTTCTGCCAAGAAGCCCTCCTTTCGGCGTCACTGAGTCTGGGGTGGGTCCATTGTGTGGGAGGGGGAGTAAGACCCCTGGACAGGGTTACCTCCGCAACCCATGTTGCACTCTATCCTGATAGGCTGGAGGGTCTCCCGCCAAGATGACCACTCCACTGTGTGAGTGACAGCTAGTCTGTATGAATGGGGCTTTTTTTGCATAAAAGCAGGGTCCTGAGGACTGGAAGAGCAAGACGTCGCCACTGGAACTAAGAAGCCGAAAAGGAGAGAAGCCAAAGACCCCTGCAATGACTGAACCACCGAAGAAACCCTGCTGCAGCGTCTCACCACTTTTCTCCTCACGACGAGAGATCTTCATCCGAAAGAGCCTTCTTCCCTTAAGCTGGTGGGGCCAACCAGTTTGCCAATCGCCTTCCCGGACCTGCCTTGGTCGAATCGCCAGTACCTAGTACTCGGAGGCCGGATAGCCAGGCACCAGTCCACCCGGACCGCGATTTAAAGGAGCGTACCTTTTATTCGTCGGGCAGTACCGCTGCTGTTTTCATCCTTGGTTAGTGCAGTAACTCGAACCTTCCTCCACGTCGAGAGCCTCTCTTCCTCTGCTGGATCCCCCGAACTGCAGAAACTACCAGGAACAACCGCCACCGCAGGAGCCACTTCTTCATTTTAAAGGTACATTGTTCCGCCAGTCCGCCCTTTCTTCGCGGTAGAGCTAAAGGTGTTTTAAATCCTTTACCTACCTGTTGGGTTGGCTGCCCCTCGGTCTTAATATTGTCCGTCACCTTCTGCATCCACCTTTTCAAAATCGTTAACCAAAGACTTGACTGCAGCTACAAGAACATTTTGCTCCTGGGCCCTTGCTCTGTACCACTGACTCTGGCACAGGCCTATTGACTCTGGCTAAATTTGTTAGAACTGCCTTCTCTAGATTGCTTATCAACTAGAACTGTGTTGGTGCACCTACTTCTTATAACCACCCTTTCCTTCCCACTTTTAAACCTTGTGAAATGCCATTTCGAGCGGATTGGGTCCTCCGACGTATTCCATATCTATGACATGTAATCACCACAGTTGTGCTGCTTCGGAAACTTTTTTTTAGGTCTGCGTCCTGCGTCGATGTCGTCGATGCGCCGTCGTCGAGGACCTCCTCCAACGTCATCCGATGTGATAAGTAGGACGCACAACGCCCGTAGCCTCAGTTCCGTTTTTTCCGCGAACGTGTTGCTTCGTGAATCTCGGTTAACGCCTCGACTCTTTGGAGTTCTGTTCTTCTCGGTTCTTCGAACCTGTTCGTTTTTGTGAAAATCCTTCGTGTGAAGATGTCTTCTACTTCGTCTTCGACCCCGCGTCCGGGCTTCAAGAAGTGCGGGGAGTGTGGGTCCAAGATGTCGGTGACGGACTCGCACGACACCTGCCTCTGGTGCCTCGGGGAGGCCCACGACACGGATGACTGTATCGACTGCCAGTCGATCACGTCCAAAGCCTTACGAGAACGTAAGAAGAAGTTGTCGGTAGGTCGGGTGTCCAAGCCCTGGAAGTCGAAGTCTGCGGGGCTTTCGACGGATGATTCGAGAGGAGACTCTCTGCGTCATCGTCGGAAGTCTCGTGGGTCTCCTTCTAGGAGTCGGTCTCGCCACTCCTCAGCCTCTTCGAGGCATTCTCGGAAGCGCCGACACCGGTCGTCTTCCAGGTCCTCTTCGGAGGAATCTGCCCGGCACGTTGCTTACCCCACCAGCCGTGCGACGCCGGAGGAATGGGCTTCCTTCGGGAAGAAAATGCTGGCAATTCTTGATTCGCAGGGTACTAAGCCGTCCGCCCCCAACGAGTGGGGTCGGTCGTGAGAGGTCGAGAGACACTGCTCGCAAGAGTGGTCGGCACGAGTCACGGGAGAGGTCCAGTTCGGACAAGGGAACTCGTTCTCGACGTACCCGTTCCCGGTCCTCGACGCGTTCGAGACCGTGTGCACCTGTGATGTCTTCAAAGTAGACATCGACGTCTGAGGCGTCGACGGCGTCGACTGGCTTTCTCGAGGCTCTGGCTCCGAGGAAGTCGTCGAAGCCGTCGACGCTCAGGTCGTCGAAGGACACACTCGGAGCTCCGGCTTCGAGGACTGTGTCGACGCCGCCGATGCTGGCGGCGCTGCATCTGACGTCGACGCCAATCCTCTTGGCGCCGATGCCTGTTCTCTCGACGTCGGCTCCGATTCACTCGACGCCTTTCGAGGCCAGGGTGTCGGAGGTACCCCGTGGCACGGGGGAACACCCTAGGAAGGCTCTGGTTAAGAGCAAGCACTCTCGGGTGCCTTCTTTTCGCCACCTGGAATATATTTCTGAGGCGGATGAGGATTCTGATGGCCTGGTTCCTAGTCAGGTTCCAGATGAAATTGTCTCGGGCCATAGTTTGACGATTTGAGGCAGTCACTGCATGATGCCAGTGGACTGGTCACCTCTCCGGAGGTGGAGTTTTGTAGGCCTGAGCCTGGCTCTCATGCCGATTCCTCGTATCGACGCCTTATGGCTAGGGTTTCTGAGTACTTGGGATGGTCTGCTCCCCCAGGGGAGTTTGTGCAGGATGATCTGATCTCACGGACATCCTTGATGTTGGTCCCCCAACTGACCCGGTTTTGCCGTTCCATATGGCTTTACAGAGAAGGGTGGCAGCGGCTTGGACTGGAGAGTCTACCGGCGGTGGGCAGGTCCTTGTTGCGAAAATACCGTCCAGCCAGTAGCGACCCCTGCTACTTGACCAGGCACCCCACTCCTGAGAGTTTGGTGGTGCAGGCGGCCACGGCCCCGGCAAAGCAGGCGTCGTACCCTACCATCCCTCCTGATAGGGACGACAAACGTTTTGATGGCTGGGCGAAGAAAGTGTTTTCTTCTGGTGGTATGGTGCTTCAGGCGGCCAACTCCATTTGTGCCTTGTCTCGCTTCACACACACTCTGTGGAACTGTGTTGGGTTAGCGGCTGAACATATTCCCGAAGGGGACGAACGGGATGGTTTCCTTGCTATGGTCCAGGATGGTAAGGATGCCATGTGTGAGTCCATTCAGTCGGGTTTGGACTTGGCTGATTGCGTCAGCAGGTCCATGGCGGCGAGCACCGTGATACGCAGGTTTGCGTGGTTGCGGAAGTCGGGGTTTGCTCCTGATGTGCAGTCCCGGCTCCTCAACATGCCCTTTGACGGTGAACACCTTTTTGGCAGCAAGGCTGACGAGAGCCTTGAGAGGTTGCAGACCTCAAAAGCTGCAGCAAAGTCGTTGGGCGCTGCAGTTCGCCAACCTCCGCCTTTTCGTCCTAGGGGACAGCAATGGAGGGGTGGTTCCTTTAGCTATTACTCGTCCTTCAGTAAAGCGAGAGGAGCTGGCAGTTAAAGAGGCCAACGCAGGGGTACCAGAGGTGGACGACAGGGTACCCGTGGTGCCAAGGCCGCTCGGGCAGTTGCCTCTTTGCCCTCAGGTAACGCTGCAGCCGCTACCACTCAGTCATGAGGCCATGCCCCATGGTTCGCCGGTTGGGGGAAGCTCTGGCGCAGCATCTTGTAGAGTGGCGTGCCATTACTTCAGATGTGTGGGTTCTGGAGATCATAACCCACGGCTACTCTCTTCCCTTTCGGCACAGGCCTCGCGACAATCCACCGGGGAACCTCTCTTTGCAGAGTCCGGATCTGCTCCTTGCGCAGGAAATTCAAGCCCTGCTGGAGAAATGCGCCATAGAACTGGTGCCTGTAGCGGAGAGGAACAAGGGATGGTATTCCCCTTATTTTTTGATTTCGAAGAAAGTCTGGGGATTGAGACCCATCATGGACTTGCGCGGTTTGAACAAACTCCTAAGGAAGGACAAGTTCAAGATGGTTACTCTCTCTCAAGTCCTCCAGGACCTTCAGCTTCAGGACTGGTTGGTGTCTCTCGACCTCAAGGATGCTTACTTTCATGTGCCGATTCATCCCAAGCACAAGAAGCACCTGAGGTTCGCGGTTGGCGACTCGCACTTTGTTTCGGGTCCTGCCATTCGGATTGACCTCCACCCGAGGGTCTTCACCAAGCTCATGGTGGTGGTGGCAGCGTATCTCAGGAAAGGGGAATTCACGTGTACCCCTACCTGGACGATTGGTTGATCAGGGTGCGCTCTCCCGAGCAAGTCCTGGATCATCTGTCAGTCACCTGCCACTCCCTTCACAGGCTGGGCTTCTCCCTCAACTTAAATAAGTCCCAGTTGACACCTACCCAGCGGCTCCAGTACATTGGAGCAGTGCTCGACACATCTCTGGGGCTGTTTGCCTCCCCAGGTGAGGGCTTCTCACATTCTGCAGATGGTGAACAAGTTTCAACATGCCCAGAGTCTCCTGGCATTCGAGTTCTTGAGGTTGCTCGGCCTCATGGCATCCTGCATTCTCCTGATGCCAGAGGCCAGGTTGCGGATGAGATCTCTGCAGTGGGCTCTCAAGATGCAGTGGTCAGTCCCTTAAGGACTGTGAAAAAGAAGAGGGCTAAAGAGGCAAACAGGAGTCCAGGTCAAACGAGCAAGCCTTGTGTCTATACAATGTCAGGCAATGAATCACATGGGCCTGCACCTGAACCTAATTAGCCCACCTGATGGCCATAAAAAGCTGCTTGAAAGAGAAGAGTCAGAAAGAAGGTGGGGCAGGAGCTGAAAGGTCGGTGGTAGCAGAAGTAGCAGGGCACTTAACCAGCAGATCACAAGGAATTGTGGCCACAACAGGGATGCCGGAGTAGAGGCAAATTCCAATTGCAAACTCTGCGTTGGTCCTGTGCTCACAAACCCTGAAGAGCTGTGGCAGCACTGGAGGGAAAGGGAAGCAGCAAGCAGTCTGTCCAGGTGCTCCTCATTGCTGTGAATGCAGAGCTGAAGTTGCAGTTGTTCCGAAGGCCAGTGTGCAGAGACAAGCCGAAGGATACTAGAGAGTCGGAGGCTCTCCTTTAATGAGGCTGAATCGGAGACACCCGTGCAGCAGAGTGCCAGCAGTAGTAGCAGAAGAAGAAACAGTTGGGAAGCCGCAGCAGCATGCAGTTGTTCTGATCGGGAGTTGGAAAAGAAAGCTCCACACCCCTGAGCAGCAGGTGTTCCTTGCAGGCAACAGTAACCAGCTTTTAATTGCACTTGCGCTGAAGTATGAGTGAGTAGATAATAGCCGCAGAAGTGTGAAGTGTCTTTATCAATGGGAAAGTAACACATGCTTGACTGAAATGCTGGCGTGTGATGAAAAGCCTTTCTTTCCTTAACATCAGGAATACTTTGTTGCCGAGTGGTCGCGTGTCTCTGGTGAACACAGAGGACCCTTGCTGTAGCCTAATTGTAGTGAAACTGACTTTCCTAAAGTGTTGCAAGTATTGTTTAAAGGGACCACGCACATTAACAATGTTTCCCAATACCTTGGAGTCTGAGTGCAGACCGAAAGGTGGGAACACGGCTCTCCTTGAAGTGGCAGTTAAATACTGAAAAGCATTTACGTGTACCTAATTTTGTTCTTAATAGAAGACACACATTTTGCAACACATTGAAGGCTGAAGCAGGAGATTGTAGAAGCTGAAGCCAG
Organism: Ambystoma mexicanum; assembly: GCF_040938575.1. Taxonomy (NCBI): domain Eukaryota; kingdom Metazoa; phylum Chordata; class Amphibia; order Caudata; family Ambystomatidae; genus Ambystoma; species Ambystoma mexicanum. The sequence continues at coordinate 184,885,509 of NC_090930.1, read as the reverse complement.
AGAAATTACCCAAGCCCACAGATGGATCTATATGAAAGAGTTGGGAGAGTGACACACCCACTTTGGGGTAACCATTGAAGGCAAGATGTAGACAAAGCTGGGGAAGGGAGCTGGGTACTTGTTCAACAATTTTATGTATCTTTATTTTTTGATTTTAACAAATACAAATTCCTTGTAAATACAAGGAAATTAATACAGTAACACAAACTTTAAGCTTTATCACAACAATGTTACACTTCGGTCATATCTTCAGAATATTTTGTACAAGATTTATCTAGTTCTCTGAACACTTAGACAAAAGGACAAGACAAAAGACTACAACATTAAAATAAATCTCTACCATTAACACTACCAAACCTATTAAAACAACTCATTCATCTTGACCATCATTGTGCACTCCACTACCATATAAATCAATGAAAGACTTGCATAAGGACCAATAGTTTTCTTCTTTGGCTTGTTTCCGAAACATAACCAATTCAAATTCAGATAACATAATCACATAATTAATCCATTCTTCTACTATAGTTTTTTCCCTGGATTTTCACACCTTCAAGATCTGTTTTATTGCTATCACTAAAACCGTATCTATCCAAACTCCATATAAGCAGGCCTTCAAGCATCGCCCACTTTTCCTCAACAACAAAACTTGAAACGGTTTTCTTGGGAATGAGATTGACAAAGTAATGTCTAACCTATCCAATACCTCTCCCCAAAAGGTCAACACTCTTGGACAATACCACAACATATGGACTAATGTCCCCCTCTCGCTCCCATACCCCCAAAAAATATCATCAGTTATTAAACACAAAGCAAACATTCGTACTGGTGTCCAGTATAACCTCCCCAAAAGCTTCTGATGTATAAACCGCAACTTAAGATCCATCTTGCTGCTGTATCCAACCCTCCATATATATTTCTAGGCATCATCATTAATTACACAATCTAAATCTAATTCCCACTTCTCTTTCAATTTGTTCCAAGACTCCATCACTGAATCGCCTTCTCGCATAAGTTTTTAATATGTAGACACATTACCTATCGATAAGCTAAACATGTTCCAACCCGCTAGTTCCTTCTCCAATGGCATAGACAACATATTGAATACTTGAATCAACAGACTTTCTAATTCCTTATATCTATTCCTCTCTCTTCCACTTAAATGAAACACTACTTGTAGCTCCTCAAAGGTCAACAAGCGCCCATCCCGCAGTAAATCATCCAATGACAACACACCTTTTGAGACCCATCTCCGCCAGTATAGAAATCTGTTTCCGATTTGTAGAGCTGGATTATTCCAAATGGACGACTTAAGATTCATAAAAACATTTTCATTGAAATTAAGTATCCACCATGACATTAAATCTTTGGTCAACTTAATAGTTGGCAATTTCGTAGACCTTTTAGGCAATCTCCCCATTGAAAAGGTATTCCCTAAACGAAATGGTAACAAAGCTTCCCTTTCTATAGTTAATAAAATTGGTTCTACCTCCAATTCTACATATGCATATAGGGCTGCTTTTTTCAAAATAAAACCTCCGTAATACTTCTCCAAGTCCGGATATCCAACCCCCCCCCCTACTTTTGTATCTCGTAGCAAAATATATCTCAAATCTTGGGAGCCTTCCTCTCACCCCAAAGAAAATCCTGAAAAACCCGATCAAGGTCTTTAATTTTTTTTAGAAAAATTTAGGGGAATCGATTGCATAACATATAAAATCTTTGGTAAAAGTGACATTTTAATTGTATTAATGTTTGCCTAAATCTAAATATTGACCACCTCCTAATATTTCTCCTAAGTGTATCCAACAACTTAGTTACATTAAATTGAAACATTTTCCGCATATCTTTGATCTGAAAAATCCCCAAATATTTCACATAAACTTCAGACCATCTACAGTTCCAACCAATAAAATCCCCTCTCCTAACTGCAGTTGAAAGTGGGAACACCTCGGTTTTATCCCAGTTGATTTTGTAACCTGAATATTTGCCCACTTTTTCAAGTACCTCCTTAAGAACCACGCTACTCCTCTCAGGATTCGAGAGTACCACTACCAAATCATCCGCATAAGAAAGTACATTCACCTCCTTCGTCCCAGACCATATGTTCTCTGTTCATTCCATATCCATGATGCCAAGGGTTCGAATGCAATGTTAAACAAAAAAGGTGATAAAGGACACCCCTGTCGCGTTCCTCTGCTGAGTTAAAAGGGTTCAGACATCATATTAACCAAAACACGCCCCAATGCAGAATTCTGAAGACAACGAATCACTCCCCGTACCGATTTCCGAATCCCATTTATTTCCATAGTAAAATCTAGAAAGCCCCAATTCACTGTCAAATGCTTTCTCAGCATCCATGAAAACCAAGGCAGAGTTTTTTTAATATCTGCATGACAATGAATGTTGGGAAGAATCATAAGAAGTCCAGAAGCCCGAAGCAGATTCCACGGTTGCTGCAAGTCAGGCAAAGAGGCTGCCCTTTCTTATGGTATAGAAAGAAGAGTGCCATGCCAGTCTTTGGAGGGGAAGATGTCTTGTAGAGCTGCCCATTCTTTTTTTTAAACCTTTATTTATTATTTCACACATGTAGGATACTTACACATCATGCGGCAATCACTGAACATATACATATCTGTAGATGGCAATACATGCAAACTTGTTCCTTCAGCTTCCGCTTTGTCTGCTAGGTACTGCTTATATTTGGCCCATATATTTCTGGGCCTGGTGGCTACCTGCAGGGAGTCAATGTAAATTTCCCGATTATCGTTAGTCCAGATCATATCTCTGTCCCATTCTCCTTTCGTTGGTGGAGTGGCGCTTTTCCACTTCAACAATATCACCCTTTTGGCTAGTAGTAAACTCACATTCAATAGTTTCCGCCAGGTTGGATTAATTTTCCCCGTGGCCCCCAGTAAGCAAAGCATTGGAGACCATTCAACAGGTTGATCAGCCATCTCATCTAATGCTTTACAGATCTCTGCCCAATAATCTTTCAATTTTATACATGACCAAAACACGTGGAAGGTGTCCGCGTCTTCGATGTGACATCTGACATGTACCTTCTGCTGTGGGATATATGCGTTTCAGTTTGGCTGTGAAGAGGGACAATCGAGATCAAACACCTGCCCTTCACCCCAGGCACATCTACAGACAGGACAGCAGGAAGAATAAGGAGCGCACTTATCATTTGAACCAGGCCCCAGCGCACCCATCGGTGACAAATATGCTGAAAGACACCCACTTCACCAACATTGCAACCTACATGCTACATTAGCCAATGCAGCAATACCAGAATCTACAAAACACAAGAATCCCTGTTTAAAGGCTTGCAGATGCCTATATGAATTAACCTAATCTAATTGCACAGTGTAAAGCCATGTTTCAGGTAAATCACAGACAAGTGCATTTGTCTCACTGAACACCAGCCGCAGTGGGGATTCGTGCTGATTTCAGCAATGCTCCTCACAAACCCAGGAGCAGCCAAGGTCGTACAGTAAGATAAGATTGCTTCTTTGAACGACCGTGAACTCTGGCAGACAGAACCTCCAGAGCCCAGTGTTTTTCCCTGGGAACGAAAGACATTTTCGCAAGACCCACACACCATTTGAAACATAATTGTAACAAGAATGGCTCAGCTCTGGCCAATGAATGCTGAGGGCCCAGGGGCGAAAAGCCTGTTTCAGCTAAAACTGATGGGAACAGATTCATACTGCAACAATTTTTGAATTAGGTAATGGGGTGGCGCAGCTAAACCAACCCACTGACGCAAAAGTCCTAATGCCCAATGATCAGGCTTCCTATAAGGGCTACATAGGTAACCTATCACTTAGCAGCCAATAGCGGGATGAGAGAGGTTTCTGGGAGCTGATCCAATTCTGTGAGGTCAGCCTGCAGTGTGTTACAAAGCTGGCTTGCAAGTCAGCCCCGGGCGAGACGGTGCCTGGATTCTCGCTGTGCACGGAGCTCTCTGTGTTTATTTTTGCTGCCCAGAAATAAACACAGTTTGGAACATGTTGCTGCCTGCTTGGGACTCTGCTGCATTTCTTTGGGCAAAATGGGAGGTCTCCGATAGCTCGGACACCCAGAAGCCCTGGTGGGCGTCCTTCTCCCCAACAGCTGGAGTGTAATGTGCCCTATGAACAATTTTATAGTGAATTCATTTATATCTAGCGCTGCATGATATGTTTGGTCAGGGCACATATCTGTAGCCATTGGTTTTCGCCAATCGGATATCCTAGGTCTTATACAGTGTTGATGCTGATACTTCCCCTTTCCAGCTGCGAACAAGTATCCCAGTCCCAGGTTTATCGTTGGTTCTGCTGGAAATTCCCGCCATTGTTTTGCAGTGGCAGACCTTATGCGCATATAGTGCATCTTGTGCTTGACCGTGTCGCCCACTATGTATTTGAGGGTTTCCCATGTCACGAAGTGTTTGTCTGGGAATAGATGACCCCATTGGACGATTCCCTTAGCGGCCCATTGTGTCGCTACCTCTTTGTCCAGGGTAGGAGGTATGTAGTGGGCGCCCCAGATTGGCATGCTTGGGTGGTATAACGTATCTCTACCGTATATATAAGAAATCCTGGCTGTGACCAGTGCGGGGTCCATGGAGTTGTCGTTTGGGGTGTGACTTCGTCAGGCTGTGGAGTAGTGTGCCGGATTTCGGTATGCAGGGTTCATTCTGTGTTTCTTTGGGATAGAGGAACTCTGTTGCTGTCAATGTCCTGTACTTTATCTGGGATACCTTGAATGCCACAGTCTAAGAACCCGACCTCACTCAAGTCACCACTCTCCTCACCTGAGACTTTGGTGTCTGTCTCCTCGATGCCTTGTCGATGGGCCAGATAGTCCTTCTGTTTTGGAGCCACTGACCTGACAAAAGGAGAAGGCGTGGTGGATCCTAATCTGGCCCACTCCACGACTCCCGCCCGGATACAGGCTATACTGGGGGGAAAAAGCCCTTGGGCAGAAAAAAACCCCACAATGTTCCACAGGATGCTGGCCAAGGTAGTACTGGTCGTAGAAGGCAGTCCGTGGTAGAGCAGGCTGAGTGTGTTTAGGCGAGGTAGAATGCTGGAGGTAGAAATAGGCAGTGTGTGGGTAGCACAATATCCAAACAACAACGGTAGTAGGAGAATGAGGGAAGCAGGATCCGGACCGTGCTTATGCTGGCAGCAAGAGATCTATAACAGTACGAACAAGACAGGAGGGAGGGAAGAAGGGAAAGCTAAAACGTAAAAAGATAAGGATACCGGCACAAACAGAGACGAAACCCTGCAGGAGTAAAATAGGAGTATGAGAAAGAGGAGTCGTCGAGAGGTAGCGAGAACGGCAGGACCGGGAGAAAAGAAGAGGGGGGATGAGAGAGAAAGAAGAGAAAAGGCAAAGCTTCGATGTGAAGCGGCAAGGGAAAACAATTAGCGTATAACCGCAAAGCGAAGCAAGTAGGCTGGACGGTTGCAACGCACCGACCGCAGGGTTAGCTGGGAGGAAGTACTCCTGGCGGTGGTGAAAGGGAAACGACTAGAACGTTGTAACCGTACGTCAAAAGACGTGATGGAACAATTCAATGGCGGTGAAGCTGTATCTGTGGCAACCACCGCAACCCGAATTGGTTCATGACAGTTGCCCACTGTGCAGCGTATTGTGCTTGTGGCGCCAGGTAGTATAGTTCTAAGTCTAAGTCTGGTGCCGCTAAGCCCCCCTGTGGATATTGGTCGGTTAATACCCTCCAGCGCAGTCTGGAATGCACCCCCCCTTCCCCATGTGAATGCGCTGCAAGCACTCTTTATTTTCATAAATAGTGCTCGACCTGGCCATACCGGGACGGTGATAAATAGTTATGAGTTTAGGAAGAATTATCATTTTAGTAAGGGCAATTCTCCCAATCATTGATATCAGCAGGGCGCCAGCGTGCCATTTTGGCACAAAGGGAATCAGCCAGCTTGTTGTAGTTCAGCGCGCGGGACAGTTGGACTGTCCTGGTGTTAGGGAGAATTTTCTGTTTAGACTGAATTTCCTAACCTAGTGAGTCCCCCAGCAACTTTGCTGGATTTTTGGGGTTTATTTTTTTTTCTCCTGCCAAGAGTGAGACTCTTTTACCCTCACTCTTGGACATGATTTGAGTGTGTCTCTTTGATTCTAGATGTGTTTAATGGGCTATGGGGTCTTTTACTCCATAGGGCTTCATGTGTTTTCGTGATGTTACACAGCACCCTCAGTGCAGTAACACAGGGGTGTCATAGTGACCCCCCAGTATAGACTCCATACCCCAGGACTGACTACTGTCTCCCAGGGCATGTAAAGTCACCATTGACTTTACTAGTCTCAAATTCTGAACAGAACAAGTACATACCATCATATTGTGGACGTACTGGCCATGGCAATTCGATTGCCCCGGGCTCTGTTAGTCGAGGGGGCACGTCTCCGTCCCCCCTGATAGAGTTTTGGCTGGTGGCAGTGGATACTACTTTTTATATTCGACCGCGAATATATCCCTATGGGATTTCCCATTGTTCGAGGCTACCAACTTTAATTATTTAATTCCTATAGCCTCGAACATACCGCCAGTTTATTTATTTAATATAAATTCTCCGGTTGGTATTTTTTGCCAGAACTCGGTTCTAAAATGGCGTTTGTGTTCGCTTCTGTGACTCCAACCCAAGTTGAGCTCTTTGTTCCACTTTTTGGCGGGCTTCTCCACAGAAGCCCTCCAAAGTGGTGCCACTCTGTCTGGGGTACTTAGGAGGGGTGGAGGGGGATGTAGGCACCCTGGACTGAGTTGCCCAGGCAACTCAAGTCGCACTCCGTCCTGATTGGGCCAAATGGTGAGCCGGCCGGCTCACCACTTAGCATGTTTGAGTGACAGCTAGGCTGAGTGAATCGGGGTTTTCTGCATAAAAGCAGGGCTTTGGGGACTGGAACTTTAGAAGTCGCCACAGGACCCAAGAATCCGACGAGGGAGAAGCTGAGCCGACTTGCTACGACGACACCACCGGTGGAGCCCTGCTGAACCGTCTCACCACTTTTCCCAACGACAGAGGAGATCTCCAGCCCGGAGACTCTTCTTCCTTCGACTGGTGGTGATAACCAGTCTGCTTCCTTTTTTGCTTCCTGGAGCATCTCGTGGCCGCCTTGCCTGTGCCAAGCACCCCGGCAACCGGAATACCACGTTTTACCACTACCGCGAATCAAAAGGGTAGTACCTTTAACCGGAAAACTCTGCGGCTGGTTTCTTCCCTGGCAGTGCAACGACCTTCATCTTTCCTCCACGTCGAGATATTCTCTTCCTCTGGACGACGCTGCGACTTGCAACCGCTTCCAGGAACAACTGCCCCCGCTGGAGGATCCTTTCCACATAAGGTACCGTGTTCCGCATGGCTTCCCTTGCAACCGACTGTACGGGGTAGATTTAGCCCCCGGCTTTCGACCCTGGGTTAGCCTGGGTTAGCCTGGGACACCCTGGCTAAACTTTTCTGAAACCTAACTAAAACCTTTCTGAACTCCCTGCAAGACTTTTTAAGCCTGTTGTCATTGTGTGATCTTGGGTGCATTTGTGCCCTGCTCTCTCCAAGAGTGGGCCCGACCGATGGACTTTGGCTCACAAGTAACTTTTCACTTTCCTGCCTTGCTTAAGAGTTCCTAAGTATTAGTGTGGTGTATTTTCCTACATTCTGCCTTTTTCCCTACCTTTTTCGTTAACTTATTGGAGTGCCATCTATAGTTAAGCGCTCACCTCTGTCTGGAAATAAGTGGTGTTAACTAAGACTTGTCTGATAAGGAATAAGGAGTGTGTATATATAATAGTAATTGTGTTTAGAGTGATTTACAATAATAGTGTGTTTTTAAATAAATATATACCTTGATACCAAAGCTCTGGTTAGTGTTTGCTTGTGCTATTGTATCTGAGTGCCTATTGTGTATACGTTGCATACTGCCTAACTCTTCTTGAGGGAAGTCTGACTGCTCAGCCACAGCTACCAGGTAAATCTGGGTGGTACAGACTGCTACCAAGTGGGTTTACTGCCAACACCTGTAGTCCTAAATCTTTTGCAGTGGTCCCCAAGGGAACTGCACAGGTTTCTGCCTAACACCTGGCCACATTCACCCCCAGATATTTGATACGTACAGGACTCCAAATAAGACGTTGAAGGTCAGACGGTGGAACCGTCGTTGTCGTAAGCGGATAAATTCTGATTTCTTTGCATTAAGTTTTAGGCCGGAGTACTGGCCAAAAGTCCTGACTTCCGACGGGACCTTGCCGAGGGTGCAGTCTGTTTTTTTTTAAATATAGTAGAATGTCGTCGGCATATAAAGTACAATCCGTATGCGCTGTATCGGGCCCTAAGTATTGCCGTTAAAATGTTATGGCAACGCCTAATATTTGTTGTGGTGGACCTACCTGTAATAAATCCTGCTTGGTCTTCGTGGACCATGTATGGCATCAAAGGAGCTAGTCGGTTGGCCAGGATTTTCGCGAATATCTTGGCATCAGTGTTTATTAACGATAGCGGCCTCTAAAGAGCTGCAGTCTTCCGGTGGTTTCCCGGGCTTAAGGAGCAGAGTAATGACCGCTTCTCATATAGCTTGGGCACGAGGAGCTGGTTGAATTCTTTGTAGAATTCGGCCCCAAGGCCGTCGGTGCCTGGCGTTTTTCCGTTGGGTAGCGCTTTTATGGCTTCTGATATCTCTGTCTCAGCGATCGTGGTCTCAAAGGTCTCCTTCGTGGCTTCTGCCAGCAGAGTCGTTGGTATGCGGGATAAGTAGTGGTATATTTCCGCATCAGTGGTGTTGATCTGTGGGGAGTGTAATTGTTTATAGAAGTAATAGAAAACCCCCATAACCTCCTGCCTGTCAGTGGTAACAGTGCCCTCAGTACTTTTTATGCATGGGATGCTCGTTGGTCCACGTTCGCCGCGCACCATCCTGGACAGCAGTATCCCAGGGTGCTCACGCTCCCCGTATCGTCTTGCTGCTGCGGGCCTGTCGAAGTAGCGGTTCAGCCGCTTCTTTGAATTCGTCGAGCTTGGTCTTGATGTCTAGCCCTAGTTGAGATGATGGTGATTGTGCATACAGATTCTGTTTGTTGGCTATTTCTGTTTCATGACCCCCAAGATCCCTACGGATGTCCTAGAGGACTCCGAATTCAGTGGCCATTGTGGTGCCTCTGATGTACACTTTGAATGCTTGCCATAACACCCCTTGGGTTGTCACTGAGCCTTCATTGATGTCGAAATATTCCCGACTATGTTGTGTTAATGCTGTCCTATAGACCAGGTCCTTCAGGGCTGCTGGTTTAAACCTCCAAGGGGGCCTGTTTATCTTCATCTCGGGGATACATAGTGATAACTGTATGGCTGAGTGGTCTGAATATGTCCTGGGGTAAATGAGCGTCAGTGACCCAACTTAATGCCTCATGTGCATCTAGCCTTACATCTATTCTGGAGTGCATATCGTGCACCGAAGAGTAGAACGTGTACGCCCTTTTTGTGATGTTTAAGGAGCGCCATGCATCTCAGGTTCAGATCAGCCATGTGTGAGTATCATTTGGGCAGCTTTAGACCATGACCTCGGCTGATCCGATGTGTGGTCAAGATGCATGTCTAGAATGGTGTTCATTTCGCCACCGCATATCAGATGGGCCGTGGGGTACTTTGCTAGTCTCCCGAATAAAGTGGAGTAGAAACCAGGGTCACTATATTTGGCCCATATATATTGAGTAGCATCACCTCCCTGTCATGTAGGGTGCCATGCAGTAGGACGTATCTGCCCTCGGAGTCGCCCTCTGCGTCGAGACATGCGTAAGGTATAGTCTTGTGCATCAGGGGCGCCACCCCCCTTGCTCTGCTGGAATATGCTGTGTAGTATTGATGTGGTCCCCAATTTGGTGCCTACCTTTCGGCTTGTTGTAGTAAGTGGGTTTCCTGCAGAAATACAATCTTGGGGCCTAGTCTGTTAATATATGCCGTAATTTTCCTTCTCTTGATCTGAGACCCTAGCCCTCAAACATTCCAGCTCAACATTTTGATATCTACTTCTCTTGTTTTGGCCATCGTCTCGACCGTGCTTCTAATTGTGCCTAATGTGTTCAGTCTCTGCTATGATTGTCAGTGTCAGTGCTCAATACCCGTGTGCTTTTTGTTGCAACTCCCTCTTTCCCAACTCTGTACCCCAACAACATTGTTGTTTGCCTCCCCCACCCTCATAGTTCCCCGAACTTTAACTATGCATCCAGAACCCTCCCCTTTCCCTCCCATAACTTGTAGTGCACCTGCTACAGGGGGTGCTGAAGCGACACTTCAGGCTGCAGGTGTTTGTATCTTTACGGTTACGTCCAGTTCCGCATGTTGTTGCTCGAACCCATTATGTACATTGGAAGTGCTCTCGTTGCTAATATGGATAGTCTAGCTTTGCATCATCAGGTTTCGTGGAGACCTCTTCCCCTTATCATTCCTGCAGCGTGCTTATTTGTCACCGTAAGCGCTTGACACCTTAGGAGCCGTCTTCGTTTCTTGGTTGCTGAGATGGTAATGGGATATTAGTTTCAACGGAATTTGCTACCTCCCCTGGAAAAATGAATAAGTACGTTTTATTCTTGTGCTGTAGCTTTAATCTAGCTGGGTATCGCACAGCATAGGGAAAGTGGCGTTCACGCAGCAGCTTTTTGACCCCAGTAAAGGAATGTCGTTCCTGTTGTACTGCCAATGTGTAGTCTGGAAAAATACGAACAGTACTGGCCTCTTTTCTCAGGTCTTGTTTTTCTCTAGCTGTTTTCAGTACTAGGTCTCTGTCTCTATAGTTCATCATGCGTGCTATGATGGGTCTGGGGTATGCTCCGGGATTGGGACGGGGTGCCAATGACCTATGTGCACACTCCACAATGAACATAGGTGACCATCCGGGGTCCCCCAGGAGGTCTCGTAGAAGATTTTCCACCGCCTGTTCCATGGGTCCATTCAAGGCCTCTTCCGGCACTCCAATTATGCAGATGTTATTCCGTCGGGATCTAGCTTCCAAATCCTCACACTTAATCTTGACCGTTCGCAGTTCCTTTGCCATCGTCGTTAATGTTTTGTAACGCTTACACTGTGTCCTCTGTAGTGGAGATTCAGGTCTCTGCTTCTTTGCTGCTGTTTGTGGTCTTATCTAGTTGAGTTTTGATGGAGGCTATGTTGGCCGTGATCCCGTCCATTTTCTCATTGAGGGAGGAAAGTCCTTGTTGCATGGCTTAGAAGATGGCTTTGCGGGGTCCATCGCTGGTGCCGTTGTGGCTGGTTGTGTTCGCAGTACTAATTCTGTGGACATTGTGGACTCTGTGCCCTTCTTAGTTGCTGTTGTATATTTCTCTATAGCTCCTTTCCCCTTCTTTGGACCGAAGCCCTTGGGCATCGTCTTTTCTCCAGCATTGGATCTTTCATGGATTCACATGCTTAGAATATTCCCCGTCGTCAGACTGGGACCCCTCGGTACATATATATAGCCTTTTCCTATAGGAAAACTTCCTACACTTTTGTGTCCTATCTACGTCCTTTTAGGACCCGCCTACACATGCTCCGTAGGCCGTCCCAGTATAAGAGGCCCGCCCCCGCGGCTCCCCTTCAGATTTCAACCGTCTCCAAAGTAGTGGGCTCTCCCCGCGTTGTCTTACTATTTTGTACAAGGTTGTACTCCTGGAGTTTGAGTTAGAGAAAATGTCCTCCATGTCAGGAAAAGCACTGTTTCGTCCATGCGCGACGTGCGGCTTGAAAAAGGTTCACGAGGGGGACGGACAGATGGATTGTATATATTGCCTCCACCCTCATCATTCGGCGGATAACTGCGACATATGCAAAGGGTTCTCTCAAAAAACCCTCAAAGACCGGAGTCGACGACTGGTGGCATGGCTGAATGATGGAGCGGGGGCATACCCCCCTTCGGAGGTAGGCTCCACACAATCGGCGAAAACATCACGCCGCGCTGCCTCGTCGGAACGACCGGCGAAGAAATCTCGACTGACGGAAAAAGAGTCATCTGGGAGTCACTCAGCTATAGACTCCTCGTCAAAGAAATCATCTTCATCAAAAAAGCATGAAAAGGAAAGGAAATCCTCCTCGGGCGATCATCATAGATCAACCACGAGTCGAGAGTCGAGTAAAAGCAGGCCAAGTGTGGAAAAGGCGGGACCGCCTAAACCACCTGCTAAGTCGCCGTCGTCGACGGCGGTCCAGTCATCGGCCTCCACCCTGCCACTTACGCAGGTGCCATCCACCGCCCCACCGACAACGGCGGTGACGATGGCCTCGTCGACGGGGGTTCTACTGGAGGCCTGAAGTTTTTGATCCGATCCCCCTGGATACTTTACTGCAAGAACAGGCTGTGTCGCTGTCCTTGGAGGACGAAAACGAGAGAATAGCTGGCCCAGCAGACCTGGGGCTACAAGTGGCTGACAAGTCGTCGACGAGGGGATCCGGTATACCGGTATCTGCCCCTCTTCTCAATCCTCAATCTGTTTTGTCGTTGGAAATTCTGTCCACACTTCAGTCCTTGCTACAGTCGTTGGACCAGAGACTACCTCAGGCAAACCTGCCACAGCCACCCGTCGACGAGCCGGGCCCGTCCTGTCCACTGACGCACCTACGCACGCCAATCTCAGCACTGGCACAAGAGGAAGGTGAGCTGCCAGATTCGGAGTCTGACAGGGGAGCCATGTCGGATATCTCATCATCCCCCTCCAGGGATCCAACCTGGGAGTCAGAGGTGGAGTTGGAAACCCCTAGAAGCCCAGCTCACCCGTCCCCTCCGGACGACATTGCGTCATTCCATTCTATGATGGAGAAGGCTTGCAAAGAATTTGGTTTGTCCCAGGAAGAACAGAAAAAGGACTGTTTTTTGTTCGACCACATGGGTAAGAGAAGGAGGTCGGTGTTCTCAATACCAATACTAGACCACGTGTGGAAGGAGGGGTTGCAGACAATGCGTCACCCTTTTTCAGAGCCGGCAGTGAAAGGACGCCTCGAGAAAAAGTTTAAGGCTCCAGAGTCTACCCCCAAGTGTTTATCCTCCCAACCAACGCCAGACTTGGTGGTGTCGGCGGCAGCGGCGAGGAAGGCGAAGGCCCAGCACAAGTGCACGACTCCGCCGGAAAACGAAGCGAGACGCCAGGATGCCTTTGGCAAAAAAGTGCTATCCGTGGGAGCAACCACAGTAAAGGCCGCAAACTCTCTGGCGATTGTAGCCAGATACGATAGGGAGATGTGGCACAGGCTAGCTCCGTTGCTGGATCATCTTCCGGAAGAGCATAGGAAGGCAGCGATGTTACTTGTCCGAGAGGGTGAGGAAGCCTCAAATCACGCAATAAACATTGCGGTGGACCTCGTTGAGTCAGGCTTAAAGCAAGTCAATAATGGGGTCGTATTACGACAGTCATGGCTTAAGTGTACCTACTTCAGGCCAGAGGTACAATACAAAGTTTTAGATATGCCCTTTGAGGGGGACCTTCTTTTTGGTGAGAAGGTGGACGAAGCCCTAAAGGGAATGAAAGAGGACTCGGACACGGCACGTTCATTGGGTGCCCTCCAGAGTGGCCGAAGCTACAAGTCTTTTCGTCCCTTTAGAGGGGCTTCAGGTAATTCAAGATTCTCTGCGTCTGGAGACCGATCCTTTGGCAGATCGGCTTACCCCTCCCAGGGATACAGACGTGCTTCCCAAACGGCAAACCGACGCTGGAACTTCCAGACTTCCAGGAAAAGACCATCATATCCGTCGTCGTCGAGAGACAAGCAAAATAAAGATCAGCAGTGACATACAACACACCGTTCTGGGGGGAAGAGTGTCAGCATATGTCGACGAATGGGAACGAATAACGACGGACCAATGGGTGCTGGACACTATAAGAAACGGACACTCTCTACAATTCAAACACAGCCCTCCGCACATTCCTCCTGCGTTCACCACTCATTCCCATCTGAAGATACTGCAACAAGAGGTAACACTCATGTTAGCAAAGGGCGTGATAGAATTAGTTCCAACATCACAGAGAGGTCAAGGAGTCTACTCAAGATATTTTGTCGTAAAAAAACCGCACGGCAAATGGCGTCCCATTTTAGACTTACGCGATCTCAACAAGTCTTTAAAGAGCCTAAAATTCAAGATGCTCACTCTGCAGGAAGTGATCCGCGCCGTTCAAGAGGGGGATTTTCTAGCATCCCTGGATTTACAGGACGCGTACTTCCATATTCCAATGTGTCGGAAACACAGGAAATTCCTGAGATTTGTAATAGGGCGGACTCACTACCAGTTCACGGTTCTCCCCTTTGGGCTCAAGACCTCCCCCAGAACGTTCACGAAATGCCTGGCTCCAGTAGCGGCCTGGCTAAGGAAGCAAGGCCACCATGTATACCCATACCTCGACGACTGGCTGGTAAGGGGATCCTCCCCAGCGTCGACCAACACAAGTTTACAAACCACCATGCAGCTTCTACAACAGCTGGAATTCGCCATAAACTTCGAAAAATCCTCTCTGCGGCCATCAAGAACGCTGGTATTCCTGGGGGCACAGTTCGAGACCCAGTTAGGGCTAGTGAAACCTTCTCTCGACAGAACCTCAAGACTCAATCAGCAAGCGAGCCGACTACGGCAAAACACCAGGCTCGGTCCGTTTACGTTTCGGTCCTAGGGGCCATGGCATCCTGCATCCATCTGGTGGAAAACTGTCGCCTATTCATGAGGCCAGTCCAGGAATCCCTCGCGGACCGATGGACGCAGGCTCAAGGATCGTGGTCAGACAAGATAACCATCGACGACGACAAGCTGTTTCGGACCCTTCAGTGGTGGCAGAGTTTCCACAATCTGAACAACGGGGTACCCCTACAAGAGCCGGAATTTCAGCGAACCATAGTCACGGATGCGTCCCCAACCGGATGGGGAGCTCACATGGGTGCTCTCCAAACGCAAGGTCGCTGGTCTCCAACGGAGTCACTCCTACACATAAACGTATTAGAGCTCAGAGCAGTACGATGGGCCTTGAAGGCATTCCTTCCACACATCAAGGGTTCGCGAGTACGAGTACTGACCGACAATACAACGGCCATGTTTTATCTGAGGAAACAAGGAGGGACGCGATCAAGAACTCTTTCCATAGAAGCCCAGAAAACATGGCATTGGGCATTAAAGCACGAAATTTCCATCGTGGCTCACCACCTCCCAGTTGTGAGGAACTCCCAAGCAGACTCCCTCAGCAGAAGCATGGCCCAGATACACGAGTGGGAAATGGACACAGTTCACCTGATGAAAGTGTTCGAGAAATGGGGTCACCCCCCTTTGGACGCCTTCGTGACCAAAGACAACAAGAAATGTGAGCAATTCGCAAGCAGATGGCCTCAAGAGGGTTCCATGGGGGAGGCATTCTCCTTCCCATGGACGGACATGTTCCTTTATGCTTTTCCCCCGTTCCCCCTCATTACGAGGACAATACAGTGGATACGCAGATACAATTGCCGGGTAATTCTAGTGACACCATACTGGCCAAGGCAACCGTGGTTCTCCGACCTGCTTCACCTGTCGCTGGAACATCCCATAGCGTTTCCGAGAGTCCCGAACCTACTATCCCGGGACAAAGGCACAGTGTGGCATCACGACCCGGACAGTCTCAACCTTACAGCCTGGCTCCTGACTTTTCAGAGTTCGGTGCTTTAGACGTTTCAGACGATTGTCAAAATATTCTGCAGGCAGCTCGAGCCCCTTATACAAACAAATCTTACTCCTATAAGTGGCGGAGGTTCTGTGAATGGTGTAGAGGACAACAAGGCCTACAACCGTTGTTGGTGACGCCGGAACAAGTTCTACCTTACCTGCTCCTCTTGGCGGAGAGAGGGTTACCCTTCACATCGATAAAGGTGCACCTGGCGGCCATCTCGAGGTTCACGAGGAAGAGGCAGTCGTCTCCTCTATTTAGCGACAGACTTGTGAAACACTTCATGAGGGATTTATTTCGAGTTTTTCCCCCGGTAAAACGTTTCCCCCCAACTTGGAGTCTCAACACAGTGTTGGCAGGTTTAATGAAACCGCCTTTTGAGCCTATGGCCACGTCCGACATAAAATTCATTTCATGGAAGTTGGCATTCTTGATTGCTATCACATCAGCTAGGAGAATCTCGGAACTGCAAGCGCTGGTCGTAGACCCGCCATACCTAAGATTCTTTAAGGACAAAAGTGGTCCTGGCAACTAATCCTACGTTCGTCCCAAAAGTTCGACAGTGTATCACAAACACTCGTCCATTGTTCTCCCTACTTTCTTCGCCACACCATCATCGGCAGCAGAAAAAGCTCTTCATACCCTGGACGTTAAGAGGGCTCTGAAATTTTACCTACATCGTACACAGGAACTCAGGTCTACTCGACAACTGTTCATCGCATATGGTCCGTCGACGAGAGGAAAAGCAATCTCTAAACAGGGATTGGCTCGATGGGTCTCATCGACGATTGCGTTTTGTCACTCTAAGGCCGGAAGGCCACTGCAAGGACATCCTAGAGCCCATTCTACAAGATCGATGTCCTCCTCAACAGCTTTATGGGCAGGAATTCCGCTGACGGACATATGCCAAGCTGCGGCATGGTCAGTGCCCCACACGTTTACCCGCCACTACTGCCTTGCCAGGCAGCATGCGGACGAGGTGCAGATGGGAAGAGCTGTCCTGCGCCATCTATTTCAGTAAGGTAAGCTCCACGCTGTGGCAAATCCGTTTTCTACCTTTTTGATGACAGTATACTTTATGTGGGTAAGGTTATATGAGTTAACTTAGTCCTACTGTACATATGCATTGTGTAGTATGGTGAGGGTATATTACATTACATTCTCACCGCCGTCTCAAGCGTTACTGCTATACAATCTATTCTAAGCATGTGAATCCATGAAAGATCCAATGCTGGAGAAGGGAATAGTTTCTTACCTGTAACTCCATTTCTCCAGCATTGGTATCTTTCATGGATTCACATGCGCCCGCCAACCTCCCCGGAATGCAATGTATTTGATAAGTTTAACCCTTCCTACTTTGGAGGGGCCGAAATCTGAAGGGGAGCTGCGGGGGCGGGCCTCTTATACTGGGACGGCCTACGGAGCATGCGTAGGCGGGTCCTAAAAGGACGTAGATAGGACACAAAAGTGTCGGAAGTTTTCCTATAGGAAAAGGCTATATATATGTACCGAGGGGTCCCAGTCTGACGACGGGGAATATTCTAAGCATGTGAATCCATGAAAGATACCAATGCTGGAGAAATGGAGTTACAGGTAAGAAACTATTCCCTCTGCTTGACTTGAGGTAGACTTCGTGGGTATTTGTCGTCCAGTTAATATGTTGTGCTACCTCAGGGTCTCGCTACATGTATTGGATCTCACTGTGTGTTTGGTGAGACGAGTTGTTAGGGATGGGAGGGGTAAAAAACACCACCAGTCTGGGGCACTTTTATGTTTATCGTTTCACAGTGGAGTCTGTTGTGCCCGTACTCTCACGCCGTCCTTTATCACCCTCCATTGCACTGCGGATACTTACTGCATATTATGGTTTGAGATCAATGAATTGCGGGTCTTATCAGATTGCGAGATGCACCCCCTTTTTTTGTTTGACCCCACGTGTAGGCGTCAGTTGCTGGTAGCGTAGGTATGTCGGAGCCCTTTGGTATAAGGCAGTGATTGATTGCACCTTGGTGATGACCCCTTTCCCCGTGCTCGTGACTTGTCCTGAATATGTAACTACCTGCACCCATGGAGGGGTGAGAGCCTATGGTTGAACCAGGCTGAGAGGGTTGCTGTGGTAGTCAAGCTTTCGTGTCTGCTGTGCCAGTTCTATAATGGCTTGTACCCTGGGCTGCTGTAGATGAGCCTATCCTTCTATTGTGGTCAATGGGGGCAGGTGCAGGATTGTGTGTATGGGTGCCCCTTTGTAGCTATCAGATGACTCCCTTTGTGGTCTTGTTAAGCTTCAGGCGACCGAGGTTTCCAGAGAGTTACAGAAACTTAGGACCCAGATCCGAGGGCCGGGTGCTGCAGGCGTTTCGCGATGCGCGGTAGCTCTGTTGACGGTAATATCAGGATATATTGAACGTTTTGTCCGATCATGCCTTAAAACTGCATTCTTTCCTGATATCTGGGCTGGATTAGTCCACAATAGTGAAAGGGGGGGCAGGCCGCTCCCCCGCTGCTGGCACCCGCTCCAAATGAGTGTACGGGCAGGCTCACAGTGCAGGCCGCGCCTCACTGCTGGTGTCGTGACTGGCCGAGACCGAGTCCCTCAGGAGCGGCCCACTGGGTCCGGGGCTGCACCTGGTCCTGAGGAAGTGCTATGGTCTGATGGAGGAGGGGGGGCGGGCAGCGCAGAGAGCAATGTAGGGCTTGGAAGGGCCCCCAGCTGACACTGGGCGGTACCGATAGTTCGCACCCATCGCCCGCTCCCCCTTCTCATCGCTTTTGCAGTCATTTCTGGACAAGCTGCGCCGGAGTCTCGGTCCCGCTCCCGCTTGGGAGGCGATGTGTTGGAACTGCGGGCGCTTGACGAATCTCAGAGCGCCGCAACCTTCTGGAGTCTGGGAGCAGGTCATGGTGTTCGGGCCTCTGGACCTCGGGCCTGCCCACAGTTGAGCTCCTCCCACGACGCTGCGATGAGTACGGGCCAGCCGCCCATGCTCCACACACTTGCACAGTGTAACTCAGGCCCTGTGGCACTGTTTCACTCCAAACTTTCCAGGAATGTTCCTCCGTAGTAGTTAGTTTCCACCAATTTTCAAGCAGCACCGGACTGTTTCGGCGGTGCTGGTCACATTACAGCCTGAAGTGTCTTAAGAGCTCACACGGGAGCGGCCATCTCTCCGTGTGTAAAACAGCGCTCCCAGAGTCGCCCATTCTTAAAGTTGTTTTCGTAGCAGCAAATTACAGAGCAGTAGAAGTTGTAGAAGCAGTAGCAGGACTGCGGCTGTCAGTAATTGTGTCACAACTGTTGAAGCTAACTGGGGCAAATGAACCTGCTCTGTTATATCACAGAGGGAAGTTGTTGAGAGAGGAATACATCTCGGGCAGAAATATCCTTACAAAGATGACTTTGAGAAAGTTGTCAAAGTGGGAGAGATATTTTTGGCAACTTCATCTATTCTTTCCTGTGAGGAAGCCGTCCAGGAAACCCCATTAGTGCTGTTATTTCTTTGTGGAATTCTACAGAAATAAGCCTTTCACCAAACAGAGAAAAGACTTTGACCAGTGGATTTTATTTGTGTGAACTTTGTTTCTTTGGAACTTCTCAATACTTTGGTTAAGACTTTTTTTCCATGGAGGAAATTGACTTTGGGACATTCCCGGAGGAGCAAGATCTGCCTAGGACAACGAGAAGTCATCCAAGGCACTGGGTGATTGGTAACCTTTTATTTACGTTGTATTTATGTTTTGAATGTTTGTTTAGTGTGAGGGTTAGTTTTGTGAATGCTAGGAGGTTTTCCCATAGCTCTTAGAATAGGTAGGGAATCTCCTGGTAGAGTAGGTTTAGTTAGGATTTCTGTTGGTATTTTGTGTGCAATAAAATGTCAAATCCTGAGAAACCTCAATACAGTTGTGAGCCTCACATTGCTGAATTCTCACACTTTTTGCAGATATCAAGTATTTTCCCATGGGCCCTGCAAGGACACCTGTGGAGAGGAGTTGCTTTTGCAACCCTAGCATAAAATGACAATGATCAAGGATGCCTCCTTGAAAGATTGGGGCATTCACCTGCTAAATCCTGCAGTGTTGGGGCATTTGCTCCCTGACCAAAGCTCAGGTGCACATCCATTTGCTTGAGCTACTGGCTATCTGGGTTGCCCGGGTTTTTTACCCGTGTGTCTGTGTGACAAGGGTGTCCTTATTCTGGTGTGCAACACAGTGGCCATGCACAACCTCAACAAACACGTTTGGATGGGTCCCTGCTGCTCTGCAGCAGAGCAATGCACCTGCGCCCTGGAGAAAGTAAAGTTCGACAGCCAATCTTTCTGGTACAGAGATTGTCATAGTAGATGCTGAGAAGGCCTGGGAGCTCTCTGTGGAAATTCTGGAGATCTTCACCTTCTGAGGTACTCGGGTGGACTTCTTTAATTCCAGGGTGAACAGAAAGTATGATTTGTTCTGCTCCAGGGATTTTCCTCTGCAGGGAGCTCTGGCAGAGACTCATTGATTTGTCAACGGGAACTTTCGAACTCCTATACTTTCCTGCTGATTAGTGTCATTCTGCTCTCTCAGGATCATTGTGGACCAAAACCTCTACAGTCTGATTGTGCTAGACTGAGCTCATGGGATCTTTTACCTAGAGCTTCAGGACATGTTCATCTGTCCTCTCTGGTGCCTCCTGTGTATCTGCTCTGCTATTCGGGGCGTCTGGTCCTCCATCTGTTACGCTCACCTGGTCTCTGCGGAGGCATTGGGGTACGGTTGCAGCCCTCCCTGAACCACCCCATTCAGGCCTCTCCCTCAGTAGAAAAACTGTGCGGTGGTATGCAGTGATACTGCTCCTGCGTGCAGATAAGAGTGTGTGAGTGTGCCAATCTCTGATTGTTGTACCTCTCGAACCCTTGACCCGTAAGTACGGTTTCTGTGAGCATACGCCGGGCCATAAAGCTCACCTGTGAATTATGGAAGATCAGCTCTACGCCCTGCTACTTCTGGCAGGGGCGCGTCGAATGGGATCTAGTGCCTTCACTGATCCCCGATGAGGATTATTCCAGTCCAGCTGGAATGCTGCGACTATGCTTCTCCTTATGATTGATAAGTCTTTCTTGTGATGCTGTTCATTCTGTTTAATGTCTTTATATGTTGGTCCTATTTATGCCCGCAATAATGTCTCTCCTGTTTTCTTCCCTTCGATGGAAATGCGGCCTCAATGCAGCTGTGAGACGCGAGACGCGGCCGGATGGAAGATGGCTGCTACCGCAATGTTCGACAGCAGGTAAGTGATGGTTTAAGGAAAGTACAAAGCATGGCGAAGCGCATCCTTAAACTGACTGTTTTTTCAATGTCTAACCTTGTCTTCTGTTTTTCCTTGCAGTCGCTGCTGTCAATGATGGAGCGTGTCGTGCTGCGGTGCCAAGATTATGATTTCGGCGTTCCGGAAAGTGTAAAGATGAATACTTGGTTCGCCGAAGAGATGTACAGGTAAGACCAGCTTCCCCCAGTTGGTAAGTATGCTGGCAGGAAGCAGGATGTCCAGGAAGCAGGATCTTCAAAGGTAAGTCTGACCTCAGGTGGCGGTGAGTATCACGCTGCTTGCAAGTGCAGAATAACGCGAAGCGTCTGTCTTGAGGATCGGGGCAGCTTATATAGCTGAGATTGTGGGCACGCCCATTAGGGCCGGTTTAACAGCCACACCCTGCCACTCCTGGAGAGTGAGCACTTGCGAAGGCAATCCATTAGCAGCCACACCCAAGAATACACTTGGGGCTGCTTAATGGATGGACTGCTCAAGGTTAATGCATCCTGCTTAATGGATGAAATGTTCAAGGTTAATGCATCTGAAGTGCTAGGTCCATAATAAAAGCTTTTTGGTGTTAAATGGATGCTCTTGTTTACTTTTGTTCATGAGCCTGGTGCCAAAGGCGCCAGGACAGTGTCCACCCAGATCTCCTGTGCATGCAACCCCTGCATGCCTGTGCCCCTGACTTCATGACCATGACACCATCTGATCCTCTGCAGCCTAAACCTTCATGTTGAAGTGTTGGGAGTGGGACCCATTGTGACGAATCAACTTCCGAGGCACCAGTGGTCCAGGGATGAAAATCTGTTTCCAAACCATCAATCCGCCCAATACCTCCTAATACACCAGAAGGGATCCGAACAGATTGGATACACATGTCCATTATAAACCACCTTGTCCAATTTTTGTTAAATGGACGGAACGTCAGGCATGTCTCTGCAAGGTCTTGGATCGTTGGTTAGTTGCAACACAGCGAAAATACATTTATTACCCAATGGTAAAAGGGACCGTCAAGTCAAGGTTGTAGAAAATATCTACTTTATTATTGTTCAACAGACAGTTCTAACACACTACAACCCACCCTGTAAATTAATGCAGAGGACAGACCGTTTCAAGAAGGAAAAGGGATGCTCTCTGGATACTTACAGGAGGGTGGTCGGTAAAGGAATTCATCACAGTAGTTCAGATACTTGGTTTCAGCACTTGGTTTCAGCACAAAGGGAGCAATGGGTCCTAAAATGTCATTAGGGTTTTTTGGAGAAGGAGCTGGGGGACAGAACCACGATGTACCTTGTGCATGTAGAAGTTCTTGGTGCTTGGCAGTGTAGAGTCGGTTTCAGGGTGCTTTGCAGCTTCTGCGACAGAGTTCAAGACTGGAGACAGATGCGGGTATCAGGCGGCAGACAGTTCGGCATGATGCTGGACGGACGCCTGCAGGCTGGCCTACACAGCGGCTCGGGTTCAGGAATCGTCTCAATGCTGGTCAGCATTTCTGAAGCACTGGTTGAGGCGTCTCAGGCAGCGTCAGCGACTCCGGAATGACCACAGTCATCGGTGCAGTCAGTTGCAGCTCGAGGGGCTTGACTGCTTCGAAAAATGGCCTTAAGGCAGACGCTGGTTGATGCTTGTTGGTGCACTCCTCCTAGCTTCTTCGCTGGGCTTGTCATCCTTTAAGGCAGACAGCCCAAATCTGAGGAGAGTATTGCAGGCACCGACCTTCTCCTTCTTTCAGTTCAGAGACTCTCTGGCACTTCCCACCTAGGAAGCTTGCTTGCAGAGTGTAACAGGGCATGCTGTGTGCTGGCTGGATACTGGTTCTGGAGCTGCTGTAGAGGGTCCTCTGGATTTACCATCTCCCTCTGTTCCATTAGAGAAGTTTAGGGGAGGGATCTTGCTTCCCTCTTGGAAATCCTGGCTTTCCTTCACTGGCGGAAACTGTAAGGCACACTGTACCTTCAACCAGTGTCCAAATGAGTTGTCCTAGTTACTCTTTGTGAAGTCTTCAAACCCGCCAAAAGAGGGGCTCAACCCTCTTTTAAAGCCAAATATGCCCCAGTGATTGGTGTAGGCTAGGCCTACCTTAGTGAACCAATCCTGGTTCCCCACCAACAATCTTCTTTTATGCGTGAGCTCATAACAAGAATAAATCCCACCCATCTTCATGTTTGTTGTGGATCAAAGGGGGTCTCTGGTTAATGGAGCTCTCTGTGGTTCCTGATTAAAAGCAGCTCTCCCTTGAAGTTGTGTCAAGAACAGACTTTCTGTCTTCATCAAATCACATATTCCTACCCCGTGAATCGGGGTCCCCCTGTGGTGGTTGCCTACTGTCAGCATATGTACCAGAGATGACACTTGACTGCCCTTGATAATCGCGGGGCAGGGGCAGACTTCACGTTGATGCAGATGCATATCAAACAGGTGTTGGGGTTTCTTGCCCTTTGTTAGCTGTATGTCCAGGCCTGCTTCAATTAACTCATCAGTATGCACTGCCACCAGCAGGACTGACTATGGGCAAGGTGGATCCATGGAGCCTTTGATAGTTAATTAGGCTGGCCATGGCTGGAGGAAGGTTTTGCCCTCCTCTTCCTGAGATGCCTTCCTGTACTCATGGCTGTCACATTCCAACTAAATGCGACAGGGTGGCTGGCGCCTGTAGGCTGTATCCACCAAGAGTACATGGATCTATATTT
This sequence comes from Ambystoma mexicanum, assembly GCF_040938575.1. Taxonomy (NCBI): domain Eukaryota; kingdom Metazoa; phylum Chordata; class Amphibia; order Caudata; family Ambystomatidae; genus Ambystoma; species Ambystoma mexicanum. Next base: position 184,861,859 of record NC_090930.1, on the reverse strand, counting down.
GTTGTGCGGTGAACATATGAAAATGTGTGCAGATTAGCCCCCCAAATTTTTCGACGTTTATCTCCCATCATTCAATTTCTTTAAAAAATATCAAAAAAATGCCCAGGCGAGTGCACACCCACCGTAAGGATGATCGAATTCCTCACCCCTGTCAGACGGCTTTCTGGATATGCTTGCTGTTTCGATGGATTTCTAAAATCAGCCTCGGTGGGCAGATTTTAGGAAGACACCCTAGGTATGGTGAAAAGGGAGTTCTGAGAGTTTAGCCAAAACCCAATCAATGTAGTGTTGAGAGCAGTCAAGGCTTAGTCTCATGAGTGTGAGCCTCTTCAGTGGCCCTCATGACATTCACACAGGATAATGCACAAAGCTTGGACAGTTATACAAACAGTTATTTATTTGGGCATTTAGAACACACTAAAAAATGAAATTTGGTAGTATTATCGAACAATACTCTATAATATAATCACCAGTATGTTCATTCACTATACATCAAATAACTTTCTGTGTATTTTTATTGTGTTTGAGTGCATACCAAGCTTCGAGAAGCAGCAGAGCGTTTGAGAGGTATACAACAATGCACAATGGAGAACTTTACAGTATATACAACAGTACCGATGCATAACTGAGTGCTTTTCAGAGGCACTAGAACAGATATACAGCTGGGAGTGGGATACAGAAGGCACAGAGGAGAGGTACAGCTTGGCAGGGAGCAGAAGAGTGGACGGCACGAGGGGATGACACAATGGCATAGGTGTTAAAGAGAGGCTCAAGTTCTTTTTTGAATTGTAGGAGTGTGGGGCCAGTCTGAGGCTGACTGGAAGGAGGCTTCGTAGTCTTGGGGCGTAGGCAGAGAAGGCTGGTTTTCTGGTTCTTTCCTTTTTGCAGTGGCAGTTTTGAAGTTTGCACGTATCCTGGCTTCTGGTGGTGCGCTGTCTGCCAGAGATGCTGGTTTTCTCTGTGAGGGAGCTGGGTGACTGGAGCGTGACTGCCTTATAGATGATGTTGCAAGACTTGAAGGTGATTCGTGGGTGCACTTGGGGCCACTGAAGGTTTATGTAAAACAGGTCATTGATGCAGATGCAGTTCAAATGATGAGAACCAGTCACAGTTAAATTCCCTAACCATTAGAGGTCCAAACCCATAAGGTCCTAGTACCCAAAGGTCACTGGTTCCAACACTCAGTATTCTCTCTGTCTAGGAATGCAATGGACTGACTTCTGGTGGTGATTCAGAATAATTTAAAGGTTCAACAATTTACCAGTAGACTGTTAAACTCGCCTCTTTTCCAGACCCAAAGCTAACCCAGGAATAGGATACTTCACCAAGGTTCGACGATTAAAGTTAAGTAAGCGGGATCTAGGAGGCAAAGGGAATAGGCCCCATTGTTATCCTATGGAACACAGGGGGGACTGGAAAATGTATTCTTACTTGGCACTCATTTTCCCAGGGATCATAATGGGTTGACTTGGGGTTGCTTAGAATGCGGTCTTCCATCCTTTGTTCCAGTGAGAGGTGCCCTGGGGTTGCAGACCAGATGATTCTTCCGGTCAGGTGCCACTGCAAGATGCAATTTCGGAAAATTAAGAAATCAGATTGCAATGATGCAGACCTCTTCAGTACACTTAACGGGATAGAGGAAGGAGAGTTCCAGTGACAATAACCGTTTGTAGGCAAAGACAGGTGACCTTCCAGTCATGGTCCCAGAAACTGTTCCAGGACAGGTTCCCTTGAAGATAGGAAGCGGATATTTTTGGAGAATGCATGTTGTGGCAATCGCTGAGGACCGCCAAAGTTCCAGGCTTGAATGCAAAACATCGATGGGGCTGGATGAGGTAGCCCACGAGAGGGCTGGTCATTTCACCAGGCAGTCCAGGGACAATTCCCAAGGCTCATTTCCTCCAGAAGACGTCAATGATAATTGGTCCCACAAGTCCAAGGGTTGAAGCACCGTTCGGGGATCAGGTAGGCACACAGGGCTTCCAGAGGCCAGATGCAGGAAGGGATGCTGAGCCATTCAGTCTTTGAATCTTCATCTGGCTGTGCTTCTTCAAGGGGTCTTGGCTCCCGACGATTCTCTGAATAAATTGCTGCAGAGGTCATCCTCTGATCAAAATCCGAACTAGAAGCCAGTCCAAACTCCCCAATGGTAAGGATCTGCACACTTAAAACTGCCAGTAGTTGTCCAATCGGGGACAATTACTTGTTTCACAATTGCCCCACACATTGACTTTCTGGCACCACGGATGTGATTTTGGACTAGACAGTTCCACCACCTGCCTGGAAAAAAAAACACACATGTATCGGAGGGCCACCAGCTGGCACAGAGATTCGGCTGTCTCTGTGAAGTCTCTGCCAAGAGGGCCTCTTAGCGGGTGGAGCCCCTATTGGAGTGAACTAAGCCCCCCTGTGAAACGTGGGAAGTCAGGGTGCATCACCCCTCCCCCCCGGTACAACCCCTTGGACGGAGGGTGCACTACAACGTAAAAAAAAGCCCTTCTCCCTGGGCTGTGAGGAGTGCTGCGGCCCTGTTCCAAAGAAGGGCACCACGAGAACAGCACCCTGCTGCGGGGTCTGAGCATGGCACAGCCTGATGTACCATAATGGCAGCCCCCCAGATCTCACGGTGGCACGACTGTTAGGGAGAATTCTCATAAATGGTTAATTTCCCTTACCTACTGAGTCCCCCAGCAGCTTTGCTGGATTTCTAGGATTTATTTCTTTCACCTGGTAAGAGTGTGAGCCTTTTTCCCACTCTAATTTGTGTTTTGCTATGTGTATTTTCACTGTTGGTGAGGCTCCAGTGCCCAAGATCACACAGACTCCAAGTGCACCACTTTTTGTGTTTGTTACACAGCACCTTCAAATGCAGTGACACTGGGTTGTCTTTGAGACTTCCCACTGACTCCATTTTTCTGGGGCTGACTACTGTCCCCCAGAAACCGGTCAAGTTGCCATTAACTTTATATAGTCACTTTAAACCACAGACCCAGTACACCCCATCTTACATGGAGTATTGGAAAGGGTTAACTCTTATCCCTTTTCGCCTGTACCTCTTGGAGCCTTGTTTCACTCCCTTAACACGAAGACTTGGCTGGTGGCAGTGGTAACTGCCCTAACTTTCCTACCGCGATTATATTATATACACGTGGTATTGTTTTCAAGGCTATTATATTAGCCTCGAACATAAACCCGCTTGACCAAATGCATTTTATTTTGGTTCCAGCTGGGTTTATTTGCCATTTCTTTTTTGTTAAAGTCTTTCTCGTGTTTTAATCTGCGCGCCAAACCGGGGATGACTCCTTTGTTCGTTGTCTTTTCACGGGCTTCTGCACAGAAGCCCTCCTTAAGGCGCCTTATAGTCTAGGTAGGCAGGATGTGAGGGAGGGATCTTCGTACCCCTGCCATGGGTTCCCTTGGTAACCCAAGTCACACTCTTGTCTGATTGACTAAGGGGACTGGCCTTGCCAGGACAGCCACCCTGCTGTGTGATTGACAGCCAGGCTGTATGAATGGGGGAAAACTGCATAAAAAGCAGGTCTCTGGGACTGGAAAGACAGAACAGAACTGGAACGGAAGAACCAACGAGGAACTGGAAGAAGAGGACCCCTACCACAACTGAACTGTCCGGTGAAGCCCTGCTGCAGGTCCGAATCCGACGACAGAGAAGATCCTCCAGGAAACTTCTTCCCTTGAGCTGGTGGGACCAACCAGCTCGCCCAAACTACAAGCCAGGACCCCTCCTCTGGTTGAAATCGCTGTACAGAGCTACGGTGGGCCGGATAGCCAGGAAGGTTGGTCCCTGCTTGGGTTTTAAGGAGCTCACCTTTTATTCGTTGTTTAGCTCTGCTGCTGGCTTTTTCCCTGGGTGGCGCAGGACCCTCCAGTCTTCCTACTTCGTGTCAGTCTGACAGTCGCTTCAGGAACCGTGAGCCTGCAGGAACCACCAGGAACGTCCGCCTCAGCTACAGCTCCCTCTCCGTTTTAAGGTACTGTGCAAATCTGGTTGTCCGTTTCGTTCAACCGTGGTGAAAGCGTTTGAAATCTTTCCCCAATCCGAGGGCTTGTCCTTTTCTTCTCCTTGAATTAAATTTTCTAACAACCAACCTCGTCCGGATCTGTGCCACGAACTTTACCACGAACTACCGTGAACTGTGTGTGATCTTGGACATCGTGAGTTTCATGACTCACTGGGAGAGTGGGGGTTGAGGGACATATGGCGGCACCTCCACCAGGGGACTCGGGGTTACACTTTTTACTCCCACCGCATGGGACTTACACAGGGATTGACTACCTGTATATCTCGCGATACATATGGGAGGAGGTGCAGGGCTCAGAGATTATCTCGATCTCATGGTCTGACCATGATATGGTGACGGTGGATATTCGGTGGGCGGGTAATTCTTCCAAAGGATCGGAGTGGAGGTGCAATGACTCTTTGGAAGGACCCAGTGTTCTTCTCGGAAATGAATAAGGAACTAGTGGAGTACTTAAGGTTAACAATTGTTAGGCAGAATCCTATGCAGTCCCTTAGGTATCACTACAGAAGATTAGGACTACAGGTATATGCAATAAATTCCCTTTGGTATCAGTCTGTACCACACAGATTTAGTTGGTAGCTGTGGACAAGTTTGAGCAAGAGTGAAAACTGAGCAAAACGGCAAAGTTTAAACCAAGCAGAAATGGCACTCTAACAATTTCTTCAGAGGGAGGGAAAGGTTATACATGGTTAGACTCATAAACACACCAGCAACACTTCCCAATTGAATTGTGAACAAGTTAGGCAAGGTAGTACTTTAGCATAAGCAATACTTGGGTGAAAACCTAGCAAAATGGCACTTCAACAATAAATAAAGGGGAAGGAAAAGGTGGTTATAAGAGTTTAGGTGCACCAACACATTTCTTGATGAAAAGCAATCTAGAGAAGGTAGTTGTAACAGATTTAGCCAGAGTCAAGAGGCCTGTGCCAGAGTCCGTGGTACAAGGCCAAGTGCCTAGGTTCAAACGGTTCTAGTAGCTGCAGTCAAGTCTTTGTTTAACGATTGAAATGGAGGGTGCAGAAGGTAGAAAGACAATGTTAGACAATGTTAGACGATGGGGACGGCCAGCCCAGAAGGTAAGTAAAGGATTTAAAACATCTTTAGCAGTACCCAGTGAATCGGGAGGCCTGGCGGAACAATGTACCTTAAAAGTGGAAGAGGCTCCTGCTGTGGAAGTAGTTCCTGGCAGTTTCTGCAGTTCGGGAGATCCAGCAGAGGAAGAGAGGCTCTCGTCGTGGAGGAAGGTTCGAATTACTGCACTGCCCAGGGATGAAGCCAGCCGCGGTGCTGCCAAAACGGAATAAAAGGTACGCTCCTTTAAATCACGGTCGTGGTGGACGGGTGCCTGGCTATCCGTTCTCCTAGTGCTTGGCACTGGCGATTTGACTAAGGCAGGTCCTGGAAGGCGATTGGTGAACTGGTTGGTCCCACCAGCTCAAGGGAAGAAGGTTCTTGCAGGTGAAGATCTTCTCTTGTCGTTGGAGAAAAGTGGTGAGGATCTGCAGCAGGACTTCACCGGTGGTTCAGTCGTTGCAGATGTCTTTGGCTTCTCTCCTCTTCGGATTTCTCAGGTCCAGTGGCGACTTCGGTCTTCTAGTCCGCAGGTCCCTGCTTTTATGCAGAGAAACCCCCATTCATACCGCCTAGTTGTCACACACTCAGTGGGGTGGCTATCCTGGCGGGATAACCCCCCAGCCTATCAGGGCAGAGTGCGACTTGGGACGCGTAGGCAACCCGGTACAGGGTGCCTATTCCCCCTCCCACACATCCTGTCTACCCCAGACTCACTGGCGCCTAAAGGAGGGCTTCTGTCCAGAAGCCCGCCAAAAAGGACGAACAAAGGGTCGTGACCTCAGCTTGGATTACAGAGAGACACGAGAAAGAAATATTAAAGATCTGGCAAAAAAAAACACTGTATTAAAGTTAATATTAAAATAACCCGGCGGTACGTTAGAGGCTGTCAGTAAAAGTGGTGGCCTCGTAAATGGGAAAATCCCATAGGAAAATATTTGCGGTCGAATATTTACGGTAGTAACTACTGCCACCAGCCAGAAACTTTGGAGAGAGGGACTGAACAGTACCCTCTCGAAAATGAACACCAGGGAAACATTATTAACCCTTCCCAGTAATTCCATAGTAAGATGGGTTGTACTGGTTTTGTTCATAACTATTGACTAGTAAAGTTAGTGGTAACTTTGCACGCTCTGGGAGACAGTAGTCAGTCCCAGGGTATGGAGTCTGTTTGGGGGTCACTATGACACCCCTGTGTTATGGCACTGAGGGTGCTGTGTAACACACAAGTAAAAAGATGATGCCTATGGAGTGAGAAAAACTCCATAGCCCATGAGCACAAAAATAGCCTGAAACACACATCATACATCTGCAACAACGATGATGGGGAGGTAGATATGGGCTGTATGGGAGGCTGAGAAGTCTACGTGGAGAGGGGTCCTAATTCGGGAAGGTGTCCTCAAAAAGAGGGAAAGGGCAGCAGTTCAGAGGAGATTGAGGGAAGAGATGAGATAACTGGATGCAAAGGCCCATGATCCTTCAAGGACCCGGGAGGAGAACATACAAGAGGCAAGGGGTCAGAGGGAGGACTCCCTACTGGCCACGCAGCTGAGAGGTCAGTGCACAGAGAGGTGATTCGCCTAAATTGGGGGAAATGATGGGGTTGCGGGTCAAACAGGGGATGGAATTCCTGAGGCTTTCGCAATCTTCTATGAGAACTTGTATTCCTCAGAGGTTTCCCCCGAAGCACAGGATATTGATACCTATCTGGAGGCCAGTAACCTGCCCAAACTTTCCGAGGAGGAATCCTCAGCGTTGGAAACTCCCATAACGGAGGAGGAAGTCAAAAATGCAGTGGCAAGGTTAACGGTGGGGAAGTCACTGGGTGAAGATGGCTTCACCGCCGGGTTCTATAAAGCATTTCTCCCCACCCTACTCCCTTACTTAACCAGGTTGTTCAACTATATACTGGACACAATCAGGGCACCGGAATCCTTTTCCCGAGCATCGATCTAAGTGGTTCCTAAGGAGGGGAGAGATCCCTGGAGCTGTGGGGCATATCGGCAGAATATATGCCAAGACTGATTCACTCAGACCAAGTGGGGTTCATTAAGGGGCAACAGGGGGCAGACACAATGAGGAAGAAGCTAAATCTCATACGTGCATCCCAGGTTGCAAGTGGGGGCCTTTCCCTTCTCTCAATAGATGCAGAAAAGGCGCCTTTGATCGGGTGTAAGGGGGGTTTCTTAGGGCAGTTTTAGTTAAGTTTGGAATGGGGGATAGGCTTCTTCAGGGGGTCCTGGCGGTGTATACAGCCCCCAATGTGTCAGTAATGGTGAATGGGGGAGGGGGGTTTCTCTGTGGTTTGGGCTCGGGAGGGGAACCAGACAGGGCTGCCCCCTCTCTCCTACATTGTACGCCTTGTTGATAGAACCCCTCGCCCAGTGAATTAGGGACGACTCAGTGGTGTGGGGTATCAAATTGGGAGATGTGGAATTCACGGTCGACTTATATGCACACGACATGTTGCTTCATTTGAGGGAACCTCCGATTTCTGTGCCGACGGCTATTCAGCTGATTGAGCTGTATGGCACTATGGCTGGGCAGAAGATTAATAAGGAAAAGTCCGTTCTTTTTCCCCTGGACAGAGGTAGGGGTGGGAAAATTGAGAGGTTCGCCCCACTTGGGCTGGAGGTTAATGTGGCCATGATGAAGTATCTAGTGGTTAATCTCACTAGAGACCTGGAAGCTTATTTGATGCTAATTTTTCCCTATTGAAGCTGAAAATACAGGCGGATATAGAAAAAAATGGTAAAGACTTAAAATCTCTTGGTTGGGCCGTCTGAACGCATTGAAAATGGTGGTCCTCCTGAGGGTTCTATATCTATTCCAAATGCTCCCGATACGTTTAACGGAGGGGTTCTTTCGGGAGGTGCAGGTAGTGCTTCACAGGTTCCTATGGCATGGGAAGACGGTCCGAATTCCTAGGTCTACCCTAGCTTTACCAACGAAAAAGGGAGGAGTTAGCCTTCCAGAAGTGCAGCTCTACTATAAGGCAGCCCAGCTTAGAATTTTGATTCCCCACCTTAGGTCACAGACGGATCAACAATGGGTGGCAAAGAATAACTTCCAGCTGAGCCCAGCCACAGTCTGGGAATGGTTGTGGGTACCCAGGAACAAACTGCCATGGAGAATACAGGACCACCCCATCCTGGGAACTATATGGGAGATCTGGAGACAGCGGGCGGACATGAAGAGGGTTACTACATGGCCATCACCATTGGGTCACCTTTGGGTACCCGGAATAAGAGACACCATACCCAACCCAGGAAGGTTTCAGAGTTGGTTTGAGTCTGGATTAGAGAGAATAGGGCAGCTCTTTGGATTGTGGGGAGGCACGTTCATCACAATTGCAGACCTGGAGGAGGCCCTGGGCATAGGTAAACTCTTCGTATTCCAGTTCTTGCAGCTAAAGGGGGCCCTCACAGACGTGAGCGTAAGGGACAAGACTGGTAGAGAACTTGCACCTTTTGAGATGTTGCTTGGTAGGAGCACGACGATGCAAGGGTTAATTTTGGCCATGTATAGGGTTTTGGTGGAGGTGGGCGGCACGACCATGGAGCAGTTGAGAGAGCGATGGGAAAGGATCTTGGGGGTACAAGTGGATGATACCCTCTGGAACAAGCTTTGCAGGGGCGTTCATAAGATATCACACAAATAAGCTCCTCCATAGATGGCAGTATGACCCGGTCAGATTGACAGATGTTCCCCGATCTTAGTCCCCAGTGCTGGAGCTGCTGTGAAGGGAGGGCGAACTACTGGCATATGTGGTGGGCTTGCCCTAGGATACAGGTTTTATGGGATGAGGTCCTTGGATGGATCAGAAACCTGGAGAGCATGTCTAGAGTTAAAAATCCTTTGCTTGTTTTGTTTGGGATGGAGGAGGTAGAGGGGGGGGGGGGAATACTCCAGGCTCCCAAAAATGGCCTCTGCTTTACTGCTTGCCTCCAGGGATTGCATTGCCACCAAATGGAAAAACGAATATACAGCCAGTAAGAGTGAGTGGGCCAATCTGCCAAGAGCATTTATATGATGGAAAGAACCACAGCGGGGCTCCATGGAAGGTTGGGCCGACAGAGATGGAGTGGTACCCCTTCATTGCCAGTTATGACCCCAGCTAGGCAGACTGGGTGAATGGAGGCAGCCCTGGGGGGGGTAGATGGTGGGGGGTGGTACTGGAGTCAAAGTAGGGAGTGACAGGAATGAAGGGGAGTGTTGGTGTTGCTTGGAAGGGTGCTCATGGGTAACGAGGTGGAACGGACTGGGCTGGCCCAAACGCAGGATGTACATTGGATCATGGGCTGTAACCTGAACATTGAAGGAACACATAATACCAGGGGGGTAGAGAAGTGGGGGGCTTGCGGGGGGAGGGGAGGGAGGAATTGGTGGGGCTTTGTAAATGGTTAAATATTGCGGGTAATTATTTTCTTGTTATTCTAACACCAAAAGTTGCAACGTTGTAATGTTATGGTCTCCTGTAAAACGAAATAAAATTAAATGTGGGAAAAAGAATTGTCAGAGAAGTAACCAAAATCCCATGTGTAAAAAGCTACATTGCACTGTAAGGTGTTGTGTGCAATGTTAAAAAGGTACACAAATTGAAAAGGTAAACAATAGTTTCCCAATACTGATAGTTTGAAGGACTGATCAGTTTCCCATAAAAATGAGAAAGTGAAGCTGAAGGTTTTACTTCCCTTCAAAAAGTCAGTACAGGTTTAAAAACAGCAAAAAGAATTGGGTTCCTGTTAGGACTGATTTTTTATACTCTGGCCTGGTGTACAGATGTATAGAAGGCCATGAAACACTAGCGTATAGGCGCGTTATAAATGCCATATCATACCTAGTTTAGTGACAGGGACAACTCAGAGCTGTAGCCAAACCAGATGAAGGTTGCAAAGTAAGTGGTCAAGGATACATCCCGGGAGCGGTGAGACTGGTAAGGGATCCTCAATGAGTACATACATTGAAAAGTCAAGGAACACACTTGACGAGCAGTTATAAAAATGTGGATTCATTTGTGTCCATATAACACTATAAAAAATGACTCATTTAATATTATCACACAATACTAAATAAAAGATACAACTATGCAATCACTGGAGTAGGGCAAAATACATAGTTAACACCTGCAAAGGAAGGGGAGTATTATTATGCAGCACTACAGGTCCACAGAGATACAGCGCAAGATGTATTGGGACTTGTGCTCAAAGTTTCACCAAAGTTCCACACAGTTTTGTGAGACAGGAAAACGTTAGTGGAGGGCTTCTGGGGTCCAATGAAGAGTTCAAGTGTAGAGTTAACCACCCACACTTCCCTGGTTCAGAGTCATCTGCATGGTCAGGAAGTCACGTAACCTCCTCTTGATATTGACATGGTAGCTGGTAGCTGCTCCATCTGGTGGATCAGCCCCCGGTACACCACCTGGTGGGCCCAGCCCACTTACTCTCCCAGCAAGGGGGAACAGTAGTTAACCCCACTCCGCAGAAGTTAGCCCTCACAGCTTTGTTACTGAACAGGTTACTCTGAAGCACCTTAACCTGTCACAGGATAACCTGGCTATCATACAGGGGGCTAGAAGCGACTCCACCAGCAGTCAGTACAGGAGCAAGTGTACCAGGTTCTTTCACTAGGCAGAGACGAAGAAGATTGATCCACTGACATACTTGTTGGACGATGTTCCGTCTTTCTCAGCGCATCTGGCACATGCAGGTGTGCAGGTAGACACCTGCCGTATTTATCTGGCGGCTATTGGGCCTACAAGAACTCTGGTGACATCTTTTCTTCCTCCCGTCCAGTGGTTAAGAGGCACCTGGCGGGTCTAATTAGATTATATCTGTCGATCAAACCTCCACATCCGGTCTGGGACCGTAACGTGGTGCTCGCCACTCTGGCGCACAAACCGTTCGATCCCATAGACATCCGGATGGTTACCATTAAGATAGCCATACTAGGGGGCCTTACATCGGCTTGCCGGATTAGGGAGATTCTGACCCTGGTGGCCTCAGAGCCCTATACAATATTTCATCGGGACAAGGTGGTGCTTAGAATGCACTCTGCCTTCCTGCCTAAGGTCGTTTCATCCTTTCACCTTAACAAGGAGATGGTACTCCCAACATTCTTTGCACACCCAAAGGATGAGCCTCAGAAGATATTTCACTGTCTAGATGTCAGGAGTGCTGTAAGCTTTTATCTGCACAGGGCCAAGAGCTTCCGATAATCTCGTTTATCACATTTGGCGGGTCAGAACTGGTCTGTCAAGCCTCCAAGGCTTCCATAGCAATGTCGATGGTTATGGCCATCAAGGAGACCTCTGAAGGGCAATACAAACCGTTGCCATCAAACATGCACGCCCACGCCATCAGAGCCAAGGCCACGGCTGTGGCTTTCCAAAGACATGTCCCAGGCAGACTTTCAGCAAAGCAACTACTTGGGCTGCCCACTCTTCCTTTTGCAAACACTACTGCTTGAATGTCAGCACCCGGTCGGATGCAGCATTTGGTCAGGCAGTTTTGACAAACTTGTTTTCTTAGAAGGGCAACTCTCCTCACCCCAGGGATGCATTCAGTTGTAATCCCCCATACAGTATGGAGGAAAAGGGATGGGACGTAGGAGTAATTAGAAGTTATGTACCATAATGACTAATATACTCCTAGTAGTCCCCTTTCCTGCATACATCCCACCATCCTCTGCCGTAACATCTAGTGTCATTCCGCAATCATAATATTGTCGACGCGTCAAAGGGGACTGCGGAATGGTGCTGGTGGGCAGGGTCAGGGGAGAGCAAGATCCTAGAGCCAGGCGCATCTAAAATTGAAGGGGAAGACAATTATTTCTGGTGAAAAAGGTTCTGTTTCCTGTCCCTAGCGAGGGACATACATATATGGAGTGAGATGCATACAGTATGGAGGAAAGGGGAATATGGACTAGGAGTACGTTAGTCACTGCAGTGAGTAACTTATTTTTCATACATGGTTAGCCCTTACCCGGGAAAACTCCAGCTTTCTTGGTCAAAGTGGCGGTCTGTGTGTTGCCAGATGTTTGGGGCTGCGTCTGTCTGTGCGCAGTCCATATCTTTGCCAGGTGGTGGTGTTGGGCAGATGCAGTGAAAGTCCTGATTGGAAGGAAGGTAGACAGCGGGCTCCGTGAACTCCTCGACGGAATGTTGCAAGCACCCTTCCTTCAGTTGCTCCGCAATGCCATGTCTCTCTGCACAATCCTGTGACCTACCCAGATGTCCTGCTGGGCTACTTCAGTGCAATTGTCGCCATCCTGAGTTGAGACTTTGGACTCTGCAGATCCTCAGCTTATGTAACCAGTAGCATTTCCCTGACGTTGCAGCTTTGCGCTACGAAGAGGGTCCTTGCAGGACCACTTTCTTTGGTCCCTCCACAAGGCTCTTCTGACATTTTTGTCAAGTGGCCATTGCAGTCTGCTGCCTGCAATTTGTCCTCAGAGTCATCTGAGGTTGTCGACGGAGTTGTGGCCCGAAGCTTGTCCTGAGTGTCCAGCTGTCCAATTTCAAGAACCGTTCCAGCGGAGCAAGGAACCACACACTAGCCTGACCTAAATGCCTGAAGTTGCCTCTACACAAACACCTGGGCTTTTTCCATTGGAACCAAGTCATGAAAACATAATGCCTATTAGTTCTCGGCGCACCTCAGGAGATCCGGTGTCCAAGTATTCCGGTGCCTGGATGACTGGCTAATCCAGGGAAGGTCTCTGGAGTAGGTATCGGCGCAGCTCGAGGAAACCTGCTCTCTGCTTCACGGTTTGGGCTTCTCCCTGAAAAGTCCATGTCGCACCAATGCAGAAGCTCCAGTTCATCAGAGCAGTCCTGGACACACGGGTGGCAAAGGCTTTTCCTCCTCTGCCTCTTATGTCTCATGGCTTCCTACATTTTTCTGAGGTCAGGCTGCAGATGTGATCCCTGCAGTAGCTGTTGAGGGGTCAATGGTCTCAGTACTTCGCCATGAAGGCCGTTCTCAAGGTGATGAGGTTGGTGGCCAACAACCTTTCTTGGTAGGCCACCAAAGGGAGCATGATGGGGGTGGAACCCTTTTGGCCACCGCAGCCTCGGGCCCAGGTGCTCACAGATGCGTCCCTAAATGGTTGGATCTGCAGGTGAGTGGCTGTTACTTGCCAATGCAATGCCGGTGGCATATCAGCAGACTGGAGTTGCGGGTGATCAGGTTAGCCCTGATGGCCTCTGCACCTTCCCTCAAGGGGGAAACCCTTCCTAGTCCTGACAGACAACACAGTGGCCAAGCTCCACCTCTATGCAGGGAGGCATTCCCACTATGGTTCTGGATGCAGAAGAACAGGCTCTCCACTTTGGAGGGTCCGTTTGACGGGAGCGGAGAATGGGCTGGCAAATGCTCTGACCTGGCAGAGCATGGTCTTGCATGAGAGGGAAGGGTGCCAGGAAGTTCTCGAGGAGGTCTTCGCCCTGTGGCGTACCCCAGCAGTGGATCTGTTTGCCACGAGGGCCATCGCTAAGTGTAGACAGTTCTGCTGGAGGGAATTCCCAGCGAAGGGTGCAAAAAAGGGGGTTGGAGGGGAGTGTTTCTGGTGGAGTGGGTCTTTCGACATTCATTATACATTTCCATTGATAACAATCATCCCATGGATTCTCGGGAGGTTGAGGAGGTTTCGAGCCACTATGTGATCGTCCTGGACTAGGTGAGAGCATGGTACTTGGAGCTCCTGAACTTGGCCATCTGCCAGCCTCAATGGCTGCCTCGGCCACCCGATTTCCTATTCCAGTCAGGAGGCCGGGTGCTCCACACGAACCCGGAGTCCCTCAACCTACATGCGTGGCTCTTGAGAGTATGAGATATGACTGGGACTTCTCAGAAGAGGTACTTGAGGTGTTACTGCTGCACACAGACCTTCTATTCGATGAGCTAATTGTACGTATGCAGGTGGAGAATGTCTGTGGTTTAGGGAGCGCAGGATAGACACGATCACTTGTCCCACCACAGCAGTGATGGGAATTCCTTCTATCACTGGCCTTAGCAGGCCTTCAGATAGGCACAGCCAGGGGCTACTTGGCAGCTTTGAATGTGTTTAAGAGGTTGCCTGATCAAGGATCTTTCTTTACAGTTCCAGTAATGACAGTTTCTCCAGCATGGGGTCTGGCATGGATTCACATGCTCATGAATATTCCCCGTCGTCGGGCCGGGAATCCTCGGTATAGAAAAAATCAGTTTCAGTTTCGTTTCTGATCTGTCTTTCTTAGTAGTAACCAATCACTGGTCTCTGGGTCATACTGCCCCCAGCCAATGACTGCCCTCTCCCTAAGCCCCGCCTCTGGCAGCCATCCTCAGATTTTTACCGCACGTTCAAGTGTTGGGAGTCCTCGTGCTGTAGCGCTCGAGCTTTTGCTGCGTTTTCGCGCTTTTTTCAGGAGATTTTTCTCTTTTTTCGGTTAAATAGAGCCACAAGCTCCACCGTTTCTACATCCGATCAACGGGGACCCGTTTCGGAGTTTCTACGCCCCTCAAGGGTGAAGATTTCAGAGGATTCTAGAAGTTCCGAGGCCTACCCCAGACATGGCCCAGGAGAAAGGAAGCTCGACGCCCGGGAAGCTGTTCAGGACCTGCCCTGGATGCCAGCTTCAGAATGTGTTCAAGGAGGACGAGCATTCGTTATGCCTCTGTCTCCATGAGGACAAGACGCACGTGGAGAAGGACTGTGCGTTTTGTGGGAACATGTCGGAGCGGACCATGAAGGATCGCCACCTCCGTCTCGCCAACTGGCTGGAAGGGAAGAGCCCGTCGGGCGAGAAGAAGAAGAAAAAGTCAGAGCGGTCTTGTGAGTCCTGTGAGGGCGCGACGGGGGCCCAACAAAAGGCCAAGCACCGCGAGTCCGCGGCCACCGGGAGCGCCAAACGGTCGGGCTCCTTGGCTGCCAGGCAGGGCGCATCCTCCCCGGCGCCATCAACCATGAGCCAACGCTCTGGCTTGGGTAAGAGGAAGTCCGAGAACCCGGCAAAGCTTCTGGAGAGGCCCGGTCGATCTCGAAGACTCCGGCAGAGGGGGAGCGAGGCTCGGACCCTCCCCCCAAGATGAAGGCCCCAGGCGTGCAGAAGGTGACGACGGCCTTAATTCACCATGCTAAGACCTCGATTGAGGATGTCGCAGTGGCCCTGGCTCAGCCTGTGGAGGCTATGCCAGTGGAGGCGACCTCAGGATCCAGAGTCTCCCTGCCACCGCGGAGGTAGTAGTCTTTCAGGCCCATCGAGAAGACCCCCACGAAGTCCCCGTTGGAAAAAGAGGGGGAGGGGCAGATGGCCATCGTGGATACGGACACGACCTCTGAAGAAGAGCTCATCGAAGTCGTGGAGGAAGCCCAGCCCATCGGGAGAGATCCCGACGAGGGCGACGACGAGAGCGACGGTGGCGCCAGCGAGGTTCCTGAAGAGCCCTCGCGCCCGTCGTTTCCGGTGCCGCAGGGCGCTTCGGCGGCCATTTTGTCAGCAATTCAGTCCTTCTGCTCAGAGATAAGGACAAGGTTGCCCCTCCCCCCGACGGAGGTACCGGAGCCAGACCAGACGGGGGAACCGGAGCCGGGACCTTCAGAAAGTCCACTGCATAAGAAGAGGATGCATCCTCCGCCACCTCTTCCACCTCTGCGGCCTGCTCTGCCTTCCCCCCGGTCAACTACCCACTGGGATGATACGGGCACGGACACGGCTACGACAGATATAGATGATGACGGAGGCAACGACGGGACGTGTCCCCCGTCGCCCGCTGCTCGGGCGTCCCCGCCCGATGAGATTGGATCCTTCCATGATTTCCAAGGCATCCGAGCTCTTCCAGCTCTGGCCCGAAGAGAAGAAGGAAGGGTTCCTTTACCAAGGCCGCGAGGCTAAAAGGAAGACGGTCCTCGCCGTACCACTTCTTGATGACATCTGGGATGAGGGGCTCTCCCTCTACAAGGACCCTGCCATGGTGCCTGCAAAGAGGGACCGATACGAGAAGAAGTACCAGGTCCCCGATGCTGCCCCCTTGTGCCTTCGTGCGCAACCTACCCCGGATTCGGTTGTCTCGGCGGTGGCAAAGAAGAAAGCTGGGGGGGGCATCGGCTTCGACATCAACTTCCCCGCCGGACAGCGAGGGCAGGAAGCTGGACGCGATGGGACGACGGGTCATCTCATCCGCAGCGATGACTATCACGGTGGCCAACGCCCTGGCTATCGTAGCCCGCTACGACAGGGAGTTGTGGTTCAAAATCGCCCATCTATTGGACTTCCTTCCGGACGCCAAAAGGGCTGAGGCCCTTGAAATCTTACAGGAAGGTGAGATTGCTTCGGACCACGCCATCACGGTGGCAACGGACATCGCCGACATCGGTTTCCGTCAGTTAAGCCACAGCGTTTGCCTGAGACGACGAGGATGGCTCAAGGCAATGGATTTCCGCCAGGACGTACAAACTAAAGTTTTGGACATGCCCTTCGACGGGAACAACCTGTTTGGGATGGCAGTTGATGAGTCCCTTCAGGCTATCAAGACTGACACGGAGACTGCCCGGGCACTGGGAGTGCTCCAACGATGGTCGTCCTTTCGGGGGCTCCTACAGGCCTACAGGGGACGCGGCAAGTCAGGTGGTGCCCGTCGTCGACAGGGAGGTCAAGGAGGCAAGGCGGCCTCCAAACAAGATTGAACCGACCGTCGTGTCGGGCCCCCGCCGAAGCACCCCGGTGGGAGGCCGGCTGAAGAGGTTCGTCAGCGTGTGGGAGTCCATCTCCACCGACCGTTGGGTGCTGGACGATCTGGCCCAAGGGCACGCCCTCGAGTTCCAGAAGAAGTGCCCTCGCGTTCCACCTGTGGCCAGGAAGGAAAATCACGTCCCTCAACTACTGTTGGAAGTAAGGGCGATGCTCAAGAAAGGTGCCATCGAGCTCGTCCCAAAGAGGCTTCGTGGCTCTCGAGTTTACTCAAGGTACTTCCTCGTAAAGAAGACAGGAGGATGGCGTCCCATCCTGGACCTGCGACGACTGAACAAGTACATCAAGGCACAGAAGTTCTGGATAGTCACCCTCCAGCACGTGCTGTGACTGCTGGAGGAGGGCGACTTCCTGTCGTCGTTGGACTTGGAGGATGCGTACTTCCACATCCCCATTCTAAAAAGACACTGAAAGTTCCTCAGGTTTGTGGTCCAAGGGCGGCACTACCAGTTCAAGGCTCTCCCGTTCGGATTGAAGTCGGCACCCAGGGTGTTCACCAAGTGCCTTGCACCGGTGGCGGCGCGGCTGCGCCTGCAGGGTATCAACGTCTACCCCTACCTGGACGACTGGCTCATCCGAGCAAGGACAAGGGAGCTCGCCATGGAGCACACTGCGAAGACCGTCCAGCTGCTCACAGACCTGGGGTTCTCCATCAACTTTCCAAAATCCCACCTGGTCCTGTCGCAAGTAGCCCTGTTTCTGGGAGCCAAGCTCGACACAGTGGCGCGGCTGGCCTCGCCGTCGGAGGAAAGGACCAGGACCATCCTGGGCAAGGTGCAGCGTCTGCTGGCCACGAACGTGGCCAGGGTAAGATCTATCAAGTCCCTCCTCGGGATGATGTCCTCCTGCATTTATCTGGTGCGCCTTTGCAGACTTCGGATGCGCCCCTTACAAGAGTTCCTCGACGCCCGCTGGATCCACTCGACGGGCAGCTTCGAGAACAGGATCCCACTCAATGAGACGTTCCGTCGGGCGATCCGGTGGTGGGGTACCCGCTCTCATCTGTCGGCGGGCATGGACTTTCAGACCCCAGCTCACCAGGTGACGACGGATGCCTCCCTGGAGGATTGGGGAGCGCACTCTGGAGATCTTCATGCGAGAGGCCTTTGGCGCCTGGAGGAGAAGCCACTCCACATCAACATCTTGGAGCTCCGCGCAGTGTTCTGCCCCCTCAGGTCTTTTCTTCCATCCCTCAAGGGCAAGGTGGTGAGGATCTTCACCGACAACACCACCACAATGTTCTACATCCGGAAGCAGAGACGGAACCAGATCCCCTGCCCTATCCAAGGAAGCCCAGGATCTGTGACATTGGGCTGTCGCCCAAGGGATGTTTCTGGTGCCTTTTCATCTGGCAGGAGTAAAAAACACCATTGCCGACTCACTCAGCAGAGAGCTGCGCTCGTGCCACGAGTGGGAACTACGCCAGGATCAAGTGGATCGACTCTTCCGACGATGGGGCGAACCCCAGATCGATCTCTTCGCGACGGCGATGAACTCCAAGTGCCGGAGGTTCGCCAGTAGGTTCCCCCAGCTGAGGAGCATGGGTGATGCTTTCTCGTTCCCCCGGGACGGCCTATTTCTTAATGCGTTCCCTCCATTGCCGTTGCTGCTCCGGTTCATCAACCAGCTCAAGAGGTCCCGGTGCAGGATGATCCTTGTCACACCGACGTGGCCGAGACAGGACCTTCTGGACTTGTCAGCGTCCACACCAGTCAAGCTGGCGACGGACGCGGATCTTCTCTCCAGAGGAGGCACCATTCTTCATCACAACCTAGAGTCGCTGAACTTGCAGGCCTGGCTCCTGCAGCACTAGAGTTTGGAGGGTACGACATCCCAGCTGACTGCAGAGAGGTTCTTGCAAAGGCCAGGGCGTCCTCAACTCTCAAGTGCTACGGACATAAATGGAAGAGGTTCTCTGTCTGGTGCCGTGCACAGAAGATTAACCCTCTGCGGATTACAGCCCCTCAAGTATTGCCGTACCTACTGTCATTGGCCAAGGCTGGACTAGCTCACGCTTCCATCAAGATACATCTGGCCGCCATCTCACGATACACCAGAACTACAGGACGGGTGTCCTTGTGGTCTCATCGGCTGGTGAAGGAATTTATGAAAGGATTGTTCTGATCGTTCCCGCCGGTGAAGGCCCCTGCCCCGGTGTGGGAGCTCAACGTGGTGCTGACCAGGCTCATAGGGGCCCCATTTGAGCCTATGCATTCAGCGCCGTTGAAGTTTCTGTCGTGGAAGACAGCTTTTCTCGTGGCCATCACCTCGGCACGACGAGTGGGAGAGATCCAGGCCCCATCTTGCAAGCCACCATACTTGACTTTTCATGACACAAGAGTGGTGCTGAGGACGCACCCCTCCTTCATGCCCAAGGTACCGTCGGACTTCCACCTCAACGAACCCTTGGTGTTGCCAGTTTTCTTCCTGTCGCCTTCGTCGCCGGCTGAGAGGACTCTGCACTTGCAGGACGTAGCTAGAGCGCTGAAGTTCTACGTGGACCGCACGTAGAGTTTTCGGAAGACATCACAGCTGTTTGTAAACTTTGGACCTGTGAATCAAGGGAAGGCTCTCTCGAAGGCTTCCATTTCCAGATGGCTCTCCGGCTGCATCATGCACGGTTACCGGTTGGCAAACCGACCCCTGCCCGGCCGTCGAGAGCCCATTCGACCAGAGCGATCGCTGCTACCACAGCATTCCTATCTGGTGTACCCCTGCTCGACATCTACAGGGCTGCTACGTGGAGGTCGACGCACACCTTCACGAGATTCTACTGCGTCGATCGGGACTCCAGGGAGGAGTCCAGGGTCAGCCAAGCAGTGCTGCGCAACCTGTTCGCTTAAGGTGAGCCTGGTGAGGAGGTAAGAGATGCTTAATGTTAAGTTTTTTGTATTGCTTAATGTTGAGCCTGTTGCCACCTCCCGTGGTTGTGCATGTGTGTACTGCTATGTATTCTTATATTCATGAGCATGTGAATCCATGCCAGAACCCATGCTGGAGAAGGAACAAGTTACTTACCTGTAACTGTTGTTCTCCAGCATGGGTCTGGCATGGATTCACATGCGAACCCTCCCGCCTACCCCTCTGCGGCTCTTCACTTGGTCATACTGCCACTTTACGTGCTACCAAATCTGAGGATGGCTGCCAGAAGCGGGGCTAAGGGAGAGGGCAGTCATTGGCTGGGGGCAGTATGACCCAGAGACCAGTGATTGGTTACTACTAAGAAAGACAGATCAGAAACAAAACTGATACTGATTATTTCTTTACCGAGAATTCCCAGCCTGACGGGGGATATTCATGAGCATGTGAATCCATGCCAGACCCATGCTGGAGAACAACAGTTACAGGTAAGTAACTTGTTCCTTCCGGAAGATCTGTTAAATAGATTCCGCCTACTCCATTTCTGGTTCCGGGCTGGGACCTCAATTTGATATTGACCTTTTTGATGGTGTCGCTGTTCGAGCACATGCATTTTTAAAAACATTTTTTTTTTATATATGGTTTGTTTTCAAACTTTTAAAAGGAGGTTAAGAAAACAACACAAGTAACCAGGATGAAACAAGAAGAGCATAAAAAACAAGAACAAACAGCGTTTTGTTTGGCTGCAAACATAAGTCATACATCGGTCTCAGTTTAAAAATCCATGGACGTTTGAACCTGCTAATAGATCCTGGGCTTAATCAGCTCTTCTTGAATCATGATTGTCCAACAATCTCTTTTCTAGTGCTTCCAAGAAGACCAAAGCATATACTAAATGCGTGTCGACTGCTTCCGACATCCTTTTCCACCAGCAATCTCCAAATAGGCAGGGTCTTTCGGTCAGCAAATTGCCCATAAGAGTTGTTCTGAACTCGGCTAGTTTAGAGCAATAGAGGATCAAGTGTTTTAATGTCTCATTTTCGTTTCCACAGAATCTACATAAGAATATCGGCTTTGGGGGAGATAGCAAGAGGTTCTGCACTTCCTTTGTTAAGAATGAATTCATTCAGAATTTCTTGAAGATCTTTCTCTTACTGGCGCATGGGAATAGTTCTAAGTATTTTGGAAACGAACCACGGGCCCTAGCTTCTGAAGAAGCAAGGTTCATACCGCGATGAGCATTTGGAGTATTGCATGTTTCGCACCAATCTGCTT
Organism: Ambystoma mexicanum; assembly: GCF_040938575.1. Lineage (NCBI taxonomy): Eukaryota > Metazoa > Chordata > Amphibia > Caudata > Ambystomatidae > Ambystoma > Ambystoma mexicanum. The sequence goes on along the minus strand of NC_090930.1, from coordinate 184,840,886 downwards.
CCCACAATTCCTTTTTCACTTTGTTTGGATTCTGTAACAAAGTTTCCTTGTCCAGATTCAACTGTCCTAGTACAGTCATGCACCTTCCCTCCCATTCTTCCTGTATCGAGTTTACTACTGCTCTTTCTCCGGTATGTCTCAGGATATCAAATTGCTGGAGATCTTCAGTACCAATGATCTTCTTGTATAAGGCCAAGGTGTTCGAAGTTACCATAGCATTAATAGACGTCAGACCCAATTCATATTTGCTACAAGCATTCGGGGTCCCTTTTGGTAGCTGCAAAATTCGGTTCCAATATAAATGTTTGCACCATGACCATGTCGCGTGCGAACATCCTAGCATAGTCTCTGCTCCCAAGATGAAGGATGGCACAACCTTGGCTTTGTAATATTCAAGTGCTGGTTTTATGGAGATGTTTCCAAATATTTTGTTTATCATTGCACCTTGAACGGCCAGGAGTTTGCATTTTCTTTTGATCTTTTGAATCATTAGTTGATCGTTTATATGGGCACTAAGTAAGACACCTAAATACGGGACCTGGTAGAAGCAATTAATTGGCTTGCCACCAATGACCCAATTCGGCGTCGTCTTTGTGGATCGTTTGGCTCCGATTACGTTTTGAAACACAAGGATTTCTGTTTTAGATGAATTTATCACCAAACCATTTCTGGCAGTGTATGATTCCAGAGCCCTCAGTTTTTGTTGTAAACCGACTGGGGTTTCGTTGATCAAAACAATATCGTCGGCATATAACATGTGCCCAACGTGGGTTCCATTTAGCTTTGGCGAAAAAGCTCTCACTTCGCCTAGGTCTGTCTGGACATCAGAAATGTAAATGCTAAATAAAGTGGCTCCCAAAGGACACCCCTGTTTTACTCCCCTTGAGGTCTTTATAGCCGTAGACAGTGATCCTTTATGATCTAATGTAATTTTAAGAGGTCTCCGAGTACAATTCTTGGACGGCTTTCATAAGGCTAGGAGGGCACTTGTGTATAGATAGTTTAGACCAGAGTAATTTGCGGTCGACGCTGTCGAACACATCTGCCAGATCGACAAAGGCCAGTTATATCTTTGTTTTAGACTTTATGGCCTCCATTTTTAAGATGTTAAGTATAAACAGATTGAGCGAGCAGACAATTCCCTCTACGAAACCAGTTTGACGGATATTTAACGCATCTACGTAACTGATCCAGGTTGTTGGATGGTTCAAGACTTGAGTTGCAAATATTTTTCCGATTAAGTCAAGCAACGCAATCGGTCTAAAATTTGTCGGATCTGATCGCAGACTTTTTTTTAAAAAATGGGAACAATCAAAGCACTTTTCCATGAATTCAGAATTCTTCCTTCTCGTATGATATTTAGGAATAGATTGTGACAAAAGTTGGCCCATTCCTCCGGGTTTTGTTCAGCATCCAGTTGGTAAGGCTGTCCAGACCGGGAACTCTGGACAAACTAAATCTTCTGATGTTATCTAAGATCTCAGTTTTAGTTATCTGAAAGTCCCACGGGTTATGATGATCTAGACCTTGGTGCTGAACGTTCCCTTGTTTCTTAAAAAGGTTGATGTAATGGACAATCCATTGGGTCTCAGTTACCAAGGATGTTTGCAGTGAGTTTTGAGTACACTCTGTGTTATTTATCAAGGACTAGAGTGATTTGACGTTCTTATTTGACAACATTTTTAGCATCTGTTCGGCGTCTTTTTGTAGGATTTGGTTTCTGTGCTTTTGTTTTGACTCCTTTGGGTGTTACATTTCAAGGCCTCTCTTAGCAATCTTCTTAGGTCTCTTTTTCTGGCTACAATTTCCGGGTCGTAAACATGCTGGTGTCAAACTTTTTTTTTTTTTTGCAGGCCAAGATTGTACTCCGGGTATTTCACTAATAGTCTTGGATATTCAATTTGATCCCAAGATTGGAGTTAGTCACTAGGCAGAAGTGTAGATGAAATAGCTGTAATATCTTCAATGTTTAAACAAACTCTGTTTCTTCCGGACGAGCAACTTATCTTTGCGTCCCATTGTTCTTTTTCTATACAACCTAGACCAGTGATTTTTATCGTTACTAGGTTGTGATCACTATGTTCCATTGGAATTACGAGTTTGGTGATATTCTCGACGATGGAATTTGATGCGTAAACATAAACCAGTATGGAAGCTCTGAGACCTTGGGACCAGGTGGCTTGAGGAGGAATGTCACCTCGGATTGTACCGTTTAGGAGGGTTAATTCCCTCTCCTCCATTTCGTCAGCCCATGCACTTGTAATTTGATAGGGATCTTTCTTTCTTATTTTGGTTGTTTTTGTAGCTACATTTCTAACTTGGAGCTGTTCAAATCGCCACATAGGATTATATTTGGAGCAGGGCTGTTCTCAACTATGTGGTCAATAGTCTCACAGATTAGATCAAGGAACTCTGATTTGTCAGTAGCCAAATGGTGCCAATAGACGTTTATTTTGTGAAGGGTCCTCTTTTCGTATTCAGCATGCTCTTTCATTTCAATAACAGCAGACTGCAAATATGGAGAATGATTTACAGATTTTAATATTTTCATGTTTTTTAGTTTGTTTGACCATTATTAGTAGACCTGACATTGGCCTGCCCAGAGCTTGTTTGATTGCTGGGTTTAGGGCTATTTCGAAACCTGCAGCACAGGGAATGTCTCGAAGCCAGGTTTCCTGAAAACAAATTACGTCCAAATTCTCCAATACTCCGGTAGATCTTCCAATGAGGTGATTGAAACCTCTCGTATTCCAAGAGCCAATCTGTATCAATGCAGCATTCTTTTCTTTCTGGCGTTGCAGGTCATCAGAGCTGTTTAAGGCCCTGGCGAGCCAACTCCAAGATTCTTGGGCGATACAGCCATTTTTTGCTCGGTCTCCTGTAGTGAGATCCTTTGAAACTATTAAGTTGTTCTTTAAAGTGATTTTGATAGATTTCATGGGGCTTTCACGAGGGATCACAGCCATTGGAAAGGCTGGAGCTGAAAGCACTTCATCAGCGGGTGTGTTAAGTACCAGGGATGCCGAGGTTGTACTCTCTTGCAGATCATTGAGTTTCACGTTCATTTTTTGGCCGTCGATTCCGCTTAACGTTTCCCTCTTTAATAATCTTGCTTTAGGAGATGTATTCTCCACACAAACTTCCCTTAAGTCAAAGCCTAGGGAGTTTAGCTCAGAGTCGCAGGTCAAAATTAAGTTGTAAATAGTTCTCGATGGAATATGCAGAAGCACTCTGTCGCTGACGGACTCATCAACAAATTCGACGATTTTTATGTCATCCAATGATACTGCTCGTAGCTTGGGTACGTGCCCTAGCAGTTGGAGAACGTTTCATCGGTTCAAAATTAGTGAGTAATCCGATCTGAAGATTTGCTCAATCAGGAGACAATTTTCTATTATTTTGTTAGGTCTCTTGTTCAAGTTTGGACGGTCACCACTAGCTTGTGGTCTTTTGTCGGCTCTCCACTCTTGGCAGGGAAATCCTTGGGGAACAAAGGACTTTTTCTGAATTTTCGGAAGCCCCACCTTTAAGGTTCTTGTCTGAGTCGGAAAGAGACTTGAAGTTGGAGGCATTTTCTGGTTCCTTTTGGGAGAGAAAACGCCCACTGTGGGTCTCTTCTTCGGAGCGCAATCTTTTTTCTGCAGTTGTCATGAAATGTTTTCTTCCTCCTTGATTCAGTTGATAGTCAGAAGGCTTCGAGGGGAGAGGGTTTATGAATGTACATCATCTTTCTGGTACTAATCCGAATTTATGCTAATCTCGAGGATGGTGCACGTTCGGCACTTTAGCTTCAGAGTCACGAACTGTCTCAATATCCTCATCATGGACTGTTTCGATGTCAGACAAACTCATTTCTGAATCCACCTCGCGTGTGGACAGATTCGCTAATTTGATTATTCGATCGTAATCACTTTTTTGGTTGATTGATGTTTCCGGAGAATCAACATCTATATGCGAAGCGTTCTTAAGTTTAGATTTGGCAGCAAGAGTTTCAGGGACTTTGTCGATTTGATCATTTTTTTTCATTCAGTTAGATTTGTCACGTTTAGAGCCTTTAAATTTCGTAAGAATTTGAGCTAGAGTTTTTGCTATTTTTTATGTTTTTTGGTCTTTTTAATTTGCCTCGGGATCTTGATGCTTTCAACTGTTTTTGGCTCATCTCCCGATTTAGGTTTCTCAAAGATAGCAAAATTTGAGCTTGTTGACGCGTTATCTTTTTTCAGGGGCATGTGGAACATCAGGATACGGAGTTATTGAACCCTCAGCATTTGCAGAAGTTGAGGCGATGGCAAGCAAATCGCCAGTAACAACCGCATCTACCACATCTATAGTAGAACATGATTTTTCCTTTCTCGACAGAGGGGTCAGAGTTTGATGGACTCAAAGGAGAACATCAATATGGCCTTCTACGTGGGGGCAAGGCAAGTCACTCTTGAGTAGGAGTCTCATCTTCTTGGAGCCGGTCTGTGCTGTCACTCCAAACCATGAGACCTCCTGGGGGTTCGACCAGAGTATTTAGAGATTTTACTCTGTTAGCTGCCTGTGGTTCGTGATTGCACTCTATTAGTTGTGGCTATTGTTGTTGTTTGTAAAATATGACAAGGGCTTCTCTGGCAACTTCTGCAAGAAGAGGTTTATCCTCAGAGTTATTTCTCAGCTGGTTTCACAGTAGTGTGTTCAACATCTCATTTTTTACAAAGCAATTTGATTCTTGTTGATTCAACTCTTGAACTGCTCCTTCCATATTGATTATCTTTGAGTTAATCAGTGCTAAGAGGTTATTTTGATCTTTACAAGATTCGTTCAGGTGCTCATAGAGTCTTATTAGAGGCGCCAAGGTTATGGTTAAAGCAGAAATTATGTTGGGCCGTAGATCGTTTATAACTTGCTCAACAAGATTTACACAAACCTCCCTGTCGGTTTGTAATTGAATTCTTTGAGGCGGCCTTGGCACAGATCGTCGAATTTTTGGGAACTCTCGTTCCATGAATGAGGTGTCTGTCATACCATCTTCAGTGGAATCTTCGGATGTAGATGGATGCAAGGTATGTCGTATATCAACTTTCTCTTTAGGTTTTGGATCTCAATATGTCTTTTTCATTGTTACAGATTACTCTTTTTTTGTGAGCATCTTAGTGATGGTGTCACAAGGGAGTCCAATTTTCTTCGTTTCGTTGGAATGTTCGATTGGCTTAGACTCGGGTGGAATCAGTTCTAAAGTTGAGCAAATTGAAGACCTTCGGGAGTCCAGGTCGTAGTCTTCGCGTTTATCTTGCACACATGCAATCTGTTTGTTTTTTCCATTAAGGGCGATTGCAGTGTTAATTTCTTATACATTTTTCAGTAGCTGGTCCGCCACCATTAGTGAGTTCCTTCGCTCTGGTAACTTCGAACAATCTGAGCTTTCATCAATAGAAACACATCACACGACTAGCGTCAGAACAATGATTCAGGAAAGAACTCTTTTCCATAAAAAGGTCCCAGGATTCAGCGCCGGTATTATACCACTGAGGTTTGGAGCAAAAAATACTGTATCAACATCAGGCACATCATCGGGTTTTGACTCGGGCTCTGAGGCCAAAGGAGATCTAATAATGAGCCCAAGACCATTTACAGGTTGTTGATTTAATCTCATGGGAGTGGTGGCATTTTTAGTAGCAGGATTGCATTGCAGTTTACAACAAGACGCCATGCAAGAACTTTTAATGACTGTATAAATCTCTCCCCTTTTGAGTTTGCTTCGGGACTATTTAGGGGCTCATTTGCTGCCATGTCAAAAGGTGAGTCCGTTGGAAACAAATTCTCATGGCCGCTAAGGGCCATCTGATCTTTATACGACTCGAAGAGCCAGTCCCATTTTTTACATCTTCTTAATTCTGTGGACTTACTGAGGGAAACAGCTAAATTGTGGCCAGTTATGTGGTGTTCCAGTCGACCATCAAGGTCAGAACTACAAACTGCTGCCTTTTGCTGAGGCGTGCTTACATGGGCATGGGAGGCGTAGGAGGCAGTATGCAGCGCATTTAGAAATGTTTTTGCATACTGTTCGCAGGCACACATCCTCGGTACACAAATTGTAATTTTATCTCCTTCAGATTTTAAGCATAGTTTCTCAGCAAGAGTTGGCGCAGGCGCTTCATTTACATTCTTGGGCGATTGAGAGCGAAGTCTCGACGGGTTTGTTCCATCTGGCGAGCTCTGCAGGCCATGTAGCCCACTAGACTGGAGCTGTTTCGAGACGCCACGTTCTCCGCTCGCTGCCACCACCGTTGTAATCACCAGCACCATCGCGGTGCAGGACTCCAATGCCAAGTAAGAGTCGAGTAGAGATCGTGTTTAGTCCCAGGGTCCAAGCGACCTCGCCAGACGCACCGGAACACCGGGAACACTCAGCTTCACCCCGTCGAGGCTCCGCCAGGCGGCAAGTTCAAATAGGCAGGATAAACACTCTAGACAGACTCCAGTTTGTCAATAGGAAGGCAGGTAGCAGGTAAGCAAGTGAAAAATGCACCGGGAACACTCCGCTTCACTCCCAAATGCATTTGTGTTCTATCACGTTACTTAGCCTGAAAACAGCTTTGCTGGTGGCAGTAAGGTCAGCTAGGCATGTTTGTGGCTCTATCTTGCAGGCTTCCCTTCATGCAATTTATCAAGGCGAAGGAATCTCTTAAGGTAAATCCTACATTTCTGCCAAAAGTGGTTTCAGATTTCCATGTGTTCCAGAGCATTGATTTGCCAGTGTTCTATCCGCCTCTGCATCCCTCGAAGGATGAGGAACGGCTGCACAGGTTGGACCCTAATAGGGTGCTCAGCCGAGGCGTTGCTGGTGGGGGGCTGAGGGGGTTATAGCTCCGGGTCTTTTGGTTGTAGCCCTGGATAGAAGCTGGGGGGTGGGATACAACCAAAAAGGCTAGCTAGCCCCCAGTCCTGTCGGTCCCAAAATGTTCATAGCCCCGGATCATTTCGAGACCTAGCAACACGCCTGGTTCTCAGCTGCATTTAGGCACGATGCCAAACTCTTTGTGGCTTACTCTGTCCAGAAAGGGGTCTGGCTGTGTCCAAGCAGACAATTTCTCCCTGGATAATTAATTGCAGAGTGTTGTTAGAGCGGTAAAATATCTGCCACCAGGCATAAAGGCACATTCTACCAAGGGCGTGGTGGCATCCGCTTACTTGCAAAGGTGTGGGGAAGTGAAAGATGTGTCAAGCAGCGACATGGTCATCACTCCACACTTTCACTAAACATTACTACTTGGATGTGGCATGAGTTTCTGATGCTCGATTCGGCATAGCAGTGTTACAGAGCTTCCTTGTCGGAGGGCTTTCATCCCGCCTCCGTACTCTGTACTGCTTTGGCAGTGTTATCAGATGAGGCTTCTATGGGAGAATGCAATCCATTGAAGGAGAAATTACTCGCCAGTAATGTTCCTTCGAAGGGATTGGTTTCTCCGACATATTCCACATCTATGACAGGTAATCACCACAGCTGTGCTGCTTTGGAAAATATTTGGCATCCTGCGTCGATGACGTCGATATGCTGTCCTCGAGGGCCTCCGTCAAGCCGACGTCACTGATGTTATGAGTAGGACGCACGACGCCCGTAGCCTCATTTCTACTTTTTCCGCGAACGTGTTTGCTTCGGAGATCTCAGCGCACCTCGATTCTTCTGAGTAATTCTATTGGTTCTTGGAACTGGTTTGTTTGTGAAGATATCATGTCTTCGTCGTCTTCTACCCCGCGGTCGGGATTCAAGAAGTGTCGGGACTGTGGTTCCAAGATGTCACTTACGGACCCGCACAACGCCTGCCACTGGTGCCTTGGTGAGGACCATGCCATGGATGACTGTAACGATTTCCAGTCGTTAACATCGAAGGCCTTGTGGGAACGGAAGAAGAGGCTTTCTGTCGGTAGGGTTTCCAAGCCCCGAAAGTCGAAATCCACTGGGCTTTCGACCGACGATTCGAGAGGCGACTCTCCATGTCGTTGGCGTAAATCCAGGGGGGTCTCGGTCCCGGAGTGGTTCCCGCCATTCCTCTTCCTCTTCGAGGCACTCGCGGAAGCGCCGTCACCGGTCGCCTTCCACGTCCTCGTCCGAAGACTCTGCCCGTCAGCGGGTTGCTTGTCCCAACAAGCATTCCTCTCCTGCGGAATGGGATACATTTCGTAAGGAGATGATGGCGATTTCTGAATCGCAGGGCTCCGTTCCGTCCGCGCCTTCAAAAGAAGCCAGGAAGGAACGTGATAGGGCCACCGCTCGCACGCCTCTGGGCTCGGGTGGTCGGCGCGATCATCTGGAGCCTTCGAGGTCCCGATCGGACAAGGTGGATCACTCTAGACATGCCCACTCCAGGTCCCGGTCCCTGACGCCCTCAAGACCGTCGGAGCCTGTGAGGTCTTTGAAGATGATGTCGGCGCCATGTCCGTCGAGGGACTCTCCCTGAGGCTCCGCCTCCGAGGATGCCATCGACGCCATTGGCGCTGAAGCCGTCGAAGGACACGGCGCCACGCTCGATGTCGATTCAGTCGACGCCTTTCGAGGAGGCTTTATTGGAGGTGCCCCGGAGACCGGTGGAAACCCAGAGGAAGGCTCTGGCTATGTCAAAAAATGTGGTTGTGCCTTTTTCTGTGCCCTCATCCAGGGATTTATTCCAGCCTCATGATTATATTTCTGAGGTGGATGAAGGGTTTGAGGAAGGTTTGGTTCCTGAAGAGGTTCCTGACGACCTCTTATCTGGTCATAGCCAGATGGAAGACCTGCGTCAGTCTTTGCATGACGCCAGTGGTCTGGACACCTCTCCGGAGGTTGAGTTCGGTAGGCCTGAGCCTGGTACGCACGCCGATTCTTCGTACCGGCGGCTCATGTCGAGGGTGACTGAGTACTTGGGGTGGTCTGCGCCACCAGTGGATTTTCTGCAGGATGACCTGACGGATATCTTGGACCAAGGTCTACCAACTGACCCGGTACTGCCATTCCATATGGCATTGCAAAGAAGGGTGGCGGCTTGGACTGCTCCGCAGAGTCTCCCAGCAGTGGGTAAGTCGATTCTCAAAAAGTACCGCACAGCCAGTGGCGAACCCGGCTACTTGTCCATGCACCCTACTCCGGAGTGTTTGGTGGTGCATCCCTATCCTGATAGGGATGACAAACGTTTTGACGGTTGGGCGAAAAAAGTCTTTTCTTCAGGGGGTTTGGCTTTGAAAGCAGCCAACTCTGTGTGTGCCTTAGCACGTTTCACTCACACACTGTGGAATTGTTTCTTTGGCGGCTGAACATATTCCCGAAGGGGAGGAATGGGATGGCTTTCTTGCCCTTATACAGGATGGCAAGGATGCCATGTGTAAATCCGTTCATTCGGGTCTGGGCGTGGCAGACTGTGCCAGCCGGTCCATGGCGGCGAGCACCGTGATGCGCAGATTTGCGTGGTTGCGGAAGTCAGGGTTTGCTCCTGATGTGTAGGCCCGGCTTCTCAACATGCCCTTTGATGGTGACCATCTTTTTGGCAGCAAGGCTAACGAGAGCCTTGAGAGGTTGCAGACCTCCAAAGCTGCAGCGAAGTCGTTGAGCGCTGCAGTTCGCCAACCTCTGCCTTTTGGTCCCTGGGGGACAGCAATGGAGGGGAGGTTCCTTTCGATACTACTCTACCTTTGGTAGATCGAGGGGAGCTGCAATTCAAAGGGGCCAACGTAGGAGTACCAGAGGTGGAAAACAAGGTACTTGAGGTGCCAAGGCCGCTCGGGCAGTTGCCTCTTTGCCCTCGGGCACTGCCGCAGCCGCTTCAGATCAGTCATGAGGCCATGTCCCATGTTTCGCCGGTTGGGGGAAGGCTGGCGCAGCATCTTGTAGAATGGCGTGCCATTATTTCAGATGTGTGGGTTCTGGAGATCATAGCCCACGGCTACTGTCTTCCTTTCCGGCAGAGGCCTCACGACAATCCACCAGGGAATCTCTCTTTGAAGAGTCTGGGTCCGCTTCTTGCGCAGGAAATGAAATCCCTGCTGGAGAAAGGCGCCATAGCACTGGTGCCTGTAGCGGAGAGGAACAAGGGATGGTATTCCCATATTTTTTGATCCTGAAAAAAAACAGGGGGGGGGATTGTGACCCATCATGGACTTGCGTGGTTTGAACAAGCTCCTCAGGAAGGACAAGTTCAAGATGGTTGCTCTTTCTCAAGTCCTCCAGGTCCTTCAACTGCAGGACTGGTTGTTGTCTCTCGAACTCAAGGACGCTTACTTTCATGTGCCGATTCATCCCAAGCACAAGAAGTACCTGAGGTTAGCGGTTTGCGACTCGTACTTTCAGTTTCGGGTCCTGCCGTTCGGATTGACCTCCGCCCGACGGTCTTTACCAAGCTCATTTACAGGTTGTTGATTTAATCTCATGGGAGTGGTGGCATTTTTAGTAGCAGGATTGCATTGCAGTTTACAACAAGACGCCATGCAAGAACTTTTAATGACTGTATAAATCTCTCCCCTTTTGAGTTTGCTTCGGGACTATTTAGGGGCTCATTTGCTGCCATGTCAAAAGGTGAGTCCGTTGGAAACAAATTCTCATGGCCGCTAAGGGCCATCTGATCTTTATACGACTCGAAGAGCCAGTCCCATTTTTTACATCTTCTTAATTCTGTGGACTTACTGAGGGAAACAGCTAAATTGTGGCCAGTTATGTGGTGTTCCAGTCGACCATCAAGGTCAGAACTACAAACTGCTGCCTTTTGCTGAGGCGTGCTTACATGGGCATGGGAGGCGTAGGAGGCAGTATGCAGCGCATTTAGAAATGTTTTTGCATACTGTTCGCAGGCACACATCCTCGGTACACAAATTGTAATTTTATCTCCTTCAGATTTTAAGCATAGTTTCTCAGCAAGAGTTGGCGCAGGCGCTTCATTTACATTCTTGGGCGATTGAGAGCGAAGTCTCGACGGGTTTGTTCCATCTGGCGAGCTCTGCAGGCCATGTAGCCCACTAGACTGGAGCTGTTTCGAGACGCCACGTTCTCCGCTCGCTGCCACCACCGTTGTAATCACCAGCACCATCGCGGTGCAGGACTCCAATGCCAAGTAAGAGTCGAGTAGAGATCGTGTTTAGTCCCAGGGTCCAAGCGACCTCGCCAGACGCACCGGAACACCGGGAACACTCAGCTTCACCCCGTCGAGGCTCCGCCAGGCGGCAAGTTCAAATAGGCAGGATAAACACTCTAGACAGACTCCAGTTTGTCAATAGGAAGGCAGGTAGCAGGTAAGCAAGTGAAAAATGCACCGGGAACACTCCGCTTCACTCCCAAATGCATTTGTGTTCTATCACGTTACTTAGCCTGAAAACAGCTTTGCTGGTGGCAGTAAGGTCAGCTAGGCATGTTTGTGGCTCTATCTTGCAGGCTTCCCTTCATGCAATTTATCAAGGCGAAGGAATCTCTTAAGGTAAATCCTACATTTCTGCCAAAAGTGGTTTCAGATTTCCATGTGTTCCAGAGCATTGATTTGCCAGTGTTCTATCCGCCTCTGCATCCCTCGAAGGATGAGGAACGGCTGCACAGGTTGGACCCTAATAGGGTGCTCAGCCGAGGCGTTGCTGGTGGGGGGCTGAGGGGGTTATAGCTCCGGGTCTTTTGGTTGTAGCCCTGGATAGAAGCTGGGGGGTGGGATACAACCAAAAAGGCTAGCTAGCCCCCAGTCCTGTCGGTCCCAAAATGTTCATAGCCCCGGATCATTTCGAGACCTAGCAACACGCCTGGTTCTCAGCTGCATTTAGGCACGATGCCAAACTCTTTGTGGCTTACTCTGTCCAGAAAGGGGTCTGGCTGTGTCCAAGCAGACAATTTCTCCCTGGATAATTAATTGCAGAGTGTTGTTAGAGCGGTAAAATATCTGCCACCAGGCATAAAGGCACATTCTACCAAGGGCGTGGTGGCATCCGCTTACTTGCAAAGGTGTGGGGAAGTGAAAGATGTGTCAAGCAGCGACATGGTCATCACTCCACACTTTCACTAAACATTACTACTTGGATGTGGCATGAGTTTCTGATGCTCGATTCGGCATAGCAGTGTTACAGAGCTTCCTTGTCGGAGGGCTTTCATCCCGCCTCCGTACTCTGTACTGCTTTGGCAGTGTTATCAGATGAGGCTTCTATGGGAGAATGCAATCCATTGAAGGAGAAATTACTCGCCAGTAATGTTCCTTCGAAGGGATTGGTTTCTCCGACATATTCCACATCTATGACAGGTAATCACCACAGCTGTGCTGCTTTGGAAAATATTTGGCATCCTGCGTCGATGACGTCGATATGCTGTCCTCGAGGGCCTCCGTCAAGCCGACGTCACTGATGTTATGAGTAGGACGCACGACGCCCGTAGCCTCATTTCTACTTTTTCCGCGAACGTGTTTGCTTCGGAGATCTCAGCGCACCTCGATTCTTCTGAGTAATTCTATTGGTTCTTGGAACTGGTTTGTTTGTGAAGATATCATGTCTTCGTCGTCTTCTACCCCGCGGTCGGGATTCAAGAAGTGTCGGGACTGTGGTTCCAAGATGTCACTTACGGACCCGCACAACGCCTGCCACTGGTGCCTTGGTGAGGACCATGCCATGGATGACTGTAACGATTTCCAGTCGTTAACATCGAAGGCCTTGTGGGAACGGAAGAAGAGGCTTTCTGTCGGTAGGGTTTCCAAGCCCCGAAAGTCGAAATCCACTGGGCTTTCGACCGACGATTCGAGAGGCGACTCTCCATGTCGTTGGCGTAAATCCAGGGGGGTCTCGGTCCCGGAGTGGTTCCCGCCATTCCTCTTCCTCTTCGAGGCACTCGCGGAAGCGCCGTCACCGGTCGCCTTCCACGTCCTCGTCCGAAGACTCTGCCCGTCAGCGGGTTGCTTGTCCCAACAAGCATTCCTCTCCTGCGGAATGGGATACATTTCGTAAGGAGATGATGGCGATTTCTGAATCGCAGGGCTCCGTTCCGTCCGCGCCTTCAAAAGAAGCCAGGAAGGAACGTGATAGGGCCACCGCTCGCACGCCTCTGGGCTCGGGTGGTCGGCGCGATCATCTGGAGCCTTCGAGGTCCCGATCGGACAAGGTGGATCACTCTAGACATGCCCACTCCAGGTCCCGGTCCCTGACGCCCTCAAGACCGTCGGAGCCTGTGAGGTCTTTGAAGATGATGTCGGCGCCATGTCCGTCGAGGGACTCTCCCTGAGGCTCCGCCTCCGAGGATGCCATCGACGCCATTGGCGCTGAAGCCGTCGAAGGACACGGCGCCACGCTCGATGTCGATTCAGTCGACGCCTTTCGAGGAGGCTTTATTGGAGGTGCCCCGGAGACCGGTGGAAACCCAGAGGAAGGCTCTGGCTATGTCAAAAAATGTGGTTGTGCCTTTTTCTGTGCCCTCATCCAGGGATTTATTCCAGCCTCATGATTATATTTCTGAGGTGGATGAAGGGTTTGAGGAAGGTTTGGTTCCTGAAGAGGTTCCTGACGACCTCTTATCTGGTCATAGCCAGATGGAAGACCTGCGTCAGTCTTTGCATGACGCCAGTGGTCTGGACACCTCTCCGGAGGTTGAGTTCGGTAGGCCTGAGCCTGGTACGCACGCCGATTCTTCGTACCGGCGGCTCATGTCGAGGGTGACTGAGTACTTGGGGTGGTCTGCGCCACCAGTGGATTTTCTGCAGGATGACCTGACGGATATCTTGGACCAAGGTCTACCAACTGACCCGGTACTGCCATTCCATATGGCATTGCAAAGAAGGGTGGCGGCTTGGACTGCTCCGCAGAGTCTCCCAGCAGTGGGTAAGTCGATTCTCAAAAAGTACCGCACAGCCAGTGGCGAACCCGGCTACTTGTCCATGCACCCTACTCCGGAGTGTTTGGTGGTGCATCCCTATCCTGATAGGGATGACAAACGTTTTGACGGTTGGGCGAAAAAAGTCTTTTCTTCAGGGGGTTTGGCTTTGAAAGCAGCCAACTCTGTGTGTGCCTTAGCACGTTTCACTCACACACTGTGGAATTGTTTCTTTGGCGGCTGAACATATTCCCGAAGGGGAGGAATGGGATGGCTTTCTTGCCCTTATACAGGATGGCAAGGATGCCATGTGTAAATCCGTTCATTCGGGTCTGGGCGTGGCAGACTGTGCCAGCCGGTCCATGGCGGCGAGCACCGTGATGCGCAGATTTGCGTGGTTGCGGAAGTCAGGGTTTGCTCCTGATGTGTAGGCCCGGCTTCTCAACATGCCCTTTGATGGTGACCATCTTTTTGGCAGCAAGGCTAACGAGAGCCTTGAGAGGTTGCAGACCTCCAAAGCTGCAGCGAAGTCGTTGAGCGCTGCAGTTCGCCAACCTCTGCCTTTTGGTCCCTGGGGGACAGCAATGGAGGGGAGGTTCCTTTCGATACTACTCTACCTTTGGTAGATCGAGGGGAGCTGCAATTCAAAGGGGCCAACGTAGGAGTACCAGAGGTGGAAAACAAGGTACTTGAGGTGCCAAGGCCGCTCGGGCAGTTGCCTCTTTGCCCTCGGGCACTGCCGCAGCCGCTTCAGATCAGTCATGAGGCCATGTCCCATGTTTCGCCGGTTGGGGGAAGGCTGGCGCAGCATCTTGTAGAATGGCGTGCCATTATTTCAGATGTGTGGGTTCTGGAGATCATAGCCCACGGCTACTGTCTTCCTTTCCGGCAGAGGCCTCACGACAATCCACCAGGGAATCTCTCTTTGAAGAGTCTGGGTCCGCTTCTTGCGCAGGAAATGAAATCCCTGCTGGAGAAAGGCGCCATAGCACTGGTGCCTGTAGCGGAGAGGAACAAGGGATGGTATTCCCATATTTTTTGATCCTGAAAAAAAACAGGGGGGGGATTGTGACCCATCATGGACTTGCGTGGTTTGAACAAGCTCCTCAGGAAGGACAAGTTCAAGATGGTTGCTCTTTCTCAAGTCCTCCAGGTCCTTCAACTGCAGGACTGGTTGTTGTCTCTCGAACTCAAGGACGCTTACTTTCATGTGCCGATTCATCCCAAGCACAAGAAGTACCTGAGGTTAGCGGTTTGCGACTCGTACTTTCAGTTTCGGGTCCTGCCGTTCGGATTGACCTCCGCCCGACGGTCTTTACCAAGCTCATGGTGGTGGCGGCAGCGTATCTCAGGAAAGGGGGGATTCATGTCTACCCCTACCTGGACGATTGGTTGATCAGGGGGCTCTCTCCCAAGCAAGTCCTGGATCATCTGTCAGCCACCTGCAACTCCCTTCACAGGCTGGGCTTCTCCCTCAACTTGAAGTCCCTCTTGACGCCAACCCAGCCGCTCCAGTACATCGGAAAAGTGCTCAACACATCCCTGGGGCAGTGTTTCCCTCCCCAGGTGAGGGCTCATCACATTCTGCAGATGATGCACAAGTTTCAACATGCCCAGAGTCTCCCGGCGTTCGAGTTCTTGAGGTTGATAGGCCTCATGGCATCCTGCATTCTTCTGGTGCCAGAGGCCGGGCTGCGGATGAGATCTCTGCAGTGGGCTCTCAAGATGCAGTGGTTGCCGTCCTCCGGCAGGATGTCGTATCCCGTTCAGGTGCTGCCCTCGGTCGCCCAGGATCTTCTGTGGTGGCTCCATTTTGGCTCCCCTGCCTGGAGGTGACTATCGTGACAGACGCATTCCTCACGGGATTGGGAGCTCTTGACAGTCAGCGGTCGTTGGTCTTCGTCGGAGTCCAGACTCCATATCAATCTGTTGGAGCGGAGGGCCATCAGGCTAGCCCTGAAGGCTTTTCTGCCGTCTGTGCGGGGGATGAATGTCCTGATTTTGATGGACAATACAGTGGCCATGCACTACCTCAACAAAAAGGGGGGGCAGGGTCTCTCCCTCTGTGCAGAGAGGTGATGCAGCTCTGGTTCTGGGCCATCCAGCAGGAAAGTTCGATCTCGGCAGTT
The DNA here is from genome assembly GCF_040938575.1 of Ambystoma mexicanum. Classification (NCBI taxonomy): domain Eukaryota; kingdom Metazoa; phylum Chordata; class Amphibia; order Caudata; family Ambystomatidae; genus Ambystoma; species Ambystoma mexicanum. Next base: position 184,824,986 of record NC_090930.1, on the reverse strand, counting down.
CATCTGGCCGGAGACGAAAACGAGGTGGCGGACGCTCTGAGCAGGCAGTGCACGGTCTCTCACGAGTGGGAGCTTGCTCAGGAGATTCTCCTGGAGATCTTCGACCTTTGGAGGACCCCTCAAGTGGATCTCTTGGCCACCAGTGTCAACCAGAAGGGCGAAAGATTCTGCTCGCTGGAATTTCCTCCAAAAGGAGCGTTAGGGGACGTGTTCGTAGTGGAGTGGTCCTTCCCACTGCTGTACATGTTTCCTCCAGTCCCCGTCATTCCGCAAGTGCTGCAGAGGTTACGGAGGTTCGGTTCCCAAATGATCTTCAATGCTCCGGGAAGGGGCCGGAGAACGTGGTACCCGGACCTTCACGACATGTCCCATCTGCCCTCCACTCCGTCTTCCCTACCGAGACGATCTGCTCTCACAGAAGGGGAGTCGGGTTCTCCATCCAGAGGTCAAGTCCCTCAACCTCATGCTTGGCTTCTGAAAGGTTGAGGTAGAAGGATTGGGACCTCTCTGAAGACGTGATGGAGGTGTTGCGTTCGGCCAGAAGGCCTGCAACAAAGTCCCTGTACCGTTGGAGAAAGTTCCCTCCATCACCTTTTCTGGTGCCCGGTTGGGATTTGAACCTTGTTCTTAAGTTTCTTATGGGTGCTCCGTTTGAGCCTTTGCATTCTTGCCCTTTGACACTGTGAACTCTTAAAACTGTGTTTTTGGTTGCGGTTACTTCCGCTCGCAGAGTGAGTGAGTTACAGGCACTTTCTGTTAAGCCACCCTTCACTGTGTTTCATAAGGACAGGGTTGTCCTTCGAGTTCGTCCTTCCTTTCTTCCGAACATCCCATCGAAAGAACGTTGCCAGGTAAGAAAGTACCTTGTTCTTCTATGAATTCTTCTCCTGCAGATTCCTCGTTGTGTGCAATGGCGATGAATGGAGCCAACACAAATGGTGATGCGCCCCCGGGTGGCTGAATAGATTTCTGAAGACTGCTGGGCCTGGAGAAGGTATATCTTCCGATGATGAATCTGTGAGGAAGGAGTAATCCATAAAAAAAAACATTGCTTACTTCGCAGTAAATTGTTCTTCTAACTTGATACTTTCATCTGACTTAGCCCAAAATTTGAACAGCCACAGAGGCATAGGTGTGCTGGGGGCCATGGGTCAGTTGTTAAGTAACCAGTATGATTAATGAAATCCAGTTTCCACCCTGTCCCAGTTAGTTTTTCCACATTTCGCAGGAACTGCTTCCAGAATGTTCTACCATACGTTTTCCAAATATTGAAATGTTTGAGTAGTCCATGCCTGCCAGATCCTCGCAGCCACGCCGTTTGGTGCTTGTGTGTAGTTTATGAAATGACTATGCACCTAAAGGCCATAGGTCAGAGAGTTGCAAAGAGTTTAGTGCTATGAAAGAGGAGCAGCCGTTCTGGGTGCCCGAGTTTAGGTGCAAATGGTTCACACTCATGGCGACATGACATGGAACCTGCCCTGGCTGAAAAATTGGAGAGTAGAAATAATTATGCACACGAGAGCCAGGTTTCAAAAGCAAGTGATTTGTTTAGGGGCCATCCTTGCCCGACTTGATGACTGTCCGAGGATCCGTCCCAGAGCACTAAGGATATTTATATGTAGTAACCTTTTCTCGTATTGAACAAAATGCAGAAGTGCCCTTTCCCTGAGACATCTCCCCACGCCACAGCTGACTTGGATGTTTTTAAAAAAGTCCATGCCAGCCATTTTTCAGCCGAGCAGACCAGCACCGACTGAAGATACCCTGAACTCCTACAGTATCTGTCTTTGGGCCTGCCTTGTCTTCCACTCTCCTTCAGAGGCCTCTTGAGGCTGAGATCAGCTCATAGACACCTTTAGCAATACCTCACTGTACCCTACTCCATCTCTAAAGCTGGCATCCGTGCTGGTGGTCAAGCCCGCACCCTAGACAACACCATGTTAGGCAGAGTGCCTGGAAAAGGGTGGCGGAGCCTTTGCACTTGTAGTGCCGTTATCTATTGCAGAGGCTTTAGCACGATTGTAATTTTACAGTTGCCAATAATGCATCAGAGGTTTCCACTGGTGATTTAGAAACTGAACTGAAAAATACAATTGTTTTCTTTTTTGTATTTAAGCCGCTTTTATTGTGTCCGTAGCAAATCTAAATTGCGTCCTCCAATAACCACATATGCGCAGAAAAATGTGCAGATCACTCGCCATAATGCCAATGCTGGTTGGGTTTCTTGAAATATGCAGTGTATATAACCCAAAATTAGGCCATTATGTAAACCACCAACCCTGCCTTTAAAGGGCAGCACAATCTATTATTGCCAGGAAGACAAATATGGCATCCGAGTCCTCTGCGTTTACAGGTGTAAAAGTGAGGCGCCTACAGGTCTAATAAAGGAAATCCAGCAATACACAGGTTGCTGTTTAGCAACCAAAACTGCTGGAATAGGTCCAAACGGGGGGTTTATTTTGATGAAAAAGCGCTATGTGGTTATGACACCTGCCGCCAGGGGCGTTGCTGGGGGGGTGCTAAGGGGATCTGTAGCCCCTGATATTTTGGTTGTAGCCCCGGATAGAATCTCAGGAGCTACAAACAAAAGACTAGCTAGCCCCCAGTCCCAACATCAGTGTAGCCCCGGGTCTTTTCCAGACCTAGCAACTCCCCTGCCTGCCGCTACTGCATTTTCTTTCAAAGTTAGACTTGATGTTTACCCTTGAAGACCTAATTGTTCCTCTTAAATGGTCCTTTAAATGTAAATGATTATGTAGTGTTTGTGGTTTCATAGTTAAAACGGGAGTATGTAGTTGTGTGCAGGAAGATAAATTACACTGTTTGTTCATAAATCAAATATTAAAGTATTCTCCAGTTTTCTTCAATTTGAAAATGAACCGTTTTCTTTTTTAGATGCAGGCTTTGAAAATGCATCATTGTACAGTGCTACAGAGTCTGCAACAAGCTTGGTAAGTTGTTTGAAGCTTTAACTGTGTGGCTAAAAAAAGTGACCCTAGTCTTAACTACAATATTTGATTATCTTCACTGTGTCGATTTGCTGGTGTATTTCGCCAACAGTTTTGTTGCCTAATGTTGTTCATTTCATGAATTCACAAATTAAATGCTTGCAAATGTGTTTTTATAATCTGGCCCCCGTTTGATACTTAAGCTTAATAGGTGACTTTTTGTTTTTGTTTGTTTTCCCAAGGTTCTCAAATGTGGTGGTCAGAGGTGGTTACCAACATAGTCAGAAAGGTGCTTATAGGATTCCCTCAAGTCACCCATTGGTAGTGGCTATAGAACAACCAAGGTCAAGTGCTCAGGAGGCGGATGGGGCCAATGCAAATAAAAATTAACCTGATGGCACAGGGCAAGGGCTGGTGTTCTGACGGAGTTCTAGTAGTTTGCGGATGGTGGACAGTCTGTTAATGGACAGAAAAGACTTGGGCATAAACGTTGAGAAAAAACTAGACAATCCAATACCAGAGTTAGTAATATGCTTTGCAAGTATGTGTTAAGGGAGTTTTCCTAAGGCCTACCAGCAGGTGAGACTATAAAACTATCCCTTGGTATACAGGCCCCAACTGTTATAAGCCTGTACTACCCAAAGGTATGCTAGAATGGCAGAGCAGATATGCTCTTCTTATGAGGAGGATGTGAGCTGTACAATGAACCCAGTAAATATATAAACCTAAAAACTCTCACACACTTGTACAATAGTACAATATAAATGAATCTTCTCCAGCATGGGGTCTGGCATGGATTCACATGCTCATGAATATTCCCCGTCGTCAGGCTGGGAATCCTCGGTAAAGAAAAAAACCAGTATCAGTTTTGTTTCTAATCTGTCTTTCGTAGCAATAACCAATCACTGGTCTCTGCGTCATACTGACCACAGCCAATGACTGCCCTCTACCTAAGCACCGCCTCTGGCAGCCATCTTCAGATTTTTACCGCACGTTCATGTGTCAGGATCCTCGTGCTATTGCTCTCAAGCGTTAGTGCTATTTTTTCACGTTTTTTCTCAAAAACTTCGTTTTTTCGGTCAAAAGAGCCTCAAGCTCCACCGACTCTCCATCCGATCAACGGGGACCCGTGTCGGATTCGTCTGCGCCCCTCAAGGGTGAAGATTTCGTCGAGCTACGCTTTTGGAGGATTCCAGAAGTTTCTCAGGCCCGGACATGGCCCAGGAGAAGGGAAGCTCGACGCCCGGAAAGCTGTTCAGGATCTGCCCTGGATGCCAGCTGCAGAACGTCTTTAAGGAGGACGAACACTCCTTTTGTCTCTACTGCTTACATGTGGAGAAGGACTGTGCATTTTGCGGCAACATGTCGGAGTGGACCATGAAGGACCGCCATCAACGTCTCGCCAACTGGCTGGAAGGGAAGAGCCCGTCAGGCGAGAAGAAGAGGAAGAAATCCGAGCGGTCTTCTAAGACCTTTGAGGACGCCCCGGCGACGGGGGTCCAACACAAGGCCAAGCACCGCGAGTCCGCTGGCACCGGGAGCGCCGAACGGTCGGGCTCTACGGGCGCCAGGCAGGGCGCACCCTCCCCGGCACCTTCAGCCACGAGCCAACGCTCTGGGTCGGGTAAGAGGAAGGGCGAGACCCGGCGAAGCTCCTGGAGAGGCCCCGGTCGAGCTCGAAGGCCCCATCGGAGGGGGAGCGAGGCAGTGTCCCCCCCTCAAGGATAAGGCGGTGAGCGCACCTAAGGTGGTGAAGGCCTTAATCCATCCGGCCAAGCCCTCTATCAATACTGTCGCGGCGGCCCTGGCTCAACCTGTGGAGTCTACACCAGTGGTGGCGACCTCGGGGCTCAGAGTCTCCCTGCCACCTCGGAGGGAGTCCTCTTTTGTGCCCATCGATAGGACCCCCGTGAAACCCCCGGCGGGGAAGAAAAAGGGGGGGCAGGGCGTCGTCGTAGATTCGGCCTCAACCTCAGAGGAAGAGTTGATCGAGGTCTTAAGCCACGGCCTTGGCGTGGAAGAAGACCGTGCCGTCGGGATGGATCCCGACGCAGGTGACGACGACATCGTCGAGGGTACCGACGGGGCCCCTGATCGCCCGTCGGATTCCCCTCTGCCAGCGCCGCAAGACAACTCGGCGGCCATTTTGTTGGCTATACAGTCCTTATGTTCAGAGATAAGGACGAGACTACCGTTGCCGACGGAGGAACCTCTCCCGTCGGGGGATCCTGAACCGGGACCTTCTGGCGCTCCCCCGCACAAGAAAAGGAGGATTCACCCTCCACCTCCTTTTCAGCCGTCGCGCCCCGTCCAGCCCTCCTCCCCGTCCACCCGAGGGGATGATACAGGGACTGACACGGCAGCGACGGGTACGGACGACGAGGTGTACGACGAGGATCTACCGTCGTCACCTCCCACCAGGGTTTCTCCTCCCGACGAGATTGGATCGTTCACTCCATGATCGCCAGGGCATCCGAGCTTTTCCAACTCTGCCCTGAGGAGAAGAAAAAGGAAGGATTATTTTATCAACGGCGCGAGGCCAAGAGGAAGACGGTCCTCGCGGTGCCTCTACTGGACGACATTTGGGATGAGGGCCTCGCCCTCCTCAAGAACCTTTCCACGACGCCAGCTAGAAGAGACCGGTACGAGAAGAAGTACCGGGTCCCGGACGCGGCCCCCCTGTGCCTCCGGGCGCAGCCTACCCCGGACTCCGTCGTCTCCGCGGCGGCCAGGAGAAAGCGGGGGGGGGGGTGCGGCCTCCACATCGACTTCCCCACCGGACGGCGAGGGAAAGAAATTGGACGCTATGGGACGCAGGGTCGTCTCGTCGGCAGCGACGACGATTAAAGCGGCCAACGCCTTGGCTATCGTGGCCCGCTACGACAGGGAGCTATGGTACAAACTGGCTCCCCTGCTGGACTTGACTTCCTACCGGACAACAAGAGGGCGGATGCCCTGGAGATCCTACAGGAAGGCGAGGTGGCGTCGGACCACGCCATCACTATTGCGACGGACATCGCCGACACTGGATTTCGCCAGTTGGGCAACGGCGTGTGCCTTAGGCGGCGTGGATGGCTCAAGGCTACGGACTTCCGTGAAGACGTACAGACCAGAGTCCTGGACATGCCGTTCGATGGGAACAACCTGTTTGGGAAAACAGTGGACTATTCCCTCCAGGCCATTAAAGCGGACACTGAGACGGCCCGGGCCCTTGGGGTTCTGCAGCAACGACGGACGCCCTTTCGGGGCAGCAGAGGCAAGGGTGCCTCCAAAGGTTCCGGCGGCGGTTTCTCCACCTACCGTCAAGCGGCCCGCTCGTCGTCTCAGGAGGCCTACAGAGGACGAGGCAAGTCCGGCAGACCCTGCCGTCGTCGCCAAGGAGGTCAAGGCGGCAAAGCCTCGTCGAAACAGGATTGAACCGGCCGTGGGGTCGGGCCCCCACCGAAGCACCCCGGTGGGAGGCCGGCTGGCGAGCTTCGTCAGCGTGTGGGAGTCCATCTCCACCGACCGTTGGGTGCTGGATGCCTTAGCCCGGGGACACGCGCTCGAGTTTCAAAGAAGGTGCCCGCGCGTCCCCCCCCGTGGCCAGGAAAGAGCTTCACGTCCCTCAGCTTCTCCTGGAGGTAAAGACGATGCTCAGGAAGGGCGTCATCGAACTCGTCCCAAAGAGGCTTCGGGGCTCCGGAGTTTACTCAAGATACTTCCTCGTGAAGAAGAAGACGGGAGGATGGCGCCCCATACTAGACCTGCGACGTCTGAACAAATTCATCAAGGCGCAGAAGTTCCGGATGGTCACCCTCCAGCAAGTCCTGGGTCAGCTGGAGGAAGGAGACTTCCTGTTGTCGTTGGATTTGGAGGATGCCTACTTCCATATTCCCATCCTAAAGGGGCACCGAAAATTCCTCAGGTTTGTGGTCCAAGGGCGTCACTACCAGTTCAAAGCCCTCCCCTTCGGACTACGGTCGGCACCCAGGGTATTTGCCAAGTGCCTTGCACCGGTGGCGGCGCAGCTGCGCCACGAGGGGATCCACGTCTACCCCTACCTGGACGACTGGCTCATCCGAGCCAAGACGAGGGAGCTCGCCGTGGAGCACACGGCGAGGACCGTCCAACTTCTCACGGACCTGGGATTCTCCGTGAACTACGCCAAGTCCCACCTGGTACCCGCGCAAAACGCACTGTTTCTGGGAGCGAAGCTCGACACAGTGTCCCTTCTGGCCTCCCCGTCGGAGGAAAGGACCAGGTCCATCCTGGGCAAGGTACAGCGGATGTTGGTTTCCGACGCGACCAAGGTGAGGTCCATCAAGTCCCTCCTCGGAATGATGTCTTCTTGCATCTACCTCATTCCCATGTGCAGGCTCCGGATGCGCCCGTTGCAGGAGTTCCTGGACGCGCGCTGGATCCAAACGACGGGCGGCTTCGAGGAAAGGATCACTCTCGACGAGAGTTTCCGCCGAGCGGTCCGGTGGTGGGGCACCCGCGCGCATCTGACGGCGGGCATGGACTTCCAGACCCCAGACCACCAGGAGACAGTGACCACGGATGCCTCCCTGGAAGGGAGGGGAGCGCACACCGAAAATCTGCACGCGAGAGGCCTTTGGCTCCCGACGGAGAAGTCCCTCCATATCAACGTCCTGGAGCTCCGTGCAGTGTTCTGGGCCCTCAGGTCCTTCCTTCCGTCCCTCAAGGGCAAGGTGGTGAGGATCTTCACCGACAACACCACCACCATGTTTTACATCAGGAAACAGGGCGGAACCAGGTCCCCAGCACTGTCCAAGGAGGCGCAGGACCTGTGGCATTGGGCCGTCGCCCAAAGGATGTTTCTGGTGCCGTTTCATCTGGCAGGGATAAAAAACACCATCGCCGACTCACTCAGCAGGGAGCTGCGCTCGTGCCACGAGTGGGAACTACGGCAGGATCTAGTGGATCGCCTCTTCCGACGGTGGGGCAGACCCCAGATCGACCTGTTCGCGACGGCGACGAACTCCAAGTGCCGGAGGTTCGCCAGCAGGTTTCCCCAGGCGAGGAGCATGGGCGATGCTTTCTCGTTCCCCTGGGAGGGCCTGTTCCTCTACGCGTTCCCTTCTTTGCCACTGCTAATCCGGCTCGCCCACCAGCTCAAGAGGTCACGGTGCAGGATGATCCTCGTCGCACCTGCGTGGCCGAGGCAGATATGGTTTCCGGACCTTCTGGACTTATCAGCGTCCCCGCCAATCAAGCTGCCGTTGGACGCGGATCTACTCTCCAGGGAAGGAGGCGCCATCCTCCACCACGACCCGAAATCGCTGAACTTGCAGGCCTGGCTCCTGCAGCGCTAGAGTTTGGAGGATACGACATACCGGCCGACTGCAGAGAGGTTCTTGCAAAGGCCAGGGCGTCCTCGACTCTTAAATGCTACGGACACAAATGGAAGAGGTTCTCTGTCTGGTGCCACGCACAGAAGATTAACCCTCTACGGATTACGGCTCCCCAGGTACTGCCGTACCTGCTGACGCTGGCCAAAGCTGGACTGGCACACGCGTCCATCAAGATTCATCTTGCTGCGATCTCCCGATACACCAAAACCACGGGCCGGACGTCCTTGTGGTCTCATCGTCTGGTGAAAGAGTTCATGAAGGGACTGTTCAGATCGTTCCCGCCGGTGAAGGCCCCGGCCCCGGCGTGGGAGCTCAACGTGGTGCTGACCAAGCTCATGGGACCTCCGTTCGAGCCTCTGCACTCGGCCCCGTTGAAGTTTCTGTCGTGGAAAACAGCGTTTCTTGTGGCCATCACCTCCGCACGACGGGTGGGAGAGATCCAGGCCCTTTCCTGCAAGGCCCCGTACTTGACTTTTCACGACACAAGGGTAGTGCTCAGGACGCACCCTTCCTTCATGCCCAAGGTACCGTCGGACTTCCATCTCAACGAACCCTTGGTGTTGCCTGTGTTCTTCCCGTCGCCTTCGTCGCCGGCTGAGAGGACTTTGCACTCGCTGGATGTGGCTAGAGCGCTGAAGTTCTACGTGGACCGCACAAAGTGTTTTCGGAAGACGTCACAACTCTTTGTGAATTTTGGACCTGTCAATCAGGGGAAGGCTCTCTCGAAGGCTTCCATTTCCAGATGGCTCTCCGGCTGTATCATGTACTGTCATCGGTTGGCAAACTGACCGCTGCCTGGCCGTCCGAGAGCCCATTCCACCAGAGCGATCGCAGCCACCACGGCGTTCCTTTCTGGTGTGCCCCTGCTGGACATATGCAGGGCTGCTACGTGGAGGTCGACGCACACCTTCACGAAATTCTACTGCGTTGATCGGGATTCCAGGGAGGAGTCCAGGGTCGGCCAAGCAGTGCTGCGCAACCTGTTCGCCTGAGGTGAGCCTGGTGAGGAGGTAAGGTGCTTAATGTTGGGTTTGATGTAATGCTTAATGTTGAGCCTTTGCCACCTCCCGTGGTTGTGCATGTGTGTACTGCTATGTATTCTTTATTCATGAGCATGTGAATCCATGCCAGACCCCATGCTGGAGAAGGAACAAGTTACTTACCTGTAACTGTTGTTCTCCAGCATGGGTCTGGCATGGATTCACATGCGAACCCTCCCGCCTACCCCTCTGCGGCTCTTCACTTGGTCATACTGCCACTTCACGTGCTTCCAAATCTGAAGATGGCTGCCAGAGGCGGTGCTTAGGTAGAGGGCAGTCATTGGCTGTGGTCAGTATGACGCAGAGACCAGTGATTGGTTATTGCTACGAAATTACAGATCAGAAACGAAACTGATACTGTTTTTTTTCTTTACCGAGGATTCCCAGCCTGACGACGGGGAATATTCATGAGCATGTGAATCCATGCCAGACCCATGCTGGAGAACAACAGTTACAGGTAAGTAACTTGTTCCTTATATGCACAAGGCAAATCTAAGTAAATACTATTTAGACTAACCAACACAAGTTAGAAAACACAAGCAGCACTTTTTCAGGTGACTGCTTCAATAGTGTAGTGGCTTTCACCAGCAATGAACACAGTTCAATGATAGTTAAATTCACTCAGACAATGTTCGGTTGTAAGGGAAAAAAAAAGTTATTCAGCAACAGCAATCTACTACTTTGTGATAGCAGTTTCAACACTTTAAACAGAAAAATCAAACAACTTTCCATTTTCCTTTCTCTTTTCTTTTGAAAACTAATTTCCCTTTTTTCGAGTCCATCTTTTTAGTCCACAGAACTGCCTATGTAGCCTCTTGAATGCATCCGTTCTCTAGCTCCACCTCTTCTTTTGCTGCTTCATCCAGATAAGTCCTATTTCTTGCTGCACAGCATTTTTGTTATTCTATATAACGTGCGTTTGGCTAAGATTGCATGTAATTTGCTGATTTATATGAAGTGCGCTCGTGAAACACAGCGTGCATAGAATTCATCCAGAATGTTTGTTTCTTTTATCAGGCCGTTTTTAAGTCCCAAGAGCGAGTTATACGCTTCCGCGACAGTGTGGGAGAAGACGGTTAACTGTTGCTACCGAGCTGGTCCTGTGCTCGATCAGCAAGTCTGGGGACCCGCTCTGAGGCATCGGGAAGCTAGCCCCCTCCCTCGAGGGAAGGAGCAGAGCCACATTGCACGCACAACGCAGCTATGGCTCCGCAGTGATCGCTGGTGAACAGTAGCACTCAGAGCGAGCATGCCTGAAGCTGCTCCGACGCTCGATTGAACGAGCAGGGTTTTCGGTCCTGCAGCAGTGTTTGGAGCGGGCATATCGAATAGCTGCTCCAACGCTAGTATTAAGTAGGATAGTGCTGGTATCTACCGGCGCTCACAAGGAAGCCTCTAGGCTTGAGTTCTTTGCACAGGAGCGCTCCATACACCCAGCACGGGCAGAACTGGTAGGCAGATCCTCAAGAGTGAGCTGCCAAACAGGCACTACCCAATACCAAAAATCCCACATAAAAGGAAAAAAAAGGAAATATCAAGATGATAATATGGGCGAAGGGATGGAGACGTGAGCCGCCTTCGCTCCCGTGGCTGCCCGCAAACATCCTGCCTTTCAGCCTGGAAAAGACTCAATACTGACTCCCAAACGAGCACCGAAACCTGTGGCATCAGCAGCCGCGATAATTAGATTTGCCTGTGTACGACGGGAGAAAACGACCTCCGAAGCTCGCATAAACTAATAGGAAAAGCGAGACAAAATGGCCGCTGGGAGAGCTCGGTGATTGCGGCCCGCCGAACAACGGCATAGTGTACAGCGGAGACTCAGAGACAGGCATATGAGCCTGCGGCACCCGCGCAGCGCTGGCACCAACCTGGATCACACCCTCGATCTTGTGGGACGCCGCGGACCAGACACAAATCGCCCACCCACAACCACCGTAAGCCTGGGATAAATAGCGGGTGAAGCGTATGACGGAAGGGAGCAAGGATGCCATGTGTGAGGCCGTTCAGTCGGGTTTGGACATGGCAGATTGTGTCAGCCGGTCCATGGCGGCGAGCACCGTAATACGCAGGTTTGCGTGGTTGCGGAAGTCGGTGTTCTCTCCTGATGTGCAGTCCCGACTCCTCAACATGCCCTTTGACGGTGAACATCTTTTTGGCAGCTGCAGCGAAGTCGTTGGGCGCTCCAAAGCTGCAGCGAAGTCGTTGGGCGCTGAAGTTAGACAACCTCTGCCTTTTCGTCCTAGGGGACAGCAATGGAGGGGAGGTTCCTTTCGCTATTTCTCGTCCTTCAGTAAAGCGAGAGGAGCTGTCAGTCAAAGAGGCCACCGTAAGAGTGCCAGAGGTGGAAAACAGGGTACTCGAGGAGCCAAGGCAGCTTGGGCAGTTGCCTCTTTGCCCTCAGGCAACGCCGCAGCCGCTACCACTCAGTCATGAGGCCATGTCCCATGGTTCGCCGGTTGGGGGAAGGCTGGCGCAGCATCTTGTAGAGTGGTGTGCCATTACTTCAGATGTGTGGGTTCTGGAGATCATAACCCACGGCTACTGTCTTCCTTTTCGACAGAGGCCTCACGACAATCCACCTGGGAACCTCTCTTTGAAGAGTCCGGATCTGCTCCTTGCGCTGGAAATTCAAGCCCTGCTGGAGAAGGGCGCCATAGAACTGGTGCCTGTAGCGGAGAGGAACAAGGGATGGTATTCCCCTTATTTTTTGATTTCGAAGAAAGACGAGGGGATTGAGACCCATCATGGACTTGCGCGTTTTGAACAAACTCCTCAGGAAGGACAAGTTCAAGATGGTTACGCTCTCTCAAGTCCTCCAGGCCCTTCAACTTCAGGACTGGTTGGTGTCTCTCGACCTCAAGGACGCTTACTTTCATGTGCCGATCCATCGCAAGCACAAGAAGTACCTTAGGTTCGCGGTTGGCAACTCGCACTTTCAGTTTCGGGTCCTGCCGTTCGGATTGACCTCCGCCCCGAGGGTTTTCACCAAGCTCATGCTGGTGGTGGCAGCTCATCTCAGGAAAGGGGGGATTCACGCGTACCCCTACCTGGATGATTGGTTGATCAGGGGGTGCTCTCCCGAACAAGTCCTGGGTCATCTGTCCGTCACTTGCCACTCCCTTCACAAGCTGGGCTTCTCCCTCAATTTAAAGAAGTCCCATTTGACGCCAACAGGGCGGCTACAGTACATTGGAGCAGTGCTCGACACATCCCTGGGGCTGAGTTTTACTCCCCAGGTGAGGGCTCTTCACATTCAGCAGATGGTGCACAAGTTTCAACTTGCCCAGACGCTTCCGGCGTTCGAGTTCTTGAGGTTGCTCGGCCTCATGGTATCCTGCATTCTTCTGGTGCCAGAGGCTCGTCTGCGGATGAGATCTTTGCAGTGGGCACTCAAGATGCAGTGGTCGCACTCTTCCGGCAGGATGTCGGACCCTGTTCAGGTGCCGCCCTCGGTCGCCCAGGACCTTCTGTGGTGGGCCATCGAAGGCAATCTGATGAAGGGGGTCCCGTTTTGGCTTCCCTGGCCGGAGGTGACGATCGTGACGGACGCATCCCTCACGGGATGGGGAGCTCATGCCAAGGAGTTGACAGTCAGCAGTCGTTGGTCTCCGTCGGAGTCCAGACTCCATATCAATCTGTTGGAGCTGAGGGCCGTCAGGCTAGCCCTGAAGGCTTTTTTGCTGACTGTGCGAGGATAAAGTGTCCTGATTCTAACGGACAACACAGTGGCCATGCACTACCTCAAAAAAAAGGTGGGGGGGGCAGGGTCACTTCCTCTGTGCAGGGAGGCCATGCAGCTTGTGTTCTGGGCCATCCAGCAGGAAGTTTCGATCTGTTCATCTGGCCGGAGACGACAACGAGACGGCGGATGCTCTGAGCAGCAGGCAGAGCACGATCTCTCACGAGTGGGAGCTGGCTCAGGAGATTCTCCTGAAGATCTTCGCCCTTTGGGGGACCCCTCAAGTGGATCTGTTCGCCTCCAGTGTCAACCGGAAGTGCGAAAGGTTCTGCTCATGGGAATTTCCTCCAAAAGGAGCCTTAGGAGACGCGTTCGTGGTGGAGTGGTCATTCCCACTGCTGTACGCATTTCCTCCAGTCCCCGTCATCCCGCAAATACTTTTGAGGTTACGGAGGTTCGGTTCCCGGATGATCCTCATTGCTCCGGCGTGGGCCGGGAGGACGTGGTACCCGGACCTACCCGGACCTTCTCGACTTGTCCATTTGCGCTCCACGTCGTCTTCCCTATAGAGACGATCTGCTCTCACGGGAGGGGGGGGTCAAGTTCTCCATCCAGAGGTCGGATCCCTCAACCTTCACGCTTGGTTGAGGTATAAGGATTGGGACCTCCCTGAAGACATGTTGGAGGTGTTGCTCTCGGCCAGACGGCCGGCAACAAAGTCTCTGTACCGTTGGCGTAAATTCTGCGACTGGTGCAGAGTTAAGAATGTGGATCCTTTTGAGTGTGACATTCCCATGGTTCTGTCTATTTTGCTTTCCTTGGCCCACAGGGGCTTGCAAGTGGGTACCATTAAAGGTTACCTGGCGGCGCTGTCCTTATTTAAGCGCTCGTCTGAAGAATGTTCCTATTTTAAGATTCCTTGAATTTCTCAATTTTTGAAAGGGCTCACTGTGTTCCCTCCATCACCTTTTCTGGTGCCCGTTTGGGATTTGAACCTTGTTCTTAAGTTTCTTATGGGTGCTCCGTTTGAGCCTTTGCATTCTTGCCCTTTGACACTGTGAACTCTTAAAACTGTGTTTTTGGTTGCGGTTACTTCCGCTCGCAGAGTGAGTGAGTTACAGGCACTTTCTGTTAAGCCACCCTTCACTGTGTTTCATAAGGACAGGGTTGTCCTTCGAGTTCGTCCTTCATTTTTTCCAAAGGTGGTTTCGGAATTTAATTTGGGCCAGAAGGTTGTTCTTCCGGCATTCCATCCTCCTCCGCATCCTGGTAAGGAAGGGGAGAGGCTCCATAGGCTTGATTCTAGCAAAGCGTTGAGCTTTTATATTTCACGCAAAGGCAACCCCACACCCACAGACCGCAATAACTTGTTGCACCGGATGTGTTTTCACCCCTCCAAGACTCTTCATAATTTACCATATGGACAAATGTTGCGAATCAAAAGGATAGTCAGTGACCCAGAGGAATGTCACATACAACTGCAGAAATTACAAGAAAAATTACAGCGAAGAGGCTATCCTGAGACAGACCTTAGCTGCTCAAAACAAAACTGATGCACATGAACGAGAAGAGTTACTCACTAAAAAGTAGACTAAAGACAGTCCTGAATTGGTGTTTGTAACTAAACATTCTATCCAAAGCAAGCAGATCAAAGCAATTATCCACAATAGATGGAACGTACTTACTAGTGATGAAAGAACTGCAAGACTTTTTCCAACACCGCCGGTATTTGCATATCAGAAAAGTAGCAATCTACGGAACATGCTGGTGAATACCAAAGACAAAATACCACCAACAAGACTGGATAAATTCCCTGGGACACATCCATGCATGAGCTGTTGTAACTGCAATAACATCATTGAAGGAAGCACAGTTACACATCCACGAACAGGGAAAAGATTCACATTAAAACCGCATGCAACCTGTCTCTCGGAGAACATCATTTATGCCATCAGATGCCCGTGTGGAAAATATTATGCAGGAGAAACTTCACACAAGATCCGCATCAGGATGAATGAACACAAATCCAATATCGGGAACAGCAACAGAATGTCGGCTGTTGCAAGACATTTTAACGATAACGGACACTCAGCCAACTGAGGTTCCTTGTACTTGAAAAAATGCCTCCGAAAACCCAAGCACGTGACATTAAAAAATGGCGAGCACAGAAAGAAGCATTCTGGATCGACAGATTGGATTCATTATCACCAAACGGGATGAATGAAGAACTTGACCTCAGCTGTTTCCTTTGACTCATGAATAGTCTTATAAGTTGCTGTCACACTACAATATGCACCCAATTTTCCCAATTGGAATGAATAATACAATTTTATACAATAGGGCATGTGATATGCACACACACCTGAAGTGGTTTGTTTTGTTTATTTAGCTTGTACTATACACAGCAAATGTTATATTATTTAGCAGACTTTTGTTTTCATTATCCACAACACATGCTAACCGTACTCATTCTCCTTTTCTGATTTCCCAGACTCCACATGGTGGTAACACAGTTTGTTCGAAGAGGTTAAGTCGCCTGATGATAATACACTCTAACCCCATCTATTTTCTAAATTTTGGGTCTTCTATTCTATATATAGTTGATCACACAATTTGATCTTTCCTGTTACGTTCTTAGATGACATGTTTGTTCAGGTTCCACTACTGCGAACATGATCACATTTGGGCACTATTGGCTCACACCTATATATTAGAAGAACTGTTATTTGCACGAACAAACTACCGTATTAAGTAGACATCTGTCATGTAGTAACGTGATAATACGACAAACAATTGTAGCACTTAAATATTAGCTTTCACACAATGAATCCATCGACTTTTTGACGCGTTTATTCCCAATTATCCCTCAGTAACACATTAACTTTTATTTGCAGGCTCGTGGGTACTACATGAGTTGCTCAAACGAATCACCTCTATTGCTATCTACATCGTCTCTCATAGCAACAGACACTAGAATATGGCCGCCGTTTTGTACGCGGCTGTCATGATCTCTGCTTCCAAAAGGTCATGGTTTTCCCAACTCCCTTGGAAGAAGATCCATAACCCAGGTTCCGAGTGCCAACCAGTCCCAATTGGGACCTTTTGGACCCAGTCCTGGCGCCAGTGGCACCAGGCTCATAAATATGCCCAGTCCCAGCGCTGGAAGCGCCGGGCTCATAATGCTTGGGTGGACTTACCTGCAGCAGACCATGCTGCTTACTTGCCTGCCAGTTGAGCCTCTGATCCTCTTCTGTTTGGAACTACTTTTCCTGTTGGGTGGGGCAGGAGCCACTCCCTAGGTTTAGAACACTGGAACTCTTCTGGAAAGCAGGAACTCTTTTCTTACCTAGGCGTGGCTGTGGAAGGAGATACCCAAGCACTACAGGAGGCTATTTAAACCACACCCGAAGGATGAATCTTGCTTTGCGTTATTCTGCATCCTCTGCAGCAGAACGCTCATCGTGTCTTCTGCATCTGATCCTGGGCCTAAGGAAAAAGGCTTACCATCCTGAATCCAGTCTTCAGCAACACCTATAAAGACAAGAAAGAACAGGTTAGCATTACGGTCTTCAGTGACAGCGCTTCACTTACCTGGTCCATCGGCTGTCACCAACGCCTCGCGCTGCATTCCGGCATCTGAAAGACAAAGGCTTACCTACTCTTCGTGCGCTCCGGAGGTCTTCGCACTGCATTCCGGCATCTGAAAGACAAAAGCTTACCAACTCTTCGCACGCTCCGGAGGCCTTCGGCGCTGCATCCCGCATCTGAAAGACAAAACAAGGTGCGTTTAAAGACATTGGGGAACTTAAATACTCAACTGCCATTACTCCTTTCCACATCTAACCCAGTGGGTATTCCGGCACCCTGCAGCCGCTCCGAACTTGTACCTGCAAAATAAAAAGACAGTTAGAGCGCATCGTGAAGCAGGCAACAAGCGCTTACTTACGTGCTTCCAGGCGCTTCTATTCATCACACGGGCTCCATCTTCAACTCACTTCAGCCCGTCATCCGCCATCGCCGGAACCCTGAAAAACAAGAGACATCATTACTAAAGACTTTTAAAGACATTTTAATTACTCGTAACTTACCGTTCGTGCAGTAAACGACGGACAGCAGTCCTCTGAAGTCAAGAGGCCTGCTCCCCTTATGCAGTGAAGAAACTGGTTACAGCACCCTGCCCCGAGGCAGATGGAGAGCACGGCGTTCACTTACCTAAGGTGAGAGCGTTAACCTTTAGGGTTCTACAGGAGAAGAGAAAGGGAAGAAGAGAGAGACATTCAATAACCCAGTTCATTAATCCCATATTTTCTATCTGCAGACATCTTACCCTTCGAGTCAGACATACAGTGCAGAGAGGTCCAGCCCAAAGAGCCAGCCGTGTGTTACACATCACCTTTGAAGATACGGTATACGCCCAGTCAAGACCGGCGCCTCTAGGGGAATCAGGTGAGCGTTACAGCGGCTCATGACGTCCCCATGGCAACGCCATGTCAACACTCTTAAAGATCCTTCTCTCACCAAGCGCACGCTCGCGGGGCGTCCCTCGAGGATACATCGCACACTGCTGCTATGTAAGGAATCACCCTTCCTTACCACTTCAGACCATATAATATGACTATCTTTATACTCTCAAGCATCACATTATTTCTCAATCATAACTAAACGCGCAAGTGTTTTTCAGAGCCACATCGCGTCCAGCAACCCGTTTCTTTGACTAACTTTTGCCCGGCGGCTTCACCGCAGCTCGTAATTATTTTCAACGCATATCCAGGTTAGTGGGTATCTTCATCACTCAGGCCTCTATCATAATGAGCACCATTATTAGAACTAATTAAACTGCTCCTTTTCTCTCCCTGTTCTTTTTCTGACTTCGCTATACTGCTCACTAACGGACATATTGTTTCATCTACACTTCCATCATGGTTGGCAAGTTTGTATTTATGGCTTATTTTTCTCCATTGTTTGACTGATTTTGTAATATGAATGCAGGGAAACATATAACTCGCACATTAGATATACTAATTTGACACAATGGTCATGCACTGTGTTGACGGCATTTTATGACTTTTCGCCGTCTTCTGAATTCATTTAATTTCATACTGGCGATTGCTGACAATGTATAATTTACATATTTTGTGAATTGTGGGTTATAGATCCGGTTGACTTGTTTAATCGGATAACATGAGAATATCTAATGAGCTGGCCCTGTCGAAGGACTTTAGATTCTGAAATGCATAGGCCATTAGGAGCTCACCCAGTGCATCTGCACTGACAAAAATGTATAGCTGCTAAGCACCTGAAAGTGTATAAATATATATATATATTTTTTTCAAAACCTGGAAAAAGAGCATTCGACGTCTTATTACTTTTGAGCAATTTACAAAAAATCGACTCGCCACCACGTGGTGTTTTGGGAGTGCAGCCCGCACCGCTGGCTTCGCGGCCTTGGTCTCTACCCTTGCTTCACTTAGCGTGCCCTTTCACAGAGGCATCTCTCCAGCGGGTTTGCACCCCTCTTGAAATCTTATTGAGTTTGGACTAATTTAAAGAATTACATAAAAATTTGGTGGTGCCCGTTCACACTAATTACTAGTGACTAGCATCTCTGTCCATCGGCGCGTCAACCCGATTGCAGCGGCCGCGCCTTGCTCTGCCCGCGGGGACTCCTGACATCGCAGATAAGCAGTCACGGTCTACTGGAGTGCGGGGAAGGGTATCCCTACCAGAGTTGTGGACGACGCCACAGCTCCGACAGCCCGGCCCTGAACATAACGCTGCTTCCTCGAGCCCTCCTGGATCACCACAGCTAACGGACACCAGGGCATGGGGCTGGCGTGGAGCAGCAACGCATGGCAATTGTGCTGACCCCTGGGCGCCCTCACGATCTGAGCACTGTTGCACTGGCCGACATCATAGCCCATAAGTGCCTCAGCGGGGAGAAAGCAGTGCACAGGGGCACACAAACCCTGTATTTCTCCCTTCCCCAAGACCATTGGGTGGAGGAAGTGAGAGGAAGGAAACGGATTGCCCTGTCCGGTTGCCGGGAACCGGCTGCTGTGAGGGTTGATCCCACCATAGGGGTTGTGGCAGGACACACATCACTCCCTATCAATGGGGAGGGTGATACTCCGGCTACACCATACCGCACTGCTGACCTGAAGTACAGGGAAACGACACGTCTACTTTGATAACAGCAGCACCCCTGGATCACTGCAGGCAAGCATACTGCACCTATTGAACACTCCAGATTACTCCCCACTGATTACAAAGGTGTACAAAGACCGATAAAGGAACAACGCTGTGTTGCAAACACTCCTCATACTGCTCAGAGGGAACAACCGAAATAAGGGACCAGGCGTGTGAGTGTACGCCACCCTACCACATCGTCCTACCCCCCACAGATCAAAGAGAAAGCCACTACACTGATGTAGGCGAATAAACTAAAACAGAACACGACTTTAACAGTACCAGACAACACTCGAGATCTGCCACGCTTGATCTGTTGTACCAGAGAGCAGAGGCCATAAAGTTACGTGCACCGGTGCTACCCACGACCCAAGCTACACGGCGCCTGCGTGGGCCCGGAGTCGAGCATGGGCAAAGACAAGCTGAAGAAACAACCTGTACAAAACAGGATCGACCAGTACACGACACCAACGATACAAACACAAGAGGATCAGGACCTACTGGCAGCAATGGAAGGGGTTGAAAATACGCTCACTCTAAAGGATGTCATGGCGGCAATTGCAGACTCTCGAGCATCCATGGAGCAGAAAATGGATGGCATAAGTACAGATGTATCCCTACTCCGGCATGACCTACAAAAACTAACCTCATGCACCGGAGAAGCAGAACAACGAATCTCCGACGCATAGGCGCAATGCGCAACATGCAACAGCTATCCGGTGTCAGCTCCAGACTAAAGCTAATGGAAGAGAGGGTTGATGAAGGAGAGGGGAGGTCGAGAAGAAACAATGTTCGAATAATCGGACTACCGGGAAAGGCCCAGGGCCCCAGCAACGGAGCTCTTTCTAGAACAATGACTCTCAGACTGATTTGAATCAGAAAACTTTTCTAAATTCTTTTCCATAGAAAGAGCCCATCGAGTACCAACTGGCAGACCAGTGCCGGGCGCCCCTCACACACAATAATGGCCAAGCTCCTGAACTACAGGGATCTGGATGCACTGCTCCAACGAGCGCGTGCCAAGGGCACAATAATGCACAATGGATCCAAAATCGCCTTCTTCCCTGATTACACGAGAGAGGTGCAGAAAGCCAGTCATTTCACCAACTAAAGCGGCAATTGCAAATGCTGGATGTCACATATGGCCACTTTTCCCAGCTCAACTAAAAATATACCATAAGGGCACTAGGGTCCATTTCAGCGACCCCAAAGAAGCATGGCAGTGGGCCGAGCAACACATCGACGGCGACTGGTCAACTCCCCGGAACAACAGAAACCGAGAACCCCGACCCGAATGGACAGGAGAATACCCCCAATACGACCACAACCACTGGATCCGGGACGCCCGGAAGGAGAACAAGAATAGAGTCTGCGGTACCGGCACAGACATAGACGAATGATCCATGCGGGTTTGCCTTGTTAAACGAACACCACGGCCAATACGACGTACCAGTGGTCCAGACAAAGAGTCCCCAACACAGAGCAGCCATGGATAGCTACGAGAAAGGTCCCCCCTTAAAGCCTTACCTCCTCCCCTTCCTTTTCCCCATCCCCCATTCCCCTCCCTAACGGGGCAAACAATAGCTCACTCTCTCTGGACGTGAACATCGGGTACCTGGGGGAGAGAAAAAAAGTTAGTTAATGGTTACCAAGTTAGCGGTCTAATTCTGACAGTGATTTTGTTTTGTTGGGTGGAGTATGGGGAGGGGGGAAAATGTTTTATTGTCATGGTTCACACCAGCTTCAACACGCATGGCACACTAGTCTCTCTACTAACAAGACACATCATACCAACAAGTAAAAATGTCCCTTCAAAAGGCCACTCCTCACGTGGGCGTGGCAGGCCCTTAGTTACGCTGTCAGAGCACACTGTAACCCTAGACACTCAATATACATTGATACAATTTAAGTATATTCCAGATGGCAGGAGTTCCCAACGAGAATAAAAATGGGACCATCCGAGTTATGACATGGAATGTGAATGGGCTTGGCAATAGCATCAAGAGGCGCTT
This sequence comes from Ambystoma mexicanum, assembly GCF_040938575.1. Lineage (NCBI taxonomy): Eukaryota > Metazoa > Chordata > Amphibia > Caudata > Ambystomatidae > Ambystoma > Ambystoma mexicanum. The sequence goes on along the minus strand of NC_090930.1, from coordinate 184,803,761 downwards.
AGTCTTACAATTGCTGAATCGTTTTTCTCCAGAAGTGGTGGTCCTTACCGAAACAAACCTAGCTGGTACAAACTGTACACTATTTAAATGCACAAATTACCGACTAGTGATACATGCTGGGTTCACCATGGGCTCATGTGGGGTACTAATTCTAGTACACAAAAGACTCCCGTTCACCCTTTCTACTTTTACACAGGATACGGGCGGTAGATTTGTATACTTAACGGGAACTCTCTGGGAATGCACCATAGCTATGTTCGCAGTTTACGTACCATCAAATCTATTAGCCTCCCTGACCAACGACATCATGCCCCTGATAGCCAGTGACTCTACAGATCTCATGATAATTGGAGGAGACTTCAATGAAGTGATGAATATAGACCTTGACCGAATACATGTGCGAACCAGAAACCCAGTCATACGCACCAAACTTGCTACCTTCAGTGATGCTTTAGGGCTACAAGACGTGTGGAGAAAATTGCATCCCGGCACAAAGGAATACTCGTACCACTCCGGAGCACATGCCTCACTGTCAAGACTAGATTATTTCTTCATACCATTAGTAATCGTACACGAAGCATGCAAGGCACAACTGCTTCCCAGAGGCATATCAGATCACTCTCCCCTTATAATATGGATCAAAACCAATCGACCGGTCCCCCCGCCCAATTGGTGACTAAACAGCTACTACCCAGGATTTCCAGAACTGGTACAACACATTCAAAATGTCACAAAAACATACTTTGAGATGAATACTGGCTCTGTAGACAGCCCGGGACGCTAGACGGTGCTCAGAGGCGAAATCGTATCATGGATCGCAGCCCACAAAAAAAGCATCTAAAAGTACTACACGAAGCCGAAGCGAAAGTACAAAACGCTGAGGCTGCCCACCTGATCCTTGATCGACCAGAAACGCATCGTGCACTACAACTAGCACACAAACAATTACAACACATACGCTTTAGATAATGCAAAACAGGCACAAACAGCGATGCGGGCAAAGGTGTACGAAACGGGAGATAAGGCAGGAAAGTTACTGGCATGGCTAGAACACAGAGATGTAGGCCTTACCCAAGTTAGGAAGCTGTCGACGGCAGACTCAGAGCCATTGATGGCAGACCGAGATATAACAGAAGGCTTTGCAGCGTATTACGCCGAGTTGTATAGAGCTCCATCCTCGCCGCTTAAAACTGACAACCTGGCGGAAGTTACCCTCCCCACCCTAAACGAGCAACAGTTCGACTTACTAGAACAGGAAATCATAGAGGAGGAAATAACCCTAGCCAGAGCTCCAATCCGGTAAAACCCCAGGTCCAAACGGTTTCCCCATCGAAGTATGCAAGAAGATGGGGGCAAATGTGACGACTCCACACTTATTACGATTGCTCCAGGACACACACTCACAGGGATGCTCACCCCCAGACCTAAGGAGAGCTACTAGAATAGTACTGCTGAAAGCAGACAAACCATCTGATAAATGCAGCTCTTGCAGACCCATCTCCCTTATAAACAGCGAAGCTAAACTTTTAGCAAAAGTGCTGGCCAATCGGCTACAACAGGCTATACACTCATTGGTACATCCGGATCAGTGCGGATTTATGCTGCAAAGATCCACCAGTCAGAATATATATAGATTACATACAGCACTAGAAAAACTACCTGAGCTTCGAGGTCCCTTAGCCTTGCTTGCTATAGACTTTGAAAAGGCCTTTGACTCGGTCTAATGGGAAGCAATCTGGGAAATTATGCATTGCATGGGCATTGGCCGAACTTCATAAGCTGGGATAAACTGCTATATAACTCCCCAGAGGCAGTGAGAAGGGTGAATGGGAATGTATCTAACCCTTTTAGACTAGGAAAAGCAACAAGACCAGGCTGTCCCCGGTCGGCCTTAATCTTCGCGTTAGCAATCAAACCCCTAGCAGTGCCATTAAGAGCCACACAAACATGGAGTGGCTTCAACTAGTCAGATGGCTGGGAAGACAGTGTCCTTCTATGCGGATGACCTGCTGATATATTTAAAAGACCCACGAAAATCCTGCTCCACCGTAACACGTTTATTGAATAGATATTGTACTTTCAGTGGTCTCCGTATCAACTGGTTTAAGTCCATATTGTTTCCATTAGGGCAAGCAGAAAACATAGTGCCAGCGGACTGCCCCTACTGCGTGGAAAAAGAGCAATTTAGGTACCTAGGCATACAGATCACGAACAATCTAACAGACTATGTGCCTAAAAACCTACATCCACTGACGGTGAGGTTCAAAGAAGATGTCTGACATTGGATGTCCCTACCACTGACACTGTTAGGACGAGCAGCACTCTTCAAGATGATAGCCCTTCCCCGCTTTCTCTACATATTGCAAAACGCTCCGCTACCTATAGCGCCAAGTGAATTTCATAAAATAGACCAAACACTTAGGAAACTACTATGGAGCGGGAGTCGCCCATGTTTAGCACTCACTACTCTTCAATGATCCATATGGGAGGGTGGGATTGGACTCTGTCTACAAACCTACTATTGGGCCAGCCAAATGGCAGTAGTGAAAGACAAATTTCATGGAGATACTACACTACCGCATAATAGAATATCAGACCCAAATGTACAGGAAAGACCCATCATGAAATACCTATATCGCGAGAAGGACCGATCAGCCGCCCCGTCCATGCGAACACACACAACACAAATATGGACGGATACACAAACACTGGGACAAAAAGCTAACCCCGGTACAACCACTATGGGGCAATAAAGGCCTCCCAGAAGTGAACAATTTACCCAAATGGCCCTCTTGGTCAAAACACGGCCTATTAAAGATCAGAGATGTCGTAAAGGAGAACACAATAACACTGATTGCAGATCTTGTCTCTAGCTTTAAACTCCCCCCGAATGAGCAATATCACTACACGCAACTTAAGCATGCACTACAAGCCCACCTCCCTGACATGATTGACATGCCCGACTATACCCCACTAGAACGCAACTTATTTCCGGAAATGATCAAACACAAAGTCACGTCAACTATATACAGTGCCATAACCTCTTTTGCCACCACTGAACTGGTGGGTCTGAAAACTAAATGGGAGAGGGATGTTGGTGCCATACCTCCGGAGGAATGGGTAACCGCATTGGTGTTTCCCAGGGAATCGGCCATCTCATCCAGGCGTAGGCTAATCCAATTGAAAATAATGCACAAGATATATCATCCAAGGGTAGCACTATTCAAGTGGGGAAAAATCACCAACCCATCTTGTTTGCGATGCAAAAGGGAGCAAGGCACTTTCTTCCACATCCTCTGGGAGTGTACTCCTATTCAGCAATACTGGCAGAAGTGTTGAATTGTCAAGGTTACTGTGCAAAGTGATTCACATAAACCCGAAACGATTGTTATTAGAGATGGAAGACGATGGTGAACTGTCACGATACGAAAAATTGTTTATATCCACTACTACCGCACTGATTAAAAGGAACATAGCACAGCTTTAGGGATCTGAGGTGACGCTGAACTATGCACAATGGGCCACAGATGTGGATATTTGTATTGCAATGGAAAAAAGAGTTTACGCTGCTAGAGGTTGCCCCGAGAAAGCCCAGAGAATGTCAGAAATGGGAAGACGCCCACTGAGAGGATGTTTGTATTAGCAAATCGAATTGACATCTAGGGATGTGATGTGGCAATTAAGTTTACATGACACTGTTGTAGTAGAATGTGATCATATGTGTTAAGTGATCATAATATGCTGCACCTGATGACTAGTGGGTATGAGAAGGAATTGTTGCCCCGTAGAGCGTGGGCGTGTTTGTATGTTATTGTAAAAACAATAAAATGTTTATTTTAAAAAAAAAAGATGATAATATGGCTAATAGTGGAGCATATTGCAGAAGAACATAAGTTTGCACAGCAGTGTGGAGAGCAGGTATTACTATTAGCCCAATCTATCAGCTGAGGGTGCAAGCCAGGCTAACACCAGAATTAAACCTGCGGACGTGTGATGCAGCCTGCTTTGTCCAGGTACTGGCACTAGCACCAGCCCTCAACCTCCAGCATGTTAGAATACGAATGGAGCAAACAGAGAGCGACCTAGCAGTTTTAAACAGGTGCTGGGGGATTCTTTAGCGGAAGCAGTGGCAGAAGGAATGAGGCCTATTCAAGAAAGGCTGGGGCAGAAAAAGTTGGTTCTGGGGCAGAAAAAGTTGGTTCTGGGGCAGAATAAGTTGAGTACCCACAGTCTTAAGCAAAACACACCCGCGAAGGTCGCCACCACGAAGGAGAGCCTTCAGGGGAGTACCACGACCTGGAAGAGGAATCCTCATCTAATCCCCCGTTTCCACGTTACTGGCCAGACCATAAGGCCCCTGAGGCCGCTGGCGCCTTTGATAAGCTTAAAGAAGCCTTCCTCCAAAGGTCAGCTGTGCCAAACCTCTGGACTCTTCCCTCTCTCTCCCTTGAAGGAGAAGCACCTGGAGCCTCTGGAGATGGACTTGTCAGACATGTTCGACCCAGAGGACATCAGGAACCCCAGGTCCTCGGACTGAGGGACCCTCGGTTGCGGAAACGAGGCATAATCACCACACACAAACTGATATGCCAGATGCAAGGTTGTATTCCCAAAATCTAGGGTTTATTGCAAAGCAAATAGTCTCAGTTGGTCAAATGGTCCCACGCCCCGCGACGTGTGTCTAACAGACCTCAGGGGACGCAAGAGAGCAAGGATCGTACATCAGTTACATGTATACAAAGTAAGCATCTTACAATCAGTAATGACGCATTCGATACCGCCCCTAATTCATTCCCTTTGAATTGAATGCGATGATTGACGATGGTGACGGGAATGACACCTCAGATCATTATATTTAGCAACAGTTTGCAATCTCGGACCTGAAGACACAAGTCTTTGTTTTTGAGAACATAACTCTTCTGTTTTCGTGGACAAGCTGTGCGTAGGGGAATGGCACATTCCAGGCCTTGCTATCTCCCAGTTTCTAGTCACGCTCCGGAGGTCAGCTTGCTCTCTGGGGCCTTACAGTGCTCAAGAAGGGGGGCCGCAAAGAAGAGCATAATTCAAACCTTTTAATATTAGTTTCGTACATTGCTATTCTTTTAGGGAGACTCGCTGGCATCTGTGTACTGATTAAAATGCCTTGCTCCCTGCCTTCAAGGATATGTGAGGGAGGGAACCTGGCATTTCTGTCTGGTTTTCGGCGTTATGTTTCAACATGTCTTTAGTAACCTTGGACCATTGAGGCAGATTAATGGTCATCTTAAAATGGCCTTACTCTAGTTAAGCTAATGGCAATTTATGTATAACACTGCAATGAGGCGGTTGGTCTTCGGCCAACCAATTATCCTGCAATGACATACATTAGTGGGGTGTCTAATTTTTCTAGACTGACAAACCCTCCTCTTGGCCGTATGCCAAACGCCTCATCCATACATTGCATCCCCCTCCGACCAAGTGTCTGATTTTAATTCTGATTCTGAATCCTGTACACTCGTCTCTTCTTCATTGTCATCAAGATCGATTGCCATGAATTCTTCAATAGTTCTGGATTCATCCCTACTGTGAGTGTTCGTTCTAGTGTTTTTTCTTTCTATTTGTAACGGCCCGGACAGTGTAGACTGCCAAAACCCCAGGGATGATGAAAAGAAGACCTCAGTGGCTGAGGAAAACAAGGAGGAAGAACCAACCCCGACCCCCATGAGTGGCGAGTGGTGGGGCTAAAGTTCCACCGTACCCAAAAACGAGGAATTGCACGAACCCTTGATAAAGGAGTGGGGGAGACAGCCTGTTGGGATTCAGATATCCTCGGTGCCCAGTGAAGAAGGAACACTCATGAATGGGAAGCCGCGGGACGTAATAAAGAAACCTGAACAGCTGCCACTTTATCAACCAGCAGTCACGCGGCTAATAAAGCGGGCATGCAGAGACGAACTTCCCGGCTTCAGCAACAGAGAGGCGAACAGCCGCGTCCGACAAAGGGAGGCTAGCCTGGCAACCGCATAGCCGACAGCAAAAAGGAGGGGGAATGTAACCCCGAACAGCTGCAAAGCCCCGACTCCACAGCCGAACACTGGGTGTTGGAGACAACCCGGACACGGGAAGAGGGAAACCAACTCACCGCGCAGTGATGCCACCCGCGTGTTGTGCTTCAGCCGCGGGCAGGAGGAAAGTGAACTGCTGCACGGTGATACCGCGCTCGTATGGAACTACCACCAACAAGGGCCACATAACCATACCAGTGTTCCCCACATTTTTCAGAAACACTTCACACCCGACACTTACCTGGGCAGCAGAAGGGCATCCCGGGGAACAGAGGCAGGAAGATGCAGGACGGCGGCTCCACAGGAAAAATGGGGCGGGCCTGGGTGGGTTCTTATGGACTAAGGCAGGAAGTAGAACTTGATTGGCCAGTTGCAACCTGCCTATATAAGGAGCAAGAAGGTTTGAAGAGGTGTTCATTGTTGTTCTCTTTGCAGAACCGATCAGACGTGGATTCCGGAGCTACAGGGAGCTCCTGGGCCTATGAGGACTAGGAGAAAGAAGCCTGTCAGAGGTCTATACATTGTGCCCTACAAAGAAGCAGAAGAAAAACCATTGCTCAAAAAGAAGGAACACCAGGAAAACGTCTTCAGAAAAGACTTTGTATTATTTTCTACCCAGCAACCTGTTTAAGTCTGAATAAAGACCAGCATTTTTTTTTCTTTAAAACCACCTGGCTGTCTTTGTCACACTATTAGTTGTACACATTCTTCACTAATCTCAGTGCATACTATAGGGAAACAATGTATGCAATAACAACATGTCATGAATATTCCTAGTATTGCTACTAAAATTGCAAATGGCTTCCATCCCCAGGATCGTAACACTTCCCAAGACCTTGTGTCAATTCCCAACCTCCTTCAGGGGGTTGAAGATCAGAGCTCAAAACATGCAATTTTCTTATCGCTTCAAAAATCGTGGGGGAGGAGTCGCTTACAAATACACAACACGCTGATCCCACGATTTTGCAAACACTGCCGCAATCAACTAAGATTACATCAAGAGCCATTCTATTTTGTAATGACATTAATCAAATTCCTTTTTCCTCTAGGGTCATATTATATAATATGTCGGTTGTTCCATTTATCGTTTCCTCTAATATTCTAGACAGTCATCTTATATTATAAGAGTTTATTGCTTGGCCCCAAAATGGTATGAATGATTTTGCGGTGTCGTCTACAATCAAACCTCCCTCAATATTTCGGCGAGGTCGAGCCCTGGTCAATTTGGCTATGTCTGCTGTTTTTGAAAGGAACACCCCAGGGAACAGAAAGCCTAAATAACAAGTACCTCCCCAGTTTCTGGGTAACCAAGGATATGCTTTTTCTCCACATACAAAATACACAGGATCTCCTACATAAATTGGCTCTACTTCTTTATCAAGGAATGCTATGTTCCTGCATCCAATTAATGTCCACACCCGGAAAGAGCCCTTCTTTCTCAAACAAAAGGGGACAGAACATGGATTATAATTTACTGTATAGGAAGGGGGTTCCGCATCCTTATTTCCTTCTGGGTTCATATGAAACGTGATCTCAGATGATTTATAGGGTACCGACAATCTATCTTGTGGCATTATCGCTGGTGTAATCAATCATGATTTATGGAATATGGAGCAACCTACTGGTTTCATAATCACTTCCTCAAATTGATTCATGTTTGTCTTGTCTGACCAGTTTCACTTTCGTTCCATTTCCCATAATGCATTGCGCTCAGAGGCGTAACATGCAGAGCTTAATGGCAAGGGCTGCACATACCGACCATTCCCCTTACAACCATGCTTTGGTAAATGGGCACAAACCCAGCAGTTGTTTTTTCTTAATATTGTCATGTTCATTATTAATAGTAATGTGGTGTTCCCATTCCCTTCCCTATGTCTCTCTTCCATTGGGGATAAGGTGTAGGAAATCACATGAACTGGGCTTTCCGTCGTGGAAATGTTTAACAGGCAAGAGTACTTCTAGAGGGTACATTTCTTCCAAATACCATAATACTGATACTGTCAATATTGGGGCCAGTATACTCATTATACACATTATTATTGTTAAGCTCAGCATGCAATTCTTCCGACCATTCCCTTTTTGTACCTTTCTATGCGCTGTTTAACTCATTTTCAGCATTGGTGCAGGTTCTGGCATCTTTTCCTCGTCGCTCTTCTTCCGCTATGTTCGTCGTGAATGTCTCTTGTTGATGCGCTCGCTGGGCTGTCAGTAAGTTCGATAAGTGTCTGCAGTTTGTATGCCAGATCTTAACAGCTTGGATTGCTTATATATTAGGCAAGATCTCCGTGCATCTGCACATCACTCCAAAGTTCCAGAGCAGTTAACGATTGCCTTTTGTACCATTGTGCGCCCCGCTTGTCTGCACGGGTTCAGGACACATGGATTTTATATTAGCACCGAGGAGTCACGTTTATTGGGCTGTCTGTTTTGCACAACCCTCATGTCGCTTTCCTCTAGGCCTCCGGTTCCTACTTCATCCAAGAATAGGAAACAGAGGCAACAAAATCGCAAAGAGATGAAGATGTGATCACTCCTTCTTTCTGCTCCGCAAGTTATACCGATTTGCTCCCGGTATCGTGTGATCAATGAATAGTGCGGGCGCACTTCCGAACTGAAGCTTGGAGTCAACCTGAGGCGCAATGGCAGATGATGGGCGCCTAGGCAGCAATGATCCAGGTTGTGGCGCAACAGAAGATGGTGGGCGCCACAAAGGTATACGCTTGGTGTCGGCCAGCAGTGATGCAGGATCTGCTGGACAACGTTGTGGCATTCTTTGCCCTTCCTCTTTTACGGCAATCTCGTTAATCTTTGTTTCATGATCAGGTAACTTCTGTGTCAAAGAGCTGGCAATTGTTTCCTTCGTTTCTGGAACCGCTGTCTCTTTCTGGTCGTCCCGATCAGTCAAAGTGTCAAGTGGCGGCGGGACTTTTTTGGCATGCGTGGCGTGTATGCACCCTCCCATCCACCCGAATTGCCGTCTGCGTAGTCAGGAGGATCTGGTAGGGCCCACGCCACCTGGGTGCTAATGATGTCTTTCGCTCAAAGTTTTTTATCAGCACCCAGTTTCCTGGCTCCAGTGCGTGTCCTGGGCCGGTGTATCTTATGGGAAACGCCTCCTGCACCTGCTGATGAATCAAACGCAATTTCTGCATTAACAGATTACAATAAATGCTGAGTATAGGGTATTCTACTTCCCTTAGCCTTTTCGGCTGAGGTGCACACCAAATATTCGTTGCCCTCCCCATGACAATTTCATACGAGGAGAGCCCAGTTCTTGCCTGCACAGATGTACGCATACACAGTAACGCTATTGGTAATGCATCTACCAAACTTAGCTTGCTTCCTGCACAGATCTTACTTATCTTGGATTTTACTAAGCCGTTGTGACGTTCAATAAGACCGGCACTCATGGGATGTCTGGAGCAATGGAATCGCTGATCGATTTGGAGACCTGCACAAATCTGTAATATCACTGCACCCACAAAATGCAGGCCGTTATCTGACCATATGACACGGGGCAGACCAAAATGGGAAAAGTATTCCTTCAACATTACTTTTGCGGTACTTATGGCAGTACAGTCCTTCAAGGGATACACTTCTACCCATTTACTGAAAGCGCATATAACCACCAGGACATACTTCAAGTTTTGGCATCTCTCCATTTCTATGAAATTAAAATGGATCACCTCAAATGGCATAGAGGGAGGGCCAAAACTGCCTGTTGGAGTCACCGTTCCTTTGCCCACATTATGTTGTAGGCACGTGATACAATTCTGTACCAGCCTGACGACGGGGAATATTCATGAGCATGTGAATCCATGCCAGACCCATGCTGGAGAACAACAGTTACAGGTAAGTAACTTGTTCCTTCCTCCGACTGTACTGTAACATTTTTGTATTCAAATCAGTGGCAGTTTGTTTCGCAATTCTGTCTGCAAATGCGTTTCCCTCTCCCACCTTGCATGTCACTTTTTTATGCGCTTCACATTTTACTATCGCCAGGTGCTTTGGGCACTTAAGTGCAGACAAAAATCGTACAATCAGAGGGCCATGTTGTATTCTAGCCCCATGTGATGTTAGGAAACCTCTCTCAGCCCACAGTCGGCCAAAGTTATGAACCACGCCAAAGGCGTATTGGCTGTCAGTATATATATTTACACTCAGATTCTCAGAAATCTCACAGGCCCTTGCTAAAGCAATTTTATTTCCGCTGCTTGGGCGGAGTTGTAAGGGATTCTTTTACTTTCTACAATGCTCTTTAGTGTAGTGCTGGCATATACAGCAGTTGATGTGCCGTCAGGTAATTTAAAGCAGGAACCGTTACAAAACAGTTCTCCATCCGGTTCTTTTAGTGGGTTATCACTTAAATCAATTCTCCCTTTTGTTTCTTCCTCAGTAACCATTAAGCAATCATGAGGTGATTCATTTTCACCAAGGTTTTCCCCGGGTATTGGCATGAATTCTGCTGGATTTAAAGCGTTACACCTCATAATTTGGATGTGGGGTGCAAACAACACGATTTCATATCCAGTCAGTCTAGCTGAGGTGAGGTGTTTGCGTCTGCATTCTATTGAGTAGAACGTCTGTGGCATGTGGCACCATCAAAATTAAAGTGTGCCCCAACACCATCCCTTCTGTTTGTTTCACTGACGCAGCAGCCGCTGCAACAGCTCGCAAACATCGTGGTAATGCGCGTGCTACAGGGTCCAGCGTGGAAGAAAAATAACCGCACGGCCTATTTCTTCCACCTCGTTCCTGTGTCAAGACAGAACGCGCAGCTTTCACTTTCATGCTCAAATAACCTAAAGACTTTTTAATAATTTGGTGTGCCCAAAACTGGAGCAGAACACAGTGCAGCTTTGAGCAAATCAAATGCTTTCTGACATTCTTCCTTCCACTGCAGAGGCATCACAGCATCCTTCTTTGTCAACTCCACCATTGGGTTCACAATTAAAGCAAAATTCACAATCCACTGACTGCAATAGGAAGCCATGCCTATTATAGCGCTGACTCCTTGCTGTGTCTTTGGAATAGGCATACCAGAAATGCTTTCTATTCTCTCCAGCGTTGGTCTTCTCCCTTCTTATGAAAGTTGGTAACCCAAATAAGTCACCTCCTTCTGACAATACTGGAATTTCTTTAAGCTTGCTTTATGGCTATGCGCAGCTAGATGGGTCAATAACGAGACAGTACTTTTTTTTACAAATCTCTTCCGTGTCAGCAGCGATCAACAGGTCATCAATATACTGTAACAATACACAACCTGCCGGTAGTTCTAGCATATCTAGCTGTTCTGTTAATGCTCTACTCTATATACTCGGACTTTCTGTGTAGCCCTGGGGAATGCGTGTGAATGTGAATGATCGTCCTCCTAAAGTGAAGGCGAACAAATATCTGCTTTCTTTATATACCGGAATGCTGAAGAAAGCATTCTTCAGATCGATAACGCTAAAGTATTCTGCCGAGGCAGGAATCATTGTCAAAATTGTGGTAACATCTGGAACCAACGGGAATTGAGGGTCTACTACTCTGTTTAATGCATGCAAATCAATTATGAAACGGTACGGTACCTCATTGCCCCCTTTCTTATACACTGGAAGAATGGGGCTGTTACATGTACTGCCTGTAATCTCTTCAATCGCACCCAATTTCATCAAATCTGAAACAATACTTTTCAATCCTTTCTCTCCTTCTGCTGAAATTTTATACTGCGGAATACGCGGTAGCGTTACTCCTTCTTTTAAAACAATTTTCACTGGCTCTATTTTCAAGCAACCTACATCATTGTCATTCATAGCCCAAATGCAAGTGGCCACCTCACTCAATTCCCCTAATAATGGTTTAGACACAAATTCAGATACTGGCACATTCTGAGGAGAAATGGTAAAAAATATTTGGTGTACAGTGGATAACTGCGCTTAGTTTTTTCAATAGATTCAATCCCAGGAGATTTTCCCCACAGTTTTCCGTTAAAAGGAATGGGCAATGTTCAGTAAAAGGGCCTATTGTCACTGCCACTGGTTTGGACTCTGGATTTATTACTGGGGTACCTGCAAACCCTACTGAAATATTCTTCTGCCCCGACAGTGGTATATCTGGAACCAAGTGATGGTCTATCGAGCACTTTTGTGCCCCCGGATCCACGAGGAATCTATGCTCTTCATTCCCGACTTTCATTTCTACGTAGGGTCCTTTCTGATTCACGGGAATAGATACTGGTTCCGACCCCTGTCTTGGGCTGTCCTATTGGGGCAACAGCACATCGTCCGAAGTGTAGTCACTGCTATTATTATAGTATGCACCCGATTGTCAAAAATCTTCCTCTATTTACATTTTGCATACCCTGATGATTTTGATTCTGGGCAAAAGTAGTTTGATTCGGAGCCTGGCCTTGATTCTGGGCACTATTTCCTTGACTATTTTTTTTTTTAACTTTTGTTTATTTATAGTTCAACACACAGCATAACAGAGCATTAACGATGCTTACATCTCACAGGGCATATCGGACCATAGTGTCCCGTCCCCCACCCCCAAATTCCCAGAAGGCAGTGATGCGTGTCTCATTCGGCCTGGGCAGGCAGCGAATCCTCCCCTAACGTGTGGAGGGCTCTCGCGATCAAGCATAGTTTGAAGGTCAGAGCCGGGTAGTTCTGGTCATAGTCCAGGACCGGGGCCCAAATGTCGGTAAATCGGTAGAGCAGACCCGCTTTGGCTGCTGTGAACTTTTCTGTTATCAATATGTCCCATAATTTAAGTCACCATAGGGTCATCAGCGGTCCGCCCGTGGACTTCCAGGTGCGGGCCACCGTGATTTTGGCGGCCAACAGGAGTTGGGATATCAGCGCCGCCCTCCTCCCCGTTCTCGGGTATACGCCCGGGAGTGGGATTCCCAGGAGGACCTGCTCGGGCATCAGGGGGATTACGACCTGGGTGATGTCCCGAATGGTGGCCAGACACTGGGTCCAAAATGTCTTCACTCTAGGGCAAGTCCACCACATGTGGAAGTATGAGCCTGGGTTGCCACAGAGGCGCCAGCAGTGGGGATCCAAGGCGCTCTGAAAGTGGTGGAGCCGTAGGGGAGGGTAATACCAACGCAACAGGAGATTGTAGGCGCATTCCCAGTTGGTGACGCAGCAGGATGCCGTGCGTGTTCTCGTCCAGACATCCACCCATGTGTGGTCCTCGATCGCATGGCCTAGGTCCGCTTGCCAGTGGCCCATATAGGAGAGTCTGACACGGAAGCGGTCTTCCAGCAATAGTTTGTAGAGGGTCGAGATCTTTCCCCAGGCTGGCAGGTCCTTCATTGAGCTCCAGCAGGGGCAGGGGCCTTGTTGCGGCTGCCCGGGTCTGGGGGTGGGAGCACCAGTGCCTCAGTTGAGCATAGGTAAATCTGTCTGCCTCAGTTAGCTGGAAGGTCGATTTACAGCGTTCGAAGGCGAGGGGGGCACCCCCTTCAAAGAGTTTCCCCAGAGTTTCGAGGCCTCCCGACACCCAGTTCCTAAAATTCCGTGGGAGGGTCCCCGGGGCGAAAGCGGGGTTGTGGAAAATTGGGGAGGATGCCCTGAAGCCTCCTGGGATTTCCCCCCGTTTGCGGGCCCACTCCCATGCCTTTATCAATTGCTTCGTGGTGGTCAGCACATCTGGCCAGGTGCAGCGTAGCACGGTAGGAATGAACAGGAGGAAGCGGAGCGGGAGAGGGAGGCGGGATTGTTCAATCTCTACCCATTTCGGGCGTCCGGAGGCGAGGTCCCATGCTTGGAAGTGGGCCAGTTGCGCTGCGATATAGTATTTTCAAAGGTCCGTCACCCCGAGTCCCCCCAATCTCGTGCTGGCCATCAACGTTCTCCGAGGATCCGTGGTTTCTTGCCCTTCCAGATGAAGCCACTGATTTTCCTTTGAAGTCGTTGCAAAGGGGGGCGGGGAATTGCAGTTGGGAGGGCAGCGCACATATAGAGAAAGCGAGGAAGGAGATTTATTTTGCTCGACGTTATGCGCCCCAGCCGTGAGATCACTTGAGTTTGCCAGCGGGCTAGGTCCTTTTCAAACTCCGCAAAAAGTGGGTGGAAGTTGACCTGGTAGACCTTCGTTAGGTATGGGATTGCTTGGGTGCTCCATTGGAACGGGCTGTGGCTCTCTAGGGCTTCCCTTTCGCAGGGCCACTCCGAGTGCAATCGATTTGTGGAAATTGATAGCGAAACCTCTCCCGAAGGCCCGGAGTTCAGCCAGGGCCGCCCTCATGGAGTTCCTGATGTTTGTGATGGTCAGCAGTACATCGTCCGCATAGAGAGCAATTTTGTGGTGGGTCGTGCTGATCCTCAGGCCAGAGATCAGGGGATCCCGGCGAGCTCGCTGGGCTAGCGGCTCCATGGCCAAGGCGAAAAGCAGGGGGGATAGCGGACACCCCTGTAGTGTTCCACATGTGAGAGGGATCGGGTCCAACAGGCGGCCATTGACCGAGTCGGGTCCTCGGGGCCTGGTAGTTCGCTAGCACCATCCTCATAAAAGTAGGTCGAAAGCCGAAGGCCGCTAGGGCGAGAGACAGATAGAGCCAGTCCACCTTATCAAAGGCCTTGGTGGCATCTAGCGCGATCAGGGCTATCTGCTGGGAGTCCTTACTGGCGATTTCAATCAAGTCTAGTGCCCTGCGAATGTTGTCCTTCGTTGATCTGTGGAAGATAAACCCCGTCTGATCCGGGTCTATTATGCTTGGGAGAACAGGAGCAAAGCGGTTGGCCAGGACCTTGGAGTAGATGTTGGCGTCCAAGTTCAACAGGGAGATGGGCCTGTACGAGCTATTCTCTTGGGGGTCCTTTCCAGGCTTGAGAATCAACACCGTGATGGACTCCTGCATAGATGGGGTGACTGTGCCAGAGGCCACAAACGAGTTGAATAGGCGGGTCAGAGTAGCCACCAGTTGAGGGCGGAAGAGTTCATAGAACCGTGTGGAGAACCCATCCGGGCCAGGGGCCCTCGGCTTTAGACTCTTAACTTCCTCATTGGTGATGGGTGTCTCTTGTTCCTCTCTCGCCTCTGGTTTCAAAAGCGGTAGCGACGCCTCCTAAATGTAGGGGTGCTGCTCATCTGGGTCCTGCGGGACAGCCGTCATTATTTCTGATTGGTGGGCGACCGCCAGCCGTAGTTTTTCACCCTCCGTGTGGTGGATCTTCCCTTGTGCGTCGCGCAGACCCAGGATGAAGTTTCTGCTCTTTTTCTTGGCCAGCTTGCTGACCAGTAGTTTATTGGCTTTATTGTTATGAGCGTAATACCACTGTTTGGTTCTGGTCAGCAGATTAGCTGTAGCATTGGCGTAATGCCTCGAGTCTTTTCCTTGCCATTTGTAGGACCCTATTGGACTTCGGGGACCAGCCCTTACGTTTATGGGTGGCTTCGGCTTCCAAAGTGGCACGTGTTGCCCTCATCTGTTTGTGGTACGCGGCTCCTTGGGCGATCAGCTCTCCTCTAAGCACCGCCTTCATGGCGTCCCAGGTATTAGACGGGGAGGTGTCCTCGTCGGGGGTTTCCGCAAAAAAGTTTGATTGTTCTGGTGATCGTGTCTCTTGTCGCCATGTTCCCCAAGATAGGGTCGTACAAGGCCCATTGGCGGCGGGGAGGGGGATCCGGGTCGTGCGCCCGCAGCGTGGTCCGAGAGGATCCGGGACCCAATTGTAACATCGTCCGTAAAGGTCAGGATCTGAAGGGAAACCAGTAAGAAGTCGATTCTGTAGAAGGTACGGTGGACGTACGAATAAAAGGTAAAGTCTTTCTCCTCCGGTGATGGGACTCTCCAGGAGTCAACGACATTCAGGGTGCGGAATAAGCAGAGCAGGGCTGTTGCCAAGTTCAGGTCCCTGGCCTTTGGCGGGGTGAGATCTATCCCTGAGGTGGTCTGGGACCCCGTTGAAGTCACTGCCAGCAACTACTTGCGCTTCATTGAATGGAAGAAGGGAGTCCTCCAAGTCCTGATAGAATCCCACCTGGTGCTCATTCGGGCGTAGGCCGAGATGAGGGTGTAAAGTTGGCCGAGAACAGAGCACTTGACCCCCACAAAGCGGCCCTCGGGGCAACTCAGCGAGTCCACGATCTGGGGCCGTAAATCCTTAGCGAAAATAATAGCGGTGCCTCCCTTCTTGGGAAGGCCGCAAAGAAGAGCATAATTCTTACCTTTTAATATTAGTTTCGTACATTGCTATTCTTTTAGGGAGACTATTTCTTTGCGGCCTCCCTTCCTGGGAGGCCGCAAAGAAGAGCATAATTCTTACCTTTTAATATTAGTTTCGTACATTGCTATTCTTTTAGGGAGACTCGCTGGCATCTGTGTACTGATTAAAATGCCTTGCTTCTTGCCTCCAAGGATATGTGAGTGAGGGAAACGGCCATTTCTGTCTGGCTTTCGGCGTTATGTTTCAACATGTCTTTAGTAACCTTGGACCATTGAAGCAGAATAATATCTCAGCAAAGCAGTTTTACATGAGGCAAAGCGGCAACGTTAGAGAAAACAGAGAAAACAAAATGGCGATTTTGGTCATCTTAAAATGGCCTTACTCTAGTTAAGCTAGTGGCTATTTATTTCTAACACTGAAATGAGGCGGTTGGTCTTTGGCCAACCAATTATCCTGCATTGCCTTACATTCGAGGGGTGTCTAATTTTTCTAGACTGACACCTTCTCTGGGGTTGCGTAGTACATGGCCCAAAGAATCCGAAAGCCCTCGATAAGGATACAAAGGCGTGCATGAGAGCAGAGTGCCCGTGCCCAGATCTGGCAGGAAAAGTAGTCATAACTCCTGATTTCGATCAGAAGATGCTGTCATTTGTCACTAAGACCTCAAAATATTTAAGAAAGGGAATGGACAGGTCCTAGCAGAGCGGGCAGGAGAAACTTTTGGACAGCTCTGTTCCAGTAGCAAAAATAATGGATTTAGCTGACAGAGCCCGAGACATCGGTGAGGATGCAGGTGGAGACTCTGGCTAGTTGGGCGCAGAGGGCAGTCTGCCTTCTGGGGAACGCTAACTAAGCCATCTATTCGGAGAGGTGTAGGAGCCTCCTAAATTAGCATCTGAAAAATTTGCACAGGCCCTTTATAGCTGGATGACATTTTATGTATTACGGATGAAATCTTGCCAGTTAACTAAAACATGTCATCTTTTTTCTTTCTTCCTTCACTTTTACTGAAGTCAGTATAAAATAGGATGATTTCACTCGTTATTTACCTTTCTATGTCATAACTATTAGGTAGAATTTTCATCTTGTGTGTAATTCTCCCCACTTGGTGAGTCCCCCCCAGCACTTATTGCTGGACTATTGGGTTTTATCCTGACTCTCCTGAGTGGGAACCTTTTTCCTCACCCACTCATTGTTTTATGGCTCTGGGAAACTTTCTTCATTAACTTTGGAGTCCGCTTTCCTCTGTCTTTGTAAATGACATCTGTATTTTACTATTGTAGTCCACAGCACCTTCTGTGCAGTGTTGCTAGGGTACAACGTCCTTTCATCGCCAGGCATTTCAAAGCCTGCAATTTAAACGTGTACAAAATAACATGAAAGTTCATCGAATAGATTTGGTGGTTGGGAGGGGGGGGGGGGGGCAGATAAGTGGTTGGTGTCGGGTATAGTTCAAAATAGGTGCAGGAGGCCCCCCCAAACAAAAAAGAAATTCTATTAACTTTTTACTTATTTCATGCACGTTTAAATTGCAGGCTTCGAAATGCCTGATGATGTAAGAACATAGAACCGTTGCTAGGATCTCCTTGAGCGGCCCTCTTTGTTTTTTTTTTTTTCCTGCACTAACTTAATGTTACCAGGATAGGGGGGATACCTTTTTTATCCTACCTATACTTTTAATTTGCGAGTTCAGCCCACCCCACATTATGTGGAGGGCTGAGGGGACATATAGTATCAATTTTCTCACTTCTCCTGTAACTTTCTAGTTAGATTGGCACGTCTGAGTGGCTAGTGGCAGCGGTTATCTTCTACCGACTTCATCATTTGTACACAAAGCCTGCTATCGCAGCTGCGATAAAGGACACATGGGTCACAATTGACCTAAAATAAGGCTGGTCTTCTTTTACTAACTCATGATGGCTTGCCCTTTCTTTAGCCTTCCTCTGCTAACCTGGGTGGCAGAAGTCCTGCTCGCTCCTTTGTCTTCGACAGGCTCCCATTGGGAAGCCCGCCCAGAGGCGCCAGTGTGTCTGGGACGACACAAACTCCTCAGGTCTTTGTTCTCTGGCTTGTCTGCTTGGATGTAGTTCTTTTTGGGTGCCTGTCTGTCCCGCTGGGACAGCCATCATCCAAGGTTTGAAAGTTGCATGCATGCTGATTGGTTGTATTCCTGCATAAAAGGCGAGGGTCTTCATGCTGAAGCCAGAGTCCACCAATGTAAGATCCATTCCGAAGAAGACTGTTTGCAGCTTCCTCCAGTGACTGCCAAGCCAACTGAGTGGCCGCTGCTGCTCCAGCCCTCTCTTCTTCCAACAGGGAAGATCCAGACCGGGTGACTTCCTCCTTTGGACTGGCAGGTCTAACCAGTCTTGAAATCAGTCACAGTTTGAGCCATCCCACAAAGTGCTGCGACATTGCAGGCCTGCAAAACCCAAATTCCCTGGGACCTCTAGCAGCACTGCGGTTCATAGTCTCGTCAAGCGCGGTTCTGGTTGCAAACTTGTGGGTATCTTCCTGAGCCTACAGAGAATTTATCCTGATCATAGAAGTCACTTCAGAAGAGTTGAGGACAGAGAGAAGGATGAAAGTCTGCTAGGTAACAACCGTCCCTGCTCTGAAGCTTTTGTAGAGCCTTCACACCAAAGTGCTGCAAAGATTTGCTGGGCATCCCTGTGACGGTATGATCGTCTGCTTCTGCCAAAAGTTCTTCCTGCAGCCGCCAAGGCCAGAGATCCCAACTGGAGCTGCTGCCGTCTTCCTGTGGGACCTCCTGGTGACATTGATTTTCTGTAACATAGAAGGTAATGTCTGCTTCCTGGGTACTTACCTGGCCGTTGTGTTGCTGTTCGCGCCTCCTGAGCCTGTAGAGTCACGGTGGGGCCGATGACCCAACTGTGTTCTCCCCAGCCTTAGGACATCCGTTCTTTAGGCTAAAACCTTTCAGGTGGCCTACCCATTCCTCCTGGACCCTTTGAATCAACATTGGTTACTTACTTTCTACGAAAAGCCTCTCCTGTGCATTTGACAACTTTGACAGTGTCTTCCTTCCTTTGTTTTGCTGCCCAAGGCCTACGGGTCCCCCATCTGACTTTTGAGACTCTCATTGCCCAGTTTTGCTAGTTCAGTAAATATTGGTTAATGTATGATTTGCTAACCTGAAACTACTCTTGTATTTACCGGATTATCATTCAACGGTCTACTGTTTGAAATAAGTATTGCTACAGCAAATATCGAGTGCAAGTATCTGTGTGAAGTATTTAATTACCTAAATTGTTGGCAACTGAACATTGCCTAGTATATGTAATAAGCATATTTGTTTATAACTACAAGTATGTAAGTGTTTTCTTGAGTATGTACGCTCAAAGTTCTTTGTACTCAACTACAGCACTTCCCCTTCCCAGACTAAGCCTGGCTGCTCAGCCATTGCTACCATACCCTTTGGGTAGTTTAGGCCAAACCTAAGCATTGGATCCCTGTACACATAAGAGTGAGTCTTCAAAAGACCTACCACAAGTTGATTTTGGTAAAACCCCCTAACAATAGCAAGATCTGTTTCAACCTTTGTTGGGGAGAATTCTCAGAAATGTGCTAATTCCCTCTACCTTGGAGACCCCAGCAACTTTGCTGGATTTTGAGGACTTACTTTTTTAAACCTGGAGAGAATGAGACCCTTTTTCCCACTCACATGTATTTTAATGTGATTTGTGTACACTGTTTCTTTTGGTTGTGGAGTCTGACAAACTCCATAGGCATCATCTTTTACATTGTGTCACACAACACCTTCAGTGCAGTGGCACAGGGAAGTCTTTCAGATTTCCCAAAGGTTTAACTACCTTCCCTTGGTTAAACTACTGTTTCCAAGAGCAGTAAAGTGAAATTGACTTTACTTACATTTGTAACTTTCTAGACCCAGCACACACTATCCTACAATAGGATGCTGGATGGTTATCTAGTATCAGCTTTGTCTAGCTTCTCATGTAACATTTTTGTGTTACCCTTTTCTCATCGAATGGCTGGTGGCAGTGGTTTTGTTTTAACTACCATGATGTGCATTTACCGCGGGCTTCGTTCGCAGCTGCAGTAAAGCACCCAAGGGTGCAATTTTTGTCAAAATGGCCCTGGTCTGCTTTTCTTGCCATTTCTTTGTGGAAAGGTCCTTCTTGAGTTTAACTCTGCGTGCCAAGCCAGGTTTGGTCCCATTGTTCATTTTGCCTTTGGTGGGAGTCATGAGTGAAGCCTGCCTCTGGCTCCAGGGTGTTTGGGGTAGGCAGGAAGTGAGGGGGATGCCCAAAACTCCATGTGCTTAGCCTACTAGGAAACACAAATGCACTCTGTGATGATTGGCTGGCTGACTGTCCAGCAAGGACATCCACCCTACTGGGTGATAGACAGCTAGGCTGGAATTAATGGGAGAGAATAAAAGGTGGGTCTTTTGGCTAGGAAGGCAGAGTCTACCACTGGACGAAGAAACCAAAGAACTACTTGAAGAGGACGCTGCAACTCCTGGATCGTTGATTTGCCCAGTGAAGCCCTGCTGCAGTGCCGACACGCCAAGTTTGCATCGACAGAGAAGCCCCTGCAAGGACGCATTCTCCCCTTGTGTTGGTGGGACCAATCAACTCCAAAGTAGGCCACCTGGACATCCATCTCAGAGCTGGTTGAATTTCCAGTGTTGCTGCTGGAAATCGTATAGCCAGGGAGATGAACACCAGGTTGTCTGCGTTGCTTTTAAGCTGGCCAAGAACTCCAGGAAGAACTTCCGGACTCCCAGGAAGCAGGACTGACCGAGCCTGAGCCCCCTCAACAGAGTGCGGGACCCCAGAAGCAAGAAAAGCCCACCTTGACACCCAGGAACTGCAGTGTTGCTATTTGCGGTAGACGCGAGGAGCTGAAACACTGAACTTCCACTGAAAGTAAAGTTTGCCGGTTGCGAGTTTTGACCGGCCCAGTACAGTGCAGGAGTCCCCCGACGTCCTCTCTTGTCCCCACGACTGAGGCCCAGGAACAGTGGGATCTGCAGAGCTGCACAGGAACAAGAGTCATCTGCTGCATCTTTTCTTGATTTTAAAAGTACTGTAAAAAGTCAGAACTTACCTATTACTTTAGAGTTGCTTGTATCTTCTACTACTCACAAGTGTATTCAGCTTGTGGCCCTACATTTGATTCTTCTTTTTCTTCAAAGACTTCTAAAAACATTGTGCGAAGACTTTCTGCTTGCCTACAAAGAAGCGTTTCGGCTTACATAGACTTTTGCCTATTGACTTTGGCTTAGCCTCTTCCACTGAATGACTCTTATTGGAGGATCTGAAAGTGTTTGCCTGCTTAAGAATATTTGTGGTCTCCTGTTTGTTCTAAATAATCTTTTCCTTTGACTTATTACTATATGATCCTAAATGCAACAGTGATATATTAATGTCCACAGCACCCTGGCAATTGAAGTCACCTGAGTGTAGGTCGTGGCTGTGGGCTAGCCCAAAAGGGTATCTACTGATTTAGAGATATTAAGAGTGTCTATTTCATGATGTGTATTTGAGTGTTGCTATTATATTGCTCCCTTCTGAAGAAGGCTTATTCAAACTTACTGATAAATCATTGTTCAGTCAAGAAACCTTGAGTGTAAGCATTTATTTGAATATTTGTACCTCTAAATCTCTGTGTAACTCCACTACAGCTCACATTGACCCCTCTTGAGATAAGCCTGGCTGCCCAACATGCTACCACAACTGCGTATTACAAGCTTGTACCAAAGGTTGGGGTTTCCTATACCTGTGGTCAGAGTTGTTTGTAGTGTTCCCAGAGGGTACTGCATACTAACTTTGCTTAACAACCTTTCCTAAGAATTTTTGTGACTCTAGGGCACAGGGCCCCATACATCATAGGAATTGGACTTACAAAGTTGGGTATACTTCTTGTGATCTGGTTTCATTCTACTGCATCACTACTTAACTTCCTTTTGTTGTGCAAGTTATTAAATGCATTTCTAAGAACCTATAAATGTGACTGTATATATGCTTGAAAAGTGAGTTTTGTGTGATATCACTTGCTAATGTGTGTTTTTTGGGAGTAGAATAAATATAGTATTTCTGTACTTGCATGTCCAAAGTGAATTATTGTGGGCTTCACTGTGTGGACTCATTGTAGACCCCTAACCCTGCTCACTGTCTCTCCTGAGAATAGCCTTGACCTCTATCCATGCTTTCCTTGGTTGGGTTTGGCTATTTATTTATTATTTTATTTTTTGCCTTTTTAAAGCGCTCACACAGCCTGCGGGCATCGAGGCACTGTTAAAGGAATTGTTGGTTTTTTAGTTGCGTAATTGTCTTTTTTTTATTTTTCTTTTCTTAGTTGTTTATTTATAACGCACTTAAATACCGAGAGGTTTCTAAGCACGGACCCGGGGATCGAACCTGTGTTGCTTCGTGTTTTGCTTTGTGTTGTTTTGTTGTTTTGGCTAATATGAAGGCATCGTGAAGCAAGACACAGACAACGGATTCAAGGTTTAAAACCATCTGATTAATTGAAGCCAATGTCAGGATGGTAGAAGGCCTAACTTGCCTTATGCTAAGGTGGGGATTTCCCTACCTGAACAAAACTAAGGAAAGTCTGAGTCAAAGAGTTCAATTTAAAAGTGTCTGTGTCTAAAACCTATCCTGGTCCCCACAACTAAAGCTAAACGTGTAGTGACAATCCTAACCAAAGAAATAGAAATAGTGATCCACATACAGTTCTGAGCTTCTTTCAGCTCTTCGTTTCTCTTTAGCTCCTCTTCCCCGAGTTCAAAACAGTTCCACAAAAGTCTCAAGATTACCTTTCATCCGTCCAAGGCGAATGCAGTTCCACACAATCCTCGGGGATCCCTTCCCCAAGTACCAAGCAACACAATTCAAAAGAAACTGGTCTTCGAGGCTCTGTCCTCAAGACAGCACTTGCAGCTCCTCAAGTCTCTGGGTTCCCTACCCCAAGACCTTAATGTAACAACTAGTGTTTGCTTCTCAAAGTTCAGCACAACTCTTGGTCAATCTGACCCTCCTTCTGAATGACATTACCAGTTGCCTTACAGTGCTTCCTTTGGTTGTATTTCACAATTTCTTTGGCTTTCACAATTTAGGGCTCACTGGTCTAGGCGCAGTTGTCAGACCACACAGACCATGTTAGGGAGAATTTTCATTTCTGTGCCAATTCCCTTTGACATTAGAGACCCCCAGCTCTTTTCCTGGACTTGGGGGGGGGGGGGGGAGGGGGGTGGACTTTCTCTCACTCGCCCTTCTGTTTTCCTGACTATGATTTTCTATGTTCCTTGCTGTTTTATGGAATCTGGTAAACTCCACAGGCATCTGCTTTTGCATTGACACACAGCATCTTTTGTCCCTTGGACTTCTCTTAATGGTGACATGTATCTGCAGGCTGATACCACAGCTGCAGTGTTGCACCCAAGGGTGACCATTTTCTTAAAATGGCCCCAGTCTTCTTTTTTTGCCATTTCTTGTTAGTTTCTTCTGGATTTTATTCTGTTTGCATCTGGTTTGAGTCATTTGTGTAGTTTGCCATTGGAAAGGCAGGAAGCGAGGGAGGGTGCTGAAACTTGCCTGTCCTTTGTTGCTAGGTGTGCCCACGTAAAGCCAGTTCCAATTGGCTGGCTGGCCTGGAGGACAGCCACCCTGTCGTGTGATTAACAGGTTAGGGCTGTGAATGAATGAAAGCTTGCATAAGAAGCAAGGTTTTGGGACTAAGAGCAGAGTCAACCACTAGAGGGCAACATCCGAAGCAGAAGATCAGAAAAAACGCCAGCAGCACCCACCTGGACCGCGAAGTGCCCTGTGAAATCTTGCAGCTGTGCTGACCCAGTTTACAAATTGACAGGGAAGGCCAGTAAAGGATGACTTCCCTTAGGCTGGTGGGATGAACTAGCCTCAAGACAAACTCTATTTTGGCACAACCCCCGACTTGCTGTGAATTTCCAAGGCTGCAGAAGCCCAATACCCAGGGTACTACGACCATTGTGAGTGCGTTGTCTTCCGAAGTCGAATCCGACCAGATCTTCGTGGGCATCCAAAGGACCATATAGAAGGCGGAAATCTGCATCCAGTGTCCTCTAATCAGAGTCAAGGACCAAGGGAACAAGGAAATCCTAATCAGTGTTTGGTTCTTCTTTGGTGCTGAGAAAAAGGCACCAAAACCACAAAGATCTGCTGAATCAACGCAAGTCCATTGCTGCCAAAACCTTCTCTCTCGAGGCCTGTTGAAGGAGCCCAACGTCCTCCCTTTCGTTCCAAGGACCAGGAACAAGTGTCAGGCAACCAGCTGGAACACTTCCTTAATTTTCAAGGTACTGTGGGGCAAGCGATATCCTTTTGCCATTTGGGGTGCTTCCTATGTTTGGGAGTGTGATTTAACACTACACTAAGTTAACCTCAACTTACCTGCATTAGCTTGTGCTTTCTAAAGTTGACCTCTCTTGAGTTGCTGTGATTTCCTTTTGAACATTATTTAAGAACATATTTCTAAGAAGAAGAGCATCAGAACTTTGACTTATTGACTGTCCTTGATCTTTAAAGGTCCCCTTCTGAGCAAATGGTGCGTGTTCCCTTATAGATTATAAACGTTGAACACTTTAATGTTGGGATAGTTGACTGCCTGCATCCCTTTGAGAGAATGTAACTGTTCTTATAACCTATCGGTCAGTTCTGATATAACCCTAACCTTTCCTGCCTTAAAAGCTCAATATTGCAATGTTGATACTATATATAAATGCTATACTGACCTCAAATGACATCAACTCTGGGTGCTGGAACATGTGTAACATATGAATGAATTACTCACCTGCTTTATTGTTGACTTTTTTTTATTGAATCCTAACTTGGGATTAATGTTACAGCTAATTACTGCTTTTTAAAGAATGTTTTAAATATCTTTGTGTATAAATGAATATATAATTATTATGTAACTTTAAGTGTTTAATTGGATGCTTGTATTTACTGGTTTCATTGCACAGCTCTACAGCTCACATCACCCATCTCAAGATAAGCCTGGTCGATAAGTCATACTCCCAACTTGTATAGTACAGGGCTATATTAAAAGGTGGGTTACCTAATTCCAAGAGATAAGTCTTGTGTAGTCCCACACCAGTTGGACTGCACAAATTCTTACCTAACAGACCACCTATAACCGGTCTCGCAACCAGGATCTCTAGGCCGTTCAGCTTGCTCAGGTTCTTCTGTACCTGTCCCATGCACAGATTTACATTCACTTAGTTTCTTTGTCTGCTTCTCCTGGTTCGCCTCTTGGCTTTGCCATACCGTGTCGCACACCTCTTGCCAGACTTTGGCCTTGCCACACTGTATCCATTCATAAAAGTTCACTTTATGGTGGTCTGATTCATGCCCCACCTTTCTTTTGCACTCTTTTATACTTGCACTCTTTTTCATAGGCTGCTTTGACTTGGACACTTTCCTATTTAAGCTTTTATCCGTTACTTGCTTTGCCCATAAAGTTTTATTTCCACTTAGTATTTCAGAATGCTTAATTTCAAGGTTTCGTATTCAATATTTCAGCTTAATTTCAAGTTTGTATTCAGTTTGGTATAACTTTACCTACATGGAGTCTGTTAGGAGTGCTCCGGCTTGTGAGGGTCTTCCCCCGACATTCCTTTTTAGTGGCTCCTGCTGCTTTCTGCTTCTCAGACCGCCAGGTCAACCTTCGAGAGCCCTGCTAGCATGCCACGCGTTGCCTTTTGCATGCTGGCAATTCTAGTGCATCTGCAAAGACGAGCACAGCATCCTCTCTCTTCCTGCTCACCTGCAGCGCCGGCTGGTCCCTTTCCTACCGGAGGCTCCCACACTTGTGGCAGCTGCACGGTCTACTTGCCTTGGGCTCCACAAGCTCTCTGGGATGTCGACCAGTGTCCTGGCTCCCTCGCAGGTCCCACCACAGCTGCCTCCTCATGACGCGTCCCCTGCTGGGCCTCCATGTTGCTCTCCTTGCTTGACCGGTTTCAGGTGTGTATTCCCATTTGGGGTGTCCAGTCAAAGAGTTGAATACATACATATCGAAGTGATTAGGGTCCCCCAGGGGATGCTTCTTTATGCAGAAAGACATTGTGGCAGCCTTCCAGGAGTTTTATGGACACCTTTGTGCCTCTCGATATGCACGGGGATGCTGCAAGTTTACAGCAATATCTTGATGCAGCCGAATTGTACTGGGTAGACCCGCCACTTGGGGAAGCTCTTCATTGTGGTGTGATGCTGGAAGACATTTTGGCTGTCATTAAAGTACTTCCTGAGTCCAAGGCTCATGACCCAGATGGTTTTTTGGGAGAGTTTTATAAAAACGGCCACACCCCTTTTTTTGCTGCACGTGTATGTTGAATCTGTGAAGCAGGGGTCCCTGCCTTCTTTGTAGCATTACAGCCCATCGTCTATCTTTGTGATTTGATTCATGTGAGAGGCTGCACGTTTGGCATGTGGAAGCGTGTGTGTGGACTGAAGGTCGCCTGTCTGACAAGGAATAATGGGAATATTTGCTGATACCTCGATTGAGATTTTTGGAGCTTTCTAACCACATGTGTTGACAGGATGTAGACCGTATGCGCTATCCTGTATGGGATTGGCCTTAGGAGAGAGTAACATGACCGAAGCTCCCTTGGGCATTGAATTTTATGTCAGAATAACTGAAAACAATAAGTGTTTTTGCTCTAACCTTTGGGAAGGTGGTTCTGCCCTGATGAAGGCTTGGTGCTGGAAAAGGAATTTGCAGACCCATGCAGCCGAAACTATAGTTGGCAATTGTGATATGTTTAAAGAAAGAACTGTATAAATGTAATGGCTGGTTACCAGATATGTATTCTATTAATCACATAGCCACTACTTTGTTATTGGAACGTAAGGTGAAAAAGTAGCACATACAGTTGGAAGCATTGGTGCCAGGTGAGGATGACCTACATCACTGTGATTATATAATGGAATTATGTTTGAGTCATGGATAGTAAATTTGGTTGTGTATAAATAATGAATGATGCTGTTCGGATTGTGTGACAGTTGAATATACATTCTCAACTCATGCTGAACTTTCTTTGCATCTTGTACTCATGGTGGCCCTGAATCATTCTGTTCCCATCATCATCTTGTATCCTGGCCTGCAACATTGTGTTACTGACTTCTGCAATTGTATTCACTCTCCCCTCTTGCTTCTCCACTCTTTTGACTGCTAACTCTGTTCTAGCCTCCTTTCCCTTCTCCCTTTTCCTATATCCTCCCCTTACTTTCTTCTATGCACTTACTCTATCAAAATTGTCCCTGGACCTAGTATGATAGCAACCTTGTCTGTCTCCTCCCCCCTGCCCGTACTGTTTTTTTCTCTCCCCACTACCCCTCCAGCACTATCTGAAATGTTGTCAGGCCTAGTATAATAGTCGCTTGTTTTGTTCCTTCCCTACCTTTCTGCACCTCTCTCCCTTACCTCTTGTTTTTCGCCGGTTCTACCAGAAACGTCGTCGGGCCTAGTATGGTAGTCGCCTGTCTGTTTCCATTTCCTTACCACTCTTCCCCCTCCCTTCCTTATGATTCTTAGCTCTTGCACTATCTGAAATGTCATCAGGCCGAGTACGATAGTTAATTTCTCATCCTTACTGTTCATGGCCTGTAAGAATGTCGTATTTTCCGTTGTTCCCTCCCTTGCCTTGAAGCACTTTGAAACACATAGTTTATTTATATAGCGCCTATACACAATCATATATCATATCATTTGGGTTGGAGATATTGGACACTCAGAACCAGAGTCCTATGTTAATAATTGTATTGCATGTAATATGTTTTAGATTTTTGTTTCGAGAGGATTGGGTCCTCCGACGTATTCCATATCTATGACAGGTAATGTCCACAACTGTGCTGCTTCGGAAAATCTTTGGCTCCTGCGTCGATGACGTCGATGCGCCGTCCCCGAGGACCTCCTCCGACGGCACCCGATGTGATAATAGGACGCACGAAGCCCATAGCCTCAGTTCAATTTTTTCTGCGAACGTGTTCGCTTTGTGAATCTCGGTACGCCTCGACTCGTTGGAGTTCGCTGTTTTCTATTCTCGGTTCGGTTTGTTGTGAAGACCTGCTCGTGGCGATGTCTTTCTCATCTTCAACCCCGCGTCCGGGCTTCAAGAACTGTGGGTCCAAGATGTCGGTCACGGACTTGCACGACACCTGCCTCTGGTGCCTCGGGGAGGCCCACGATACGGACGACTGTGTCGACTGCCAGTCGCTCACGGCAAAGGCCTTGCGGGAACGCAAGAAGAAGCTGTCGGTAGGCCGGGTGTCTAAGCCCCGGAAGTCGAGGTCTGCGGGGCTTTCGACGGATGACTTGAGGGGCGACTCTCCGCGTCATCGTCGGAAGTCCAGTGGGTCTCCTTCCAGGAGTCGGTCTCGCCACTCTTCCGCCTCTTCGAGGCATTCCCGGAAGCGCTGGCATAGGTCGCCTTCCCCGTCCTCTTCGGAGGACTCCGCCCGTCGGCGGTTCGCTTATCCCTCCATGCAAGCGACACCGTAGGAATGGGCTTCCTTCGGGAAGCAGATGCTAACGATTCTTGAATCGCAGGGCACCGGTCCGTCCGCGCCTCCGAGTGGGGTCGGTCGGCACCGGTCGAGAGACACCGCTCATACGCCTTCGGGCTTGGGTGGTCGGCACGGCTCGCGGGAGATGTCCCACTCGGACAAGGGTAGCCGTTCTCGCCATGCCCGTGCCAGGTCCCGGTCCTCAACGCGCTCGAGACCGTGTGATCCTGTGCAGTCTTCGAAGAAGACGTCGACGCCTGTGGCGCCGAGGTCATCGACGATTTCTCTCGAGGCTCCGCTTCTGAGGGGGTCGTGGACGCCGTCGGCGCCTAGGTTGTCGAGAGACACGCTCGGAGCTCCGGCTTCGAGGACTGTGTCGACGCCGCCAATGCTGGCGGCGCTGCAGCTGACGTTGATGCTGATTCGCTTGATGTCGACGCCTTTTCTGTCGACGCCGACTCGTTCGGCGTCCTCGACGCCTTTCGAGGCGGTGGTGTCGGAGGGGCCCCGGTGCACGGGATTTGCCCCTAGAAAGGCTATGGCTAAGGTCCGGCACTGCTTTGGTCCACAGAGGTCTTCCTCTCCCCGCCTGGAGTACATTTCAGAGGGTGATGAAGGCTCTGATGGCGGCCTGGTTCCGGTTCCAGATGACCTTATCTCGGGCCATAGCCAGTTTGATGACCTGAGGCAGTCGCTGCATGATGCCAGTGGACTGGACACCTCTCCGGAGGTGGAGTTTTGTCAGCCAGAGCCTGGCACTCATGCCGATTCTTCATATCGGCGCCTTATGTCTCAGGTTACCGAGTACTTGGGTTGGTCAGCTCCCCCAGGGGAGTTCGTTCAGGATGATCTCACGGACATCCTTGATCTCGGTCCACCCACTGACCCGGTTTTGCCTTTTCATATGGCTCTGCAGAGTGTCTCCCGGCAGTGGGCAAGTCTTTGTCACGAAAATACCGTCCAGCCAGTAGCGACCCCTGCTACTTGTATAGGCACCCCACCCCGGAGAGTTTCGTGGTGCAGGCGGCTACGGCCCCAGCAAAGCAGGTGTCGTATCCTACCATCCCTCCGAATTGGGACGACAAACGTTTTGATGGCTGGGCGAAGAAAGTGTTTTCTTCGGGGGGTATGGCGCTTCAGGCGGCCAACTCCATATGTGCCTTGTCTCGTTTCACACACACTCTGTGGAACTGTGTTGCATTAGCGGCTGATCATATTCCCGAAGGGGACGAACGGGATGGTTTCCTTGCTATGGTTCAGGATGGCAAGGATGCCATGTGTGAGGTCGTTCAGTCGGGTTTGGACTTGGCAGATTGTGTCAGCCGGTCCATGGCGGCGAGCACCGTAATGCGCAGGTTTGCGTGGTTGCGGAAGTCTGGGTTCGCTCCTGATGTGCAGTCCCGGCTCCTCAACATGCCTTTTGACGGTGATCACCTTTTTGGTAGCAAGGCTGACGAGAGGTTGCAGACCTCCAAAGCTGCAGCGAAGTCGTTGGGCGCTGCAGTTCGCCAACCTCCGCCTTTTCGTCCTAGGGGACAGCAATGGAGGGGAGGTTCCTTTCGCTATTACTCGTCCTTCAGTAAAGCGAGGGGAGCTAGCAGTCAGAGGCCATCGTAAGAGTGCCAGAGGTGGAAACAAAGGTACTCGAGGTGCCAAGGCCACTCGGGCAGTTGCCTCTTTGCCCTCAGGCAACGCCGCAGCCGCTCCCACTCAGTCATGAGGCCAGGTCCCATGGTTTGCCGGTTGGGGGAAGTCTGGCGCAGCAACTTGTAGAGTGGCAAGCCATTACTTTGGATGTGTGGGTTCTGGAGATCATAACCCACGGCTACTGTCTTCCTTTTTGGCAGAGGCCTCACGACAATCCACCAGGGAGCCTCTCTTTGAAGAGTCCTGTTCCTCTCCTTGCTCAGAAAATTCAAGCCCTGCTGGAGAAAGGCGCCATAGAACTGGTGCCTGTAGCGGAGAGGAACAAGGGATGGTATTCCCCTTATTTTTTGATATCGAAGCAAGACGGGGGATTGAGACCCATCATGGACTTGCGCGCTTTAAACAAACTCCTCAGGAAAAACAAGTTCAAGATGGTGACTTTCTCAAGTCCTCCAGGCCCTTCAACTTCAGGACTGGTTGGTGTCTCTCGACCTCAAGGATGCTTACTTCCATGTGCCGATCCATCCCAAGCACAAGAAGTACCTGAGGTTCGCGGTTGGCGACTCGCACTTTCAGTTTCGGGTCCTGCCGTTCGGATTGACCCCAGCCCCGAGGGTTTTCACCAAGCTCATGGTGGTGGTGGCAGCGCATCTCAGGAAAGTGGGGATTCACGTCTACCCCTACCTGGACGATTGGTTGATCAGGGGGAGCTCTCCCGAGCAAGTCCTGGATCATCTGTCCATCACCTGCCACTCCCTTCACAGGCTGGGCTTCTCCCTCAATTTAAAGAAGTCCCATTTGACATCAACGCAGCGGCTCCAGTACATCGGAGCAGTGCTCGACACATCCCTGGGGCAGTGTTTTCCTCCTCAGGTGAGGGCTCTTCACATTCAGCAGATGGTGCACAAGTTTCAGTTTGCCCAGAATCTCCCAGCGTCCGAGTTCTTGAGACGGCTCGCCTCATGGCATCCTGCATTCTTCTGGTGCCAGAGGCTCGTCTGCGGATGAGATCTTTGCAGTGGCACTCAAGCTCAGTGGTCTCAGTCCTCCGGCAGGCTGTCGGACCCTGTTCAGGTGCCGATCTCGGTGGCCCGGGACCTTCTGTGGTGGGCCGTCGAGGGCAATCTGATGAAGGGTGCCCAATTGTGTGCCCTGGACGGAGGTGACGATCGTGACGGACGCATCCCTCACGGGATGGGGAGCTCATGCCAACGAGTTGACAGTCAGCGGTCGTTGGTCTCCGTCGAAGTCCAGACTCCATATCAATCTGTTGGAGCTGAGGGCCGTCAGGCTAGCCCTGAAGGCTTTTCTGCCGACTGTGCGCAGAAAGAGTGTCCTGATTCTAACGGACAACACGGTGGCCATGCACTACCTCAACAAAAAGGGGGGGGGCAGGGTCACTTCCGCTGTGCAGGGAGGCGATGCAGCTCGAATTCTGGGCCATCCAGCAGGAAGTTCCTATCTTGGCTGGTCATCTGGCCGGAGATGACAACGAGACGGCGGACTCTCTGAGCAGGCAGAGCTACACCTCTCACGAGTGGGAGCTGGCTCAGGAGATTCTCCTGGAGATCTTCGCCCTTTGGGGGACCCCTCAAGTGGATCTCTTCGCCTCCAGTGTCAACCGGAAGTGCGAAAGGTTTTGCTCACGGGAATTTCCTCCAAAAGGAGCCTTAGGAGACGCGTTCGTGGTGGAGTGGTCGTTCCAACTGCTGTACGCGTTTCCTCCAGTCCCCGTCATCCCGCAAGTGCTGCGGAGGTTACGGAGGTTCGGTTCCCGTATGATCCTCATTGCTCCGGCGTGGGCCCGGAGGACGTGGTACCCGGACCTTCTAGACTTGTCCATCTGCCCTCCACGTCGTCTTCCCTACCGCAACGATTTGCTCTCACGGGAGGGGCGTCAGGTTCTCCATCCAGAGGTCATATCCCTCAATCTTCACGCTTGGCTTCTGAAAGGTTGAGGTATAAGGATTGGGACCTCCCTGAAGACATGATGGAGGTGTTGCTCTCGGCCAGGCGGCCGGCAACAACGTCTCTGTACCGTTGCCGTTGGAGAAAGTTCTGCGACTGGTGCAGAGTTGAGAATGTGGATCCTTTTGAATGTGACATTCCCATGGTTCTGTCTTTTTTGCTTTCTTTGGCCCACAGGGGCTTGCAAGTGGGGACCATTAAAGGTTACCTGGCGGCGCTGTCCATCTTTAAGCGCTCGTCTGAAGAGTGTTCCTATTTTAAGATTCCTTTGATTTCGCAGTTTTTGAAAGGGCTCACTAATGTGTTCCCTCCGTCACCTTTTCTGGTGCCCGGTTGGGATCTGAACCTTGTTCTTAAGTTTCTTATGGGTGCTCCTTTTTGAGCCTTTACATTCCTGCCCTTTGAGGCTGTTAACTCTGAAAACTGTGTTTTTGGTTGCGGTTACTTCCGCTCGCAGAGTGAGTGAGTTACAGGCACTTTCAGTTAAGCCACCCTTCACTGTGTTTCAGAAGGACAGGGTTGTCCTTAGAGTTCGTCCTTCTTTTCTTCCGAAGGTGGTTTCGGACTTTCATTAGAGCCAGAAGGTTGTTCTTCCGGCGTTCTGTCCTCCTCCACATCCTGGTAAGGAAGAGGAGAGGCTCCATAGGCTTGATCCTAGGAGAGCGCTGAGCTTTTATATTTTGCGCATGTACCGGGTCAGAGTGGACGATCAACTTTTCATCGGTTACGCTAGAAAGCGTTTGGGACAAGCTGTGACGAAACAAACTGTCTCGTTGGATTATTTTAGCTATCTCCGAGTGTTACCGCGTGGCGGGTAAGGACCCTCCGGCTGGCTTGCGGGCCCATTCTACCAGGGGCTTGGCTGCGTCTACTGCCCTGCAGAGGGGAGTTCCTATTCGTCACATCTGTGATGCAGCCACCTGGGTCATACTTTTGTACGTCACTATTCCCTCGATTCCATCAGAGGGCAAGATCTGGCCTTTGGCAAGGCAGTTCTCTATTCTGCAATTTGATTGGGCATGCTAAATTTGTATTCTAAATTCTTTCTCACCTCCTTGCTTGGTACTGCTTTGGGAGTCTGTCATAGATATGGAATAAGTCGGAGGACCCAATCCCCTCGAAGAACAAGTTACTTTCTTACCTGGTAACGTTCTTTTGATGGGATGGTCCGACGACGTATTCCATATCGCTCCCTCCCTGCCTTCCCCGCTGCAGAATTTCTTTTGCGATTGCAGCTTGCGTTCCGCAAGGCCTTGTGTGTTTCACTGGCAGAAAACTGGTGGCACACGTTCTGGTAAAAAAACTATAACTGAGGCTATGGGTGTCGGGGACGGTGCATCGACGTCATCGATGCAGGACGCAGACGCCAAAGATTTTCCAAAGCAGCACAGCTGTGGACATTACCTGTCATAGATATGGACCATCCCATCGAAAGAACGTTAGCAGGTAAGAAAGTAACTTGTTCTTTTGTGAGTACCATTAAACAAGTGAATTTGCTTTTTTATTGGTAGTGATCTGAGATATTTGATCAGTGCCAGGTGGCAAAATAATGATATAGGCCTGATATTACAAGTTTAAAGAAAACATTTAGTCTAGGTATCTTTTTTGTGCGATCCTTCGTAGCGTGATGCTTGTATTATTTTACTGCATAGGAAGGGGAAGCCTCCTGAAGACTGTCCCTCGTACTGGCTGATATCCTTTATGAATGTAGACAATAAGATTTTTGATAAGGTTCTGGCCAATCGCGTCCTCCCTCTGATGCCTGGTTTGGTATTGGCAGATCAGTCAGGGTTTATACAAGCCAGGAACACGACGTACGACTTCCTCCATTTCTTAATGATCCTTTCGGTGCTGCAGCCTGAAACGCAGGCGATAGCTATTCTGTTGGATGCTGAAAAGGCATCAGTTTGTCGAATAGCCTAATCTTTTTGCAGTTCTCCAGAAGGATCATAGTGGGGCATTGCCACTCCGGAATGTTAGCTATGGGGCGAGGAACGAGGCAAGGATGTCCCTTATGACCTCTCTTTTTTGCACTCGCGATGGAACCCCTGGCGGCGATGGTGCAAAACCATCACATACAGCTTGGCCCGCATCGGCTGATTATTTCAATATACACAGATGACATGGTATTCTTTTGAAGTGACCCGTCCATGACCTACTGCTGGTAATGTGCAAGGTGTTAAAATTTGGGGTGATTTCTGGGTTGAAGATCAACTGGAATAAATCTGTGGTCTTTCCCCTTACCAGTGGGACTGTGGCGTTTGACGATGGCTTTGGGCTCTTCTGGGAGACCGATGTCTATCTTCTATCTTTGGGCTCTATCTGGGAGTCATGCTCTCACAGGACCCATCTATACTGTTTCACGATAATTATGGTAGAGAAATCGGCTCTATTCAGGATTTAGTGGGGGGCTGCCTTGCCCTTCCTCTTACCTTGATAGGCCGCATCTCAATAGTTAGTGATTCTTGCCCAAATTCCTCTACCTGTTTCTCAATATTCCACTGTTCCTTTCTACTGGTTTCTTCCTCAGGCTGCCAGGGATTATCACTGACTTGATCGGGAAACAGGCCACGGTAGCATGCACCACATTGACGCAGCTGTATGGAAAGAGAGGGCCTTGGCATTGCCGGACTTAGAACAATACAATTGGGCGGCACAGGTGCATTTTCTGGAGTTTTGGTATGCCACACACTTTATTCAACCAGATGTTCAAGTGGAAAGGCCGCTGGCTGCCCCTACACTTTTACGTTCACGCATTCGGTGTGTTTCCAGGGCGGTGCCAGGATCTATGCATATTGTCAATGTTACCTGCGCTATATGGCGCAAAGTGGCATGCAAAGTTGACATTGATATTCAATATTCACTGATCCTTTCTGTCAGGCATGTGGCTGGTATGGCGATCATGGAGGAGAGGGCCTACATACAGTGGGTGGAGAAAATTGGGATACAAACTTCAGGCGATTCTTTTTTTAGGTGGATACATTTATTTTGCTACAGCGGGCAAAAGACAAGGGTGGGAACACCTCATTGGATATGTTCATGTACTTTAGAGTGCAGAACTGCCTTTCATTCATTCCCGAAGCAGCCAACTGCCTGGGCGCTACAACACGGTCTGATACTGTCACATGGGGAGGGTCGTCTGGTCTTCCGCCTGTACTGCAGTCTCCAGTCTAATATCCCTTGGGCCGGAGATGCCTCCAGGCGTCATTGGGAGGGGACTTTGTGCAGAGAAATTGCAGAGGACTGTAGACTTAAAGGGTCTCCCTGAACTCTTAAGCTAAAGCATTTCAACTTTGTGCACCAGGTCTACCATACACCGGCAAAGCTGCATTAACACTTCCCGAGTACCCCTGATGCATGCTCCAGATGTGGTTCTAGCCCAGCAGATATTCTGCACCGGGCATGTGTCTGCTTAGTCATATCTCCATTTTGGCGGGGGAATGGGGGAGGCAGTGCCCAGGGTTTCACTCGTTGTCTGTGAACTATGTTTGGATCCTATGGTGGCGCTGTTAGGATGCACAAGACATTTGCCATGGGCTGTGGGAAGGCTCACTGGTCTTCTCTTGGTACTGTCCCATAGGAGGGTGGCAATGACCTGGTGGAAGGGCCATCCACCTAACATGCAAGCTTGGCTGAAGGATGTGGCATATTGTCATGATTTGGAGACCGCCTTTATGTAAACTCTGACTTTGCATGCTCAACCACCAGCGG
This sequence comes from Ambystoma mexicanum, assembly GCF_040938575.1. Taxonomy (NCBI): domain Eukaryota; kingdom Metazoa; phylum Chordata; class Amphibia; order Caudata; family Ambystomatidae; genus Ambystoma; species Ambystoma mexicanum. The sequence goes on along the minus strand of NC_090930.1, from coordinate 184,767,695 downwards.
TCTGGGTACTGTATGTTCAATACTTGCATAATGCTTCATGATGTGCATAGGCCATGACTGCACGACTATTGCCTCCTTTGATATATGTAACATTTTTGTGTTATGTCTCATGAACACTGTAACACTGTTTGTTCTGGACTCGGAGTTAGGATGCTGTTATTGTAAAATCAATCAACACATTTGAAAATAAAACTCACTTCTCGTGCGCAGATGTTTTCCACTTGCATGGGATCACACCTCTCCCTTTCTTCAATCTTACCCAATCGCCCTTCCTCACCTCCAAAACCTTTACACCTTCTGGCATAACTACTTTCTTTCATCATTTCTTTGTGTAACATACATCTTCTCACCTCCCCCAAATCCACCTCTTTACCCTTAGCTCGCGCTAACCAGCATGGACAAACACGTGTTCCCCTTCCGTCCTCTCATGAGCACAAACAACAATTCGCCTGTTACAACACGACCCAACATTCTCAGCCCTCTTATTCTATCTCATCCTTCCTTCCTTGACCACACTCTTTAGCCATCCTCAAAGCTTCCGTCATACACCCATTTACTCTTTCTACAACCCCATTACATTCAGGATGATACAATGATGTCCTCTGATGTTGAACTCCACTCATCCTAAAATGCTCTCCATCACCTAAACTGTGTACCATTATCCATTAAAATATACACCGGATATCCCTCCCTTCCAAATATAGCATCCAAAAACGTCACAATGGTTCCCATGCTCGCTTCAGACACATTAGATCTCTCACACATTAGATCTCCACCCACCGAGACAAATCTATCAATACTATGATATACTTTCTACAACCGCCACCAACATCGATTGGTCCCAAAATATCCATTGCTAATGCCTCCCATACTTTTTGAGGAACATCGGAACAAATCATGGGCTTTGCACGTGCACAAAAATTCTTGCCACTATTCTCATATTCCAAACAGACCTCCACCTTCCTTTCCACCATCCTATCTAGACCTGGCCACCCATAAGCCACCTATAGCATCTCTTTAGTTTTGGAAACACCAACATGTCCCACATGCGCCAACTCGATCATCCTTTCATTTAACCCAAAAGGAACCACAACCTTTCCTGATGATAAAGTAACTTGTTCTCAATACTCAACTCGTCACATACTTCCCAATAGGCCCTAACTTCTCCTGCCATCCTTTCCTTATGTGGCCATTCAGATAGTAGCCCTTGCATAGCTGTAACAATGTCCTCATCTTTTTTGACTGCTTCCATCTACTCACCTTTACCTAGAACTCCATGAGTCAGAAATATTTGCTCACACCATTCCTCTTCCCCAATTTCCTCCTGTCCATTTAAACGTGACAAGCAATCAGCATAGTAATTATCATTATCTGCAATAACCTCCACTAAATGAATGGCACTGCATCCTGACTACCCATCCTACCAACCTTCTTGACACTTTATCTAGCCCCTTTGACTCTAATATTGTTTTTATGGGATGATCAGTACGTAAAATAAAATCGTAAACCCACCCAAACGTTCAAAACCTCTCCACCGCCCAATGACATGCTGATTCTTCCTTCTCTATTACTGAATACCTTTTTCAGGACCCTTGGAGAAACATGATGCATGCACAATGACCTTTTCTTCGCCCCTTCATACTTCTGAGACAGCACTGTATTCTTTTCCTCTGTGCCCACCTGGACTAATGGAAGAGCCAAATCGATTTAGTCTTTTATCTTGCAGAATTCATTCTCCTCTCCAATTCCACCCACTTAAACCGTTTCCTCATTTCTGCTACTTTCCCATCAAAATTCTTCACACATTTTTCATAGAATTTTTTCTTCTCCAGCATGGGGTCTGTCATGGATTCACATGCTCATGAATATTTCCCATCAGGCTGGGAATCCTTGGTAAAGAAAAAGTCAGTTTGTTTCACTTCTGAACTTCTCCTAACACCAATCACTGGTCTCTGGGACATACTGCCCCCAGCCAATGACTGCCCTCTGCCTAGGCCCCTCCTCTGGCATCCATCTTCATATTTTTACCGCACGTTAGAGTGGTGGGAGTCCTCGTGATTAGCTCTCAGGCCTTTTACTGTTTTGTGCTTTTTTTCCAGAGTTTTTTCGGTCAATGGAGGCTCAAGCTCAATTGATCCATCATCCGATAAACGGGGACCTGTTTTTGGATTCTCCAGTGCCCCTCAAGGCCGAAACTGAATCGAGTTAAGATTCCAGAAGATTCTTCGAGGCCTACTCCGTGTGGATATGGCAGAGGAGAAGGAAGACTCAGCACCTCTGTTCAGGGTTTGCCCAGGATGCGGCCTACTGAACATCTACTTGGACGATGGGCACGCCCTGTGCCTCTATTGCCTGACATTCGGATCAAACGCATGTGGAGGATGACTGTGCGGTTTGCAAGGAGATGGTTCCCTGCACCATGAAGGATCGGCACAGCGGAAGGCCTCAAGCTCGACCAAGGTTGTGAAGGCCCAGGTTCACCCGGCAAAGCCTTCCATCGCAGGAGAGGTGGCGTCCCTATCGAAGGCCGCGTATGCAGATTCACAGGGTGCGACCCCCAAGGCGAGTGTTTCCCTGCCTGCCAGGAGGGAATCTTCTTTTCAGCCCATAGAGAAGACACCGGAAAAGGTGATGCCCATCATCTCCCCGAAACAGTCTCCCATGGTCGAATAGAAGAGGGGAGGGCACGGTAGTCCGACAGGGCACAGACATCTCCTCTGAGGAGGAGCTTTCTGCTCTCTAGACCGTTTTGCAACAGAAGTTCATCGAGGCCAAGTCCTACGGGAGGGACCCCAACGAGGGAAACGTCGAGAGTGACGAGACCGATGAGTAAGAGCAGGGCACAGAGGGTTTGGAGCACCCTACACCGCTGCCACCGTCTCTCTTGCTTCCGTCACCTCAGCAACCACCTCAACCCCCAGTGGACATTTCGGTGGACATTCTCCAGGCACTGCACAACTTGTGCTTGGAGATCCAGACTAGGATGCCCCTTCAGGCCATCAATGCGGACGCCGAGACGGCTCGTGCCTTGGACACGCTTCAACAGCGACGGCCGTCCTTTCGGACCTCCAGTGGCAAATCCCAAGGTTCCTTGAAAGGCTTCCGCGGAGGCTCTTCATCCTACCATCGACCGTCCTGCTCATCATCACAGGAAGCCTACAGGGGCCGCAGTAAGTCTGGAGGAGGTTGCCGTTGTCGCCAAGGTCCCCAATGCGGCGCCTCTACGGCGAAGCAAATTGAACCGGCTGTGACCGTCCCCCACATGCTCAACCCGGTGGGAGGCCGGCTGGCAAACTTAGTCAGCGTGTGGAAAACCATCTCCACCAACCGTTGGGTGTTGGATGCTCTGGCCCACGGACACACCCTGGAATTTCAACGAAAGTGCCCTCCCATACCACCAGTGGCAAGTCAGGAAAACCACGTCCCTCAGTTCCTGATGGAGGTGCGGGCCATGCTGAAGAAGGGCGCGATAGAGCTTGTTGCAAAGAGGCTCCGGAGTGTACTCTCGGTACTTCCTCGTCAAGGAGAAGACTGGCGGTTGGAGGCCCATTCTAGATCTCTGCCGTCTGAACAAGTACATCAAATCTCAGAAGTTTCGGATGGTCACCCTTCAGCACGTGCTAGGGCAGCTGGAAGAAGGGGATTTTCTATCATCGCTGGGCTTTGAGGATGCCTATTTTTACATCCCCATTCACAAGGGGCACTGCAGGTTTCTGCGCTTCGTGGTTCAAGGCCAACATTAGCAGTTCAAGGCCCTCCCCTTTGGTTTGAAGTCAGCGCCAATGGTTTCCACCAAGTGCCTGGCACCAGTTGCGGCACGGCTGCGTCTGAGGGATCGGCGTTTACCCCTACCTGGACGACTGACTAATCTGAGCGAATTCGAGGGAGATCGCTGTCGAACACAAGACGAAGACCGTCCAGCTGCTGCCGGAGCTGGCGTTCTCGGTGAACTATGCAAAGTCCTGCTTGGTGCTGTAAGCGATATTCAATCAACACTACAGCCAAGTCAATGCCTAGTCTGGGATGCTGAGGAAAACCCTTATTAATGTATTTTTATGTCTAGTTCAGTACTCTGGATGACCACCCTTGTATAACAGCCCCTCTTAGAATCCCCCTGACCCCACTGAGTCAAGAAGTATGTTTGTTTTGCAAATTAAAAGGTTTATTTGAGAATTTAAACAATATATATCACACTTTATAATAAATTAATATCTGATAGTACACTTAGACATATGATGTTGATCAACAATGGGTAATCTGGCACTAGCACACTTCTCCATCATGGGGTCTGGCATGGATTCACATGCTCATGAATATTCCCCGTTGTCAGGCTGGGAATCCTCGATAAAGAAAAAATCAGTATCAGTTTCGTTTCTGATCTGTCTTTCGTAGTAGTAACCAATCACTGATCTCTGCGTCATACTGATCACAGCCAATGACTGCCCTCTACCTAAGCCCCGCCTCTGGCAGCCATCTTCAGATTTTTACCGCACGTTCAAGTGTTGGCAGTCCTCGTCCTTAGCTCTCGAGCTTTTACTGCGTGTTTCGCGCTTTTTCAGGTGAATTTTCACATTTTCTCGGTTAATCGAGCCTCAAGCTCCACCGTTTCTACTCCCGTTAACGGCTACCCGTTGCAGGATTTTCCTATGCCCCTCAAGGGTGAAGATTTTGTCGAATCAACTTCTTGGAGGATTCCAGAAGATTTGCGGCCTACTTCGAGATGGCCCAGGATGCGAGTTCGTCACCCGGACCCAAACTGTTTCGCAGCTGCCCTGGATGTGGGCTGCAGAATGTGTTTAAGGAAGACGAACATTCCCGATGCCTCTACGGTCTTCATGGGGACTCATTTAGAGAAGGACTGCTATTTCTGCAAGAACTTGTCGGAGTGGACCATGAGCGTCGATCCCGTCTCGCCAGCTGGTTGGAGAAGGGCTCAACGGGTGAGAAGAAGAAGAAAGGGTCCGAGCGGGCTTCTAAGTCCTGTGTGGGCACCCCGGCGACGGGACCAGGCCAAGCGCTGCGAGTCCGCTGGCTCCGGGAGCGCCGAAAGGTCGGGCTCTTCGGTCGCCAGGCAGGGCGCACCTTCACCGGCACCGTCAACCACGAGCCAGCGCTCCGGTTCGGGGAAGAGGAAGTCCGAGACCCCGGGTAAGCTTCGGGGGAAGCCCCGTCCGATCTCGGAAGAGGGGGAGCGAGGCGTCGCCCCTCCCCCGAAGGAGAAGGCCCGGGACGCACCTAAGGTGGTGAAGGCCCCTACCCAGCAGGCAAAGGCCTCTATCGAGGCGATTGCGGCGACTATGGCCAAGCCGGCAGAGACCCCGCCAGCGGAGACTGTCTCCGGGACTAGAGTTTCCCTGCCGCCAAGGAGGGAATCCTCTTTTCAGCCCATCGTCGTGGCCGCCATTATGGAAGAAGCGAGGGGGGGCACCGTAGTCTCCTCGAGCTCGGAGTCAGCCTCGGAGGAAGAACTGACCGAGGCTGTGAGGAACCTCGAAGTTCAATTCGAGAAGGTTCGATCCCGTAAGGAAGATCCTCGGGAGATAACTGAGTAAGACGACGATGGCGAGGAAGAGCAGCCTTCCCTTCCGGCACGGCCGGAACCTATGCCTCAGGATGGCTCGGCAGCCATTTTGTCTGCGATCCAGTCCTTATGCTCTGAGATAAGGACGAGATTCCCACGGCCCAGGCCGGAGGACCCGCAACCTGGCCCGTCGGGAAGTCCTCAGAACAAACGACGGAGGACCCAACCCTCTCCTCCGCTCGCCCCCGTAAGGCCTACAGTTCCCTCCTCATCCTCCCACGAGTCGGGAGATGACGGTGCTTTGGGCTCGACGACGGGTTCTGCGGGCGATGACGACGGAACGGGTCTCCCGTCGCACGGGCCTCGCCGCTCGACAGGATTGGTTCATTCCACGCCATGATCGCCAGGGCGTCCAAATTGTTCCAGCTCTGCCCGGAGGAGCAGAAAAAGGAAGGTTTCCTCTATCAGCGCCGGGAGGCCAAGAGGAAGACTGTCACCGCGGTGCCTCTAATCAAGGACATCTGGGAGGAGGGCCTGTTGGTTCTCAAAAACCCCTCCACGGCACCAGCCAAACGGGACCGGTACGAGAAGAAGTACCGGGTCCCCGAAACCGCACCCCTGTGCCTCAGGGCCCAGCCAACGCCAGACTTGGTCGTCTCCGCGGCGGCGAAGAAGAAAGCGGCGGGGTTAGGAGCCTTGACGTCGAATTTCCACGCCGGACGGCGAGGGAAAGAAGTTGGACGCCATGGGGCGGCGGGTCATATCGTCGGCGGTGACGACGATCAAAGCGGCCAATGCCCTGGCGATCGTGGCCCGTTACGACAGGGAGCTCTGGTTTAAGCTGGCCCCCATATTGGACTTCCTGCCGGACAACAAGAGGTCCGAGGCCCTGGAAATACTGCAAGAGGGCGAGGTGGCGTCGGACCACGCCATAACGGTGGCAACCGATATTGCCGATACCGGGTTCCGCCAGCTGGGCAACGGTGTTTGCCTATGACGATGGGGTTGGCTCCGGGCGACCGACTTCCGTCAGGACGTCCAGACCAGGGTGTTGGACATGCCGTTCGACGGCAGCAACTTGTTCGGGAAGGCGGTGGACAAATCCCTCCAAGCCATAAAAACGGAGACGGCCCGCGCCCTAGGAGCCCTTCAGCAACGACGGCCCTTTCGGAGCTCCGGAGGCAGACAGGGTGCCTTAAAGGGATCCAGCGGTGGCTCGTCGTCCTACCGACAGGCGGCACGCTCCTTGTCTCAGGAGGCCTACAGGGGTCGCGGCAAGCAGGGAGCGCCTCGCCGCCGTCGGCAAGGTGGCCAGGGCGGCAAGGCCACCACCTCCAAGCAGGACTGAACTGGCTGTGGTCTCGGGCCCCCACCGGTGGGAGGCCGGCTGCCGAATTTCGTCGGCGTGTGGAAGTCCATCTCCACCGACAGTTGGGTGCTGGATACCCTGGCAAGAGGACACTCTATCGAATTCGTGAAGAAGTGCCCTCACGTTCCACCTGTGGCCAGGAAGGAAAATCACGTCCCGCAACTGCTGTTGGAAGTACGGGCGATTCTCAGGAAAGGCGCCATCGAGCTTGTCCCGAAGAGGCTCCGGGGTGTACTCAAGGTACTTCCTCGTCAGGAAGAAGATGGGCGGCTGGCGCCCCATCCTGGACCTTCGTCGTTTGAACAAATACATCAGATCACAAAAGTTCAGGATGGTCACCCTCCAGCACGCACTGGGACAGCTGGAGGAAGGCGACTTTCTATCGTCGTCGGACCTGGAGGATGCATACTTCCACGTTCCCATCCTCAAAAGTCACCGAAAGTTCCTCAGGTTCGTCGTCCAGGGACGCCACTACCAATTCAGAGCACTGCCGTTCGGATTGAAGTCGGCCCCCAGGGTCTTTACCAAGTACCTAGCACCAGTGGCGGCGCGGCTGTGCCTGCAGGGGATTCACGTCTACCCCTACCTGGAAGACTGGCTCATCCGCTCAAGGACGAGGGAACTCGCCGTCAAACACACTGTGAGGACCGTCCAGTTACTCACAGACCTGGGATTCGCCATAAACTACCCAAAGTCCCACCTGGTGCCGTCGCAGGTGGCCCTGTTTCTGGGAGCGAAGCTCGATACAGTGAGGCGCCTGGCGGCCCCGTCGGAACAACGGACGAAGACCATTCTAGGCAAAGTGCAGCGCCTGCTAGCCACGGACGTGGCCAGGGTGAGGTCCATCAAGTCCCTCCTGGGGATGATGTCCACTTGCATCTACCTGTTGCGCCTCTGCAGACTACGGATGCGCCCTCTTCAAGAATTTCTCGACACCCGTTGGATGCAGGCGACGGGCACCTTCGAAGACAGGGTCCCCCTCAACGAGGTGTTCCGGCGGGCGATTCAGTGGTGGGGCGTTCGAGCGCACCTCATGTCGGGCAAGGACTTTCAGACGCCGGCGTACCAGGAGACGGTGATGACGGACGCCTCCCTGGAAGGTTGGGGCGCCCACACCGGAGATCTCCACGCAAGAGGCCTCTGGCTCCCGGAGGAGAGGCTCCTGCACATCAACGTCCTGGAACTCCGAGCCGTGTTCTGGGCTTTCAAATCGTTCCTCCCGTCGCTCAAGGGCAAGGTGGTGCGGATCTTCACGGACAACACCACGACAATGTTTTACATACGGAAGCAGGGAGGCACCAGATCCCCAGCCCTATCCAAGGAGGCACAGGATCTGTGGCACTGGGCGGTCACCCAGGGGATGTTCCTGGTTCCCTTCCATCTGGCAGGAGAAAGCAACACCATCGCCGACTCGCTCAGCAGGGAGCTGCGTGCGTGTCACGAGGGGGAACTGCGCCAGGATCAGGTGGATCAACTCTTCCGACGATGGGGCAAACCCCAAATCGACCTGTTCGCGACGAACTCGAAGTGCAAGAGATTTGCCAGCAGGTTTCCCCAGCCGAGAAGCATGGGCGATGCGTTCTCATTCCCCTGGGACGGCCTATACATGTATGCGTTCCCTCCGTTGCCGTTGCTGCTGCGACTCATCAGCCGACTCAAGAGGTCCCGGTGCAGGATGATCCTCGTCGCACCGGCGTGGCCGAGGCAGATCTGGTTCCCGGACCTTCTGGACTTGTCAACGTCCCCTCCCATCAAGCTGTCGGCAGATGGGGACCGTCTCTCCAGAGAAGGAGACACCATCTTCCACCACGACCCGGCGTCGCTGAACCTGCAGGCTTGGCTCGTGCAGCGCTAGAGTTTGGAGGCTACGATATACCGGCCGATTGCAGAGAGGTTCTTGCAAAGGCCAGGGCGTCCTCGACTCTCAAGTGCTACGGTCATAAGTGGAAGAGGTTCTCTATCTGGTGCCGAGCACAGAAGATCCACCCCCTACGGATTACGGCCCCTCAAGTACTGCCGTACCTGCTATCGCTGGCAAAGGCTGGGCTAGCCCATGCCTCCATTAAGATTCATCTGGCGGCGATCTCCAGATATACCAGAACCACAGGACGGACGTCCCTGTGGTCCCATCGACTGGTAAGAGTTTATGAAAGGACTGTTCCGGTCGTTCCCGCTGGTGAAGGCCCCGGCCCCGGCGTGGGAACTTAACGTGGTGCTGACCAGGCTCATGGGGCTCCCATTCAAGCTGATGCACTCCGCACCAATGAAGTTTGTGTCGTGGAAGACTGCATTCCTGGTGGCCATTACCTCCGCACGACGAGTGGGAGAGATCCAGGCCCTATCCTGCAAAGCACCGTACTTGACTTTCCATGCCTCGAGGGTGGTGCTTAGGACGCACCCCTCCTTTATGCCCAAGGTTCCGCCGGACTTCCATATTAACGAGCCCTTGGTGTTACCTGTTTTCTTCCCGTCTTCTTCGTCGCCGGCCGAGAGGACATTGCACTCGCTGGATGTGGCTAGAGCGCTGAAGTTCTACGTGGACCGCACGAAGAGTTTCCGGAGGACATCACAGCTGTTCGTAAACTTTAGACCTGTGAATCAAGGGAATGCTCTCTCGAAGTCTTCTATTTCCAGTTGGCTCTCGGGCTGCATCATGCACTGCCACCGGTTGGCTAACCGACTGCTGCCAGGCCGTCCGAGAGCCCATTCGACCAGAGCGATCGCTGCTACTACGGCGTTCTTATCTGGTGTGCCCCTGCTGGACATCTGCAGGGCTGCTACGTGGAGGTCGACGCACACCTTCACGAGATTCTACTGCGTCGATCGGGATTCCAGGGAGGAGTCCAGGGTCGGCCAATCAGTGCTGCGCAACCTGTTCGCTTAAGGTGAGCCTGGTGACGAGGTAAGAGATGCTTAATGTTGAGTTTTTGGTATTGCTTAATGTTGAGCCTTTTGCCACCCCCCGTGGTTGTGCATGTGTGTACTGCTATTTATTCTTATATTCATGAGCATGTGAATCCATGCCAGACCCCATGTTGGAGAAGGAACAAGTTACTTACCTGTAACTGTTGTTCTCAAGCATGGGTCTGGCATGGATTCACATGCGAACCCTCCCGCCTACCCCTCTGCGGCTCTTCACTTGGTCATACTGCCTCTTCACGTGCTACCAAATCTGAGGATGGCTGCCAGAGGCGGGGCTAAGGGAGAGGGCAGTCATTGGCTGGGGGCAGTATGACCCAGAGACCAGTGATTGGTTACTACTAAGAAAGACAGATCAGAAACCAAACTGATACTGATTTTTTCTTTACCGAGAATTCCCAGCCTGACGACGGGGAATATTCATGGACATGTGAATCCATGCCAGACCCATGCTGGAGAACAACAGTTACAGGTAAGTAACTTGTTCCTTCTGCCCTCCTGGTGGAAGTTAGGAGGGAAGTTCCCTGGGTTAGGTGCTTGGCTGGATCCCCCCCCCTTGGGCTGGAGGAGTCCACACATAACCCAGGATTGGTCGGTTTCCCTTGTAGCGGAGACTTACATAGTCAGGGAAGCGGGGGACCCCATTTGTGGGACTACCTCCTCGACTCCCTGTCTGTGACTAGCCCGAGGGCCTTCTGGGCTGTGGATTATTTGGTGCAGGCAGGTTTTTAGGCCCCCCCATCTCCAAATCTAAAACAGGGGCAACCTTTACCTCTGCCACCTTGGCAGCAGCAGGGGTGCTGTTGGGGTTTTTCGGCGCGTTATTTTTATTTTCGATAGGCTTCTGCACCTCATAGATCCGGGTAGCCTGTTCAATGACCCAGTCTAAAGATCTTTTCTCATGAAAATCTCTCACGAGCTAGGTCATTATGTATTTGGGTAAGGCATGGAAAAACGTATTGATAAATTCTCTGCTATTCGTGCGTACCCTTCTGGTGGTCTGCGCAAAAGCATGCTTTAATTCTTGCACAAACTCTTGTGGGGCCTGATCCTCCCCACATTGCAAATTGTAGGCTGCCTTGCGAGCCTCTTGAGGATTTCTGTGCACAGAAAAATGTTTCAAGATGGCCGCCCTGTATGTGGACCACCTTGAATGGTTTTGATCCTCTAGCCCCGCAAAGAAACTGGAGTATTCTGGTGAGAAGGTCCACTTTACATATTGAATACAGCTTGGCTGTCCTTCAAATGGAACGTCTCCATCATTTGCTCATAGAGCTCCAGGTGTTCCCAAACAGAATACTTGGCGTTCTTATGATAAGGCGTGATGACACTCCTTATTGCCTTTGTTTCAATGGGTCCTTTAGAAAGGCACTTTTTGCCTTATTGGCCTTTTTGGTTCGGGTAACCCTGGTCCATTCATCCTCTGACTCAGAAGCACTGCTCCCAGAGGTGCCCGTCTGATCTTCCAGGTTTTCCCGGATTCTGCGAGCCTGGGAATGGCTGGCAGATTGTGGGGACCTGGTCTCCTGTGTCCTGTGACGCTCAGAGGAGTCTTCAGATCCCTCCTTGCTACCAGGATTTGCTGGGTATCCCCCCCACTGACCTAACTGGGCAGAGGTTTTCAGGATGCCCTTAATGGGCCTACTCTCCTGGGGTTCCCCACTAAATTGCACTGTGCTTGGGTGCCCATACCCGGATGCCCGCCCATCCATTCGTGGGAGGTACTGGCCTATGAGCCCCATACTTCTAGCTGGATAGTAATCTGCCATGCCCGTGGCCCTGGGCTCATGTGCGCGAGGGGACATGGGGTGGCAGATTCCAGGGACTGGGAGAGATGAAGGCCTCTGGTACTAGGGCTCCTGAGGTTATGCTCAGGGGTTTATCTTTCCCAGCGAAACTCATCTCTATCCGCCCCTGCTTCCTGTTGCAATGCAAGAGCCTGCGCTTTCAGTTTCTCAGTTAAGTCCTTACTGGACTCTATCAGTCTCTCCTGCATGGCTACCTGTTGCTGGAGCCTATCATTGTGCTGATGGAGAGCCTCATTTTCTCTCTGTGCCTCCTGATTGGTCCTGGAGTACTGTGCCAGTCTCTGCTGCAGGAGGGTTACCTCCTCAGTCCCATCCCTACTGGCCTGCTCCTTTCTTGCCAGAGCCTCCTCCACCCTCCTCGTGGAGTTCTGGTGTTCTTTTTGGAGTTCACCCAGTCCCTGGAGGGCCAGGTGATTTTCTTCCATTTTCCTTTTTAAGTGGCAGACTTCCTGGCCTAAGGTATCCCTTTCCTGACTAAGAGCCTGCATCTGTGCCGCCAGGTCGTCCCTTTGCCTTTGGAAGGCACCAACTTTCTGGCGCTCCTGGTCAAACTCTGCCTGGGTATCCAGGTCTTTCCAAATCAGTTTATTGCTCTCTGCCTTCTCCCTATCTAGGTGGCTTTGCAGGGTGACTACCTGCTCAGCACATGCCCTATTGAAATATAATTGTTGCTCCAGCTTTTTCTGGCTCTGCAGTAGGGAGTCCAAACCTTCTTGGTACTCCTTCTGCAAGGCCAGAAATCTGGTATCCTGATCCGCCTTTTCCTGTTGCAGCACATCCATATCCTCCTTTATTTTAGTGATGTACTGTCTGCTGTCCTTTTCTGACTCCTGGCTCCTGAGCAGCCTCTGCTCAGAAGAGTCCAGATCAGATTGGGCCTTCTCTAACGCCATCTGTTGCCTATTTGCCAGATCTTGGCCTTCAGCACATTTGTCCTGCATGGCTCCCATATATAGATACAAATATGCCGCTATCCTAACCATCTTGTCGTGTTCATCTTTAACTTTAGGAGCCACGTATAATTCACTCAGGGCCACATGTAATGGACCCTGATCTCTCCATATATCTGACCCTGTTTCAGTGACCTGTTGCGCGATTGCCTGCAACCAGACCGTTTGGTCCTGATGAGTCCACTCACCTCTCACAAATAGCTTATGTAAGAAGTGCTCTCTGGCTATTTTCATATCTACCAAGGTCTTCATTCTGGAATTTGAGTTCCTTCCTGACTTACAGAAGTTTGTATTTTATTTTGCAAAACAGACCGTTTCCTTAGAGCGTTCCTTTGAGGGATGCTTTCACAGTGTAAAACAGCGTGGTGATCTAACCGGATATGTGTATCTGGTCAGTTGGCACACTGTATTAATCTGCACAAGTGGTAAATCTAACCCAGAATATCCCGGCTCCGAGCCCCCACTTTTGTAAGCGATATTCAATCAACACTACAGCCAAGTCAATGCCTAGTCTGGGATGCTGAGGAAAACCCTTATTAATGTATTTTTATGTCTAGTTCAGTACTCTGGATGACCACCCTTGTATAACACCCCCTCTTAGAATCCCCCTGACCCCACTGAGCCAAGAAGTAGGTTTGTTTTGCAAATTAAAAGGTTTATTTGAGAATTTAAACTATATATATATATATATATATATATCACACTTTATAATAAATTAATATCTGATCGTACACTTAGACATATGATGTTGATCAACAATGGGTAATCTGGCAGTAGCACACTTCTTTACAATCAATGAGGAGTTAGTATAGGATGGATAAAGTAGCAAAAATACTTTTATGATTTCAAGGGAAAAGCAATGAGGAATAAAATGCAGTACAGAAATAACTTGTTATGATTTTAGCAAAAGGTAATATGATCACTTTTTCTTTTGACAATTCCCTCCCCCCGCCCCCTATGCAATACCAGAAATGGAGGGAGAGCACACAGTCTTCAAGAATCCCAACAAATCACACTTTATAATGCAATACACAGTTCCAGTTCTCCCAGCAAGCTTAGGGAAAACAGGGATGAGTTTTAAACACAGGGGAATTACTTAAATGTGGTTTGAAAGGAAGTGAAAAGGTGCTAAAATTGCTTTTAATTCCCTCTAGAGGTTCAGGGTAGGTGATGGCTACTTTATATTAGTTCAGGCTCACTTTAACAATACTCTATGAATGATTAGCAGATTGCAAACGAATTTTAGCAAAGAGAAGCAAAAAGCTGCTGATTTCTACAGATGAAGAAATCGGGCCAAATCGCTGTAAATTCCGCGAATGCGTGTCTCGCGATTACGGGAAAAGTATAGGGAGTAGATTCTAAGCTTTCAGATGAAAGTTAAATTTCGTTCCTAGCCCAAATGGTTCCAGAGATACGGACGGTTAAATAAAGGTAGTTTTTCGGATTTAAAGTAAACTCAAAATGACAGGTGAAAGCTTGCAGCTTCAGAATTGACAGGTGACACTTGTGCAGCTTTAAAAATGACATGACACGATTTCTAGGAGGCAGTTCTACTTAGGTTAAAATAGTTTGGATTAGATTATTTTAACTAAGAGATTGGTTTTGCACAGTTCTGCTAGGTACTCACAATATAAATTTGAACTAGGCCTCGTCACGGATCTGGTCAACACGTCCGGCTGTGGTTCTGTCTGTTCGGCGGGTCAATCAGGCACCGGTTCTGTTCACAGCGATCTGGGTCAGCTCTGCTCTGCTGGTCTAGCCTCTCTGGATTCTGGATGTAACACTGCTTGCTGGGTACTGCTACAGGTTCTTGCAAAAATTCTCGGCAAAACTTCAAACAGCTTGCCCGGCTGTTGAATAGTTTGGTTAGTTTTGAGGCCTGCTAAAGAGGATTCAGCTGGTGGATTCAGGCCTCTCTGCTACAAATTCTGGAGTTAATTTCTGCTACAGGTTCTGGAGATTGATGGATTTGAAGTCTGGATCTTTGGATGTGAAGTCGTCGGTCAGCATGCTCCGCAGCAAATGGAATTGAATGTCTCTACCTGTCCCAGCAGTCTCTTTTAATGTTTTTTTTTAAAGTGGGTGTGTGCGTTGGTCATAACTAAACCTGCCCCTCTCACTTATCATTGGCCAATTCCTCCTTTCTCCCTTGATTGGGGGAAGGAAATGAGTCAGTGAGATGCTGTAGGTTTTATGGTCAGAGGAACCTCCCCTTGTCAGATTGCACACAAATCTTTTTCTGACCCAAATACATATTTATCTATGTACCATTTTTCTAATATTATAGGTCCAGTTAACATATTTTCTGTAGCACCAAACCATCCGATCCCTGTCTTTGTACGATGTCGTGTCCACTGATGACAGAATTCTCCCCTTTTCATCCAGATAACGACCTCTAAACCTTTCCAGATTTTACACAAATGTGCACCAGGGATATGGGTTACAGATGATAAAGTGTCAGATTTTTAACATGCGTACATTTGGAGTGAGACCCTATTTTCTGCTAGCAACCCCCCAGAATACACCACAAGGTCCTAACACCTCTTAAAATGTTCACAGAAAAATCACAAAAATAATGATATTACTTATATAATTCTGACAAGTCCGCACTATGAGTTATCTATCTTTTTAAAATTATGCTCTGGTCAAAAAGGGGTGTGGCTTCCCACATCACAGGGCGGAATAACTGGTTTATCCACTTCCCCAAAGCCAGCTTGTTCACAGAGGCACAGCTGCCCCCCAGTTTCTCCCAAGAGGAAGCTATTTTACGACGCCCCCAATATAACATTTGCCTGAGTCCAGGACAGGCCTTTGTTCAACTCCCTGTAGTCCCCAGCTGCTCCACCCCTAATCTAATCAGAGAGGTGACAACTCCTTTTGGCAAGGGGAAGAGTGGCTGAGCAGGTTTCAATTCCTGTCGGGGGTAGTTGTCAGGCAGAATCCAGTTTCATTAAGCCAGGTTTCAGCTAAATGTCACTTTTTGTTCCCAGTTTAAATCACTTACAATTTTTACATATACATTAAATAATTACTTCCTACAAGTCATTTCAGAATATAGTTTTACATTGTATCCACCTCTTAGCAAGTCTTTCCTTGGTCTGGTTTTGTTTCATTTGTTCAGTTTTACACAAGTCTGGTGGTTTTAAAACGCCGGCTTTCTGATAGTGGTGAGTACTGGTAATGCAACCATTTTTGGGATTAAGAAAATGAATTCCCCACAGTTCTGAGTTGCTATTTGGCAACCAGCATTGCCATTCCCAATGGTTTCAGGCTACTGTGTGTGTAGCCCATTGTTGGTTTTAGGCAGTGCCCTCCTGTGCTCACAACATAGGCAAAAATGGGTGGCAGCCTATTCTTCATGTTTTCCCTGTGCACTCTCTGGGGAGTTCTGGCCATCATGTTTTCTTCCATGCCAGTACTGCACAGTTTTATGGTAGGGCTTGGATGCATGGGTAAAAACATCCCACAGTGCCATCGCAAGATGCGCTGTTTGAGTCTCGGCTCAACACAGTGTTGTGCCTGGCGTCTCTGTCGGAGGAGAGGATAGCGGCTATCCTGGGCACGGTACAACAGCTGTTGACACTGAAGATTGCAAGGGTGAGGTCCATCAAATCCCTTCTTGGCATGTCGTCGTCAAGCATATACCTCATTCGGCTGTGCAGGTTACGGATGCACCCTCTGCAAGTGTTCTTCGACGCCCGTTGGATTCAGGTTTCGGGAAGCCTCGAGGATGTTGGGGAGAATTCTCATAAATGGCTAATTTCCCTTACCTAATGAGTCCCTCAGCAGCTTTGCTGGATTTCTAGGGTTTATTTTTTTCACCTGGTAAGAGTGTGAGCCTTCTTCCCACTCTTACATGTGTTTTGCTGTGTGCGTTTTCACTTTTTGTGTGATCTTGAGCATTGGAGCCTCACTTACTCCATGGCCTCATGTTTTTCATGTGTTACACAACACCTTTAGTGCAGTGATACAGGGTTGTCTTGGAGACTTCCCCCTGACTGAATTTTTCTGGGG
This sequence comes from Ambystoma mexicanum, assembly GCF_040938575.1. Taxonomy (NCBI): domain Eukaryota; kingdom Metazoa; phylum Chordata; class Amphibia; order Caudata; family Ambystomatidae; genus Ambystoma; species Ambystoma mexicanum. Next base: position 184,751,114 of record NC_090930.1, on the reverse strand, counting down.
CTGACTACTGTCCCCCAGAAAAGTTTAAGTTGCCATTAACTTTACTTTAGTCACTTTAAACCACAGACCCAATACACCCCATTTTACATGGAGTATTGGAAAGGGTTAATTCTTATCCTTTTTTGTCTGTCTCTCTTGGAGCATTGTTTCGCTCCCTTTACAGTAAGACTTGGCTGGTGGCAGTGGTAACTACCCTATTCATACTGCAGTTTTCGAGGGGATTGGGTCCTCCGACGTATTCCATATCTATGACAGGTAATGTCCACAGCTGTGCTGCTTCGGAAAATCTTTGGCGTCTGCGTCGATGACGTCGATGCGCCGTCCCCGAGGACCTCCTCCGACAATGTGATAAGTAGGACGCACGACGCCCATAGCCTCAGTTCCGTTTTTTCCGCGAACGTGTTCGCTTCGTGAATCTCGGTACGCCTCGACTTGTTCAAACAAAGGTACTCGAGGTGCCAAAGCCGCTCGGGCAGTTGCCTCTTTGCCCTCAGGCAACGCCGCAGCCGCTACCACTCAGTCATGAGGCCAGGTCCCATAGTTCGCCGGTTGGGGGAAGGCTGGCGCAGCATCTTGTAGAGTGGCAAGCCATTACATCGGATGTGTGGGTTCTGGAGATCATAACCAACGGCTACTGTCTTCCTTTTCGGCAGAGGCCTCCCGACAATCCACCAGGGAACCTCTCTTTGAAGAGTCCGAATCTGCTCCTTGCGCAGGAAATTCAAGCCCTGCTGGAGAAAGGCGAAATGAACTGGTGCCTGTAGCGGAGAGGAACAAGGGATGGTATTTCCCTTATTTTTTGATTTCGAAGAAAGACTGGGGATTGAGACCCATCATGGACTTGCGCGGTTTGAACAAACTCCTCAGGAAGGACAAGTTCAAGATGGTGACTCTTTCTCAAGTCCTCCAGGCCCTTCAACTTCAGGACTGGTTGGTGTCTCTCGACCTCAAGGATGCTTACTTCCATGTGCCGATCCATCCCAAGCACAAGAAGTACCTGAGGTTCGTGGTTGGCGACTCGCACTTTCAGTTTCGGGTCGTGCCGTTCGGAATGACCTCAGCCCCGAGGGTTTTCACCAAGCTCATGGTGGTGGTGGCAGCGCATCTCCGGAAAGGGGGGGATTCACGTCTACCCCTACCTGGACGATTGGTTGATCAGGGGGAGCTCTCCCGAGCAAGTCACCTGCCACTCCCTTCACAGGCTGGGCTTCTCCCTCAATTTAAAGAAGTCCCATTTGACACCAACGCAGCGGCTCCAGTACATCGGAGCAGTGCTCGACACGTCCCTGGGGCAGTGTTTTCCTCCTCAGGTGAGGGCTCTTCACATTCAGCAGATGGTGCACAAGTTTCAGTTTGCCCAGACTCTCCCAACGTCCGAGTTCTTGAGACTGCACTGCCTCATGGCATCCTGCATTCTTCTGGTGCCAGAGGCTCGTCTGCGGATGAGATCTTTGCAGTGGGCACTCAAGCTCCAGTGGTCTCAGTCCTCCGGCAGGCTGTCGGACCCTGTTCAGGTGCTTCCCTCGGTAGCCCGGGACCTTCTGTGGTGGGCCGTCGAGGGCAACCTGATGAAGGGTGCACCATTTTGGCTGCCCTGGCCGGAGGTGACGATCGTGACGGACGCATCCCTCACGGGATGGGCAGCTCATGCCAACGAGCTGGCAGTCAGCGGTCGTTGGTCTCCATCGGAGTCCAGACTCCATATCAATCTGCTGGAGCTGAGGGCCGTCAGGCTAGCCCTGAAGGCTTTTCTGCCCACTGTGCGCAGGAGGCGTGTCCTGATTCTGACGGACAACACGGTGGCCATGCACTACCTCAACAAAAAGGGGGGGGGGCAGGGTCACTTCCGCTGTGCAGGGAGGCGATGCAGCTCAAGTTCTGGGCCATCCAGCAGGAAGTTTCGATCTCGGCAGTTCATCTGGCCGGAGACATCAACGAGACGGCGGACGCTCTGAGCAGGCAGAGCACGATCTCTGACGAGTGGGAGCTGGCTCAGGAGATTCTCCTGGTGATCTTCGCCCTTTGGGGGACCCCTCAAGTGGATCTCTTCGCCTCCAGTGTCAACCGGAAGTGAGAAAGGCTTTGCTCATGGGAATTTCCTCCAAAAGGAGCCTTGGGATACGCGTTCGTGGTGGAGTGGTCATTCCCACTGCTGTACGCGTTTCCTCCAGTCCCCGTCATCCCGCAAGTGTTGCAGAGGTTATGGAGGTTCGGTTCCCGGATGATCCTCATTGCTCCGGCGTGGGCCCGGAGGACGTGGTACCCGGACCTTCTAGACTTGTCCATCTGCCCTCCACGTCGTCTTCCCTACCAAGACGATCTGCTCTCATGGGAGGGGGGTCAGGTTCTCCATCCAGAGGTCAGATCCCTCAATCTTCACGCTTGGCTTCTGAAAGGTTGAGGTATAAGGATTCGGATGTCCCTGAAGACGTGATGGAGGTGTCGCTCTCGGCCAGGCGGCCGGCAACTAAGTCTCTGTACCGTTGCCGTTGGAGAAAGTTCTGCGACTGGTGCAGAGTTCAGAATGTGGATCCTTTTGAATGCGACATTCCTATGGTTTTGTCTTTTTTGCTTTCTTTGGCCCACGGGGGCTTGCAAGTGGGGACCATTAAAGGTTACCTGGCGGCGCTGTCCATATTTAAGCGCTCGTCTGAAGAGTGTTCCTATTTTAAGATTCCTTTAATTTCGCAGTTTTTGAAAGGGCTCACTAATGTGTTCCCTCCGTCACCTTTTTGGTGCCAGGTTGGGATTTGAACCTTGTTCTTAAGTTCCTTATGGGTGCTCCGTTTGAGCCTTTACATTCTTGCCCTTTGAGGCTGTTAACTCTGAAAACTGTTTTTAGTTGTGGTTACTTCCGCTCGCAGAGTGAGTGAGTTACAGGCACTTTCAGTTAAGCTACCCTTCACTGTATTTCACAAGGACAGGATTGTCCTTCGAGTTCGTCCTTCTTTTCTTCTGAAGGTGGTTTAGGAATTTCATTTGAGCCAGAAGGTTGTTCTTCCAGCGTTCTATCCTCCTCCACATCTTGGTAAGGAAGAGGCGAGGCTCCATAGGCTTGATCCTAGGAGAGCGTTGAGCTTTTATATCTCACGCATGTCTCGGGTCAGAGTGGACGATCAACTTTTCATTGGTTACGCTGGAAAGCATTTGGGACAAGCTGTGACGAAACAGACTTTGTCTCGTTGGGTTATTTTAGCTATCTCCGAGTGTTACCACCTGGTGGGTAAGGACCCTCCGGCTGGCTTGCGGGCCCATTCTACAAGAGGAGTGGCTGCGTCTACTGCCCTGCATAGGGGAGTTCCTATTCGTCACATCTGTGATGCAGCCACCTGGGCTTCAGTACATACTTTTGTACGTCACTATTCCCTCGGTTCCATCAGGGGGGCAAGATCTGGCCTTTGGCAAGGCAGTTCTCTATTCCGCTATTTGATTGGGCATGCTAAATTTGTATTATAAATTCTTTCCCACCTCCTTGCTTGGTACTGCTTTGGGAGTCTGTCATAGATATGGAATACGTCGGAGGACCCAATCCCCTCGAAGAACAAGTTACTTTCTTACCTGGTAACGTTCTTTCGATGGGATGGTCCGACGACTTATTCCATATCGCTCCCTCCCTGCCTTCCCCGCTGCAGAATTTCTTTTGTGATTGCAGCTTGCGTTCCTCAAGGCCTTGTGTCTCTTACTGGCAGGAAACTGGTGGCACACGTTCTGGGAAAAAACTATAACTGAGGCTATGGGCCGACGTCACCCGATGTGATAAGTAGGACGCACGATGCCCGTAGGGGAAGGCAGGGAGGGAGCGAAATAGAATACGTCGTCGGACCATCCCATCGAAAGAACGTTACCAGGTAAGAAAGTAACTTGTTCATCTTAAATGACCATGGTATTGTTTTAGGCTAATATATTAGCCTCAAACATAAACCCGCTTGACCATATATATTTTATTACGGTTCCGGCTGGGTTTATTCGCCATTTCTTTTTGTAAATGTCTTTCTCGTGTTTTACTCTGTGCGCCAAACCAGGTTTGGTCCCTTTGTTCTGTCTTTTCGCAGGCTTCTGCACAGAAGGCCTCCTTGAGGCGCCTGAAAGTCTGGGTAGGCAGGATGTGAGGGAGGGGTACTAAGACCCCTGCCATGGGTTCCCTTGGTAGCCCAAGTCACACTCCTGTTTGATTGGCTGGGTGACTGTCCTTGCCAGGACAGCCACCCTGCTGTGTGATTGACAGCCAGGCTGTATGAATGGGGGGAAACTGCATGAAAAGCAGGTCTCTGTGACTGGAAAGGCAGAGTCGCCACTGGAACGAAAGAACCAACGAGGAGCTGATGGAAGAGGACATCTATGAAGACTGAACCACCCTGTGAAGCCCTGCTGCAGGTCCGAATCTTCAGAATCAAATGACCTAGCAGATCTGCCAGGAAACTTCTTCACTTGAGCTGGTGGGACCAATCAGTTCGCCCAAACAGCAAGCCAGGACCCCTCCTCTGGTCGAATTCGCTGTACAGAGCTACAGTGGGCCGGATAGCCAAGAAGGTCGGACCCTGCTTGGGTTTTAAGGAGCGCACGCTCTGCTGCTGATTTCTTCCCTGGGTAGTGCAGGACCCTCCAGTCTTCCTGCTTCTTGTCAGTCCGACAGTCGCTTCAGGAACCGTGTGTTAGACAGAAACCTGTGCAGTTCCCTCTGGGACCACTGCAAAAGATTTAAGACTACAGGTGTTTGGCAGTAAACCCACTTGGTAGCAGTCTGTACCACACAGATTCACTTGGTAGCTGTGGCTGAGCAGTCAGACTTCCCTCAAGAAGAGTTGGGCAGTATACAGAGTATTCACAATAGGTCAAGAGCACACAATAGAACAAGTAAACACTGACCAGGGCTTGGTGTAAAAGAGATATAATTATTTAAAACCACATCTAGAAAAACACCCAGGCACTAATAGTAAGCAATTCAGAAACACGGTCACTAAAAGATATACACTCCCTTAAAAGAATATTAGACAAGTCTTAAATAAAGCCCCACTTATTTTCAGACACCGGTGAGCGCTTAACGTAGATGGCACTCTAATAGTTCATTTTAAAAAGGGAGAGAAAAGCAGAGAACAAATTGAAACAGATCCCAACACTTTTACAAAAACATAACAAGAGAGGAAGGCAAAGTAAAACCGTGAGTCAGTAGGCTGGATCCGCTTTAAGAGGATCAAAACGAAATGTGTCCAAGGCCACACGGTTGCAGTGCACAAAAGTCTTGTAATGGTTCAAAAAGGAGTTGGACCAAAGAAAGGGACCAGTTAGAGGGTCAAGGCGGTCAGCCCAGTCCAGAAGGTTAAGGAGTTATTATTACCTTGTAGCAATCTTTAGAAAGGGAGGCCTGGCGGACACGGTACTTTAAAGTGGTGAGAACACTCCAGCGGGGGCTTTTGTTCCTGGCAGCAGATGCAAGTCGGTGCTTCGTCCGGGGGAAGAGGGGATCTCGTTGTGGTGGAAGACAGGAGTCTGTTGCACTGCCAGGGAAGAAACCAGCCGTGGAGTTTCTCAGGTACAAGGAGCGGTCCGTTGTTTCGCGGTTCAGTGTTGAGTGGCTAACCGGCCGCCGGGGTGCTTGGCATGGGCAGTTCGACCACAAACTGGTCTGGGGTGCGAAGAAAGAAAGGTAAACTGGTTGTGCCCACCAGTCAGGGGAAGAAGCCTCTCCAGCCGGGAAAATCTTCTCTGTCGTCGGGAAGTGGTGAGTCGGTTCTCCAGGGCTCCAGCGGTGGTGTCGTCGTGGTAGGTCGGCTCAGCTTCTCCCTTGTCGGATTCTCAGGTCCTGTGGCGACTTCTGAAGTTCCAGTCCCCAAAGCCCTGCTTTTTTGCAGCATACCCCCATTCACTCAGCCTAGCTGTCAATCAAACATGCCAAGTGGTGAGCCGGCCGGCTCACCACTTGGGTCAATCACACAAGAGTGCGACTTGACTTACCAAGGTAACTCAGCCCAGGGTGCCTAAACCCCCTCCCACACCCCCTGTGGTACCCGGACAGAGTGGCACCATTTTTGGAGGCTTCTGTGGAGAAGCCTGCCAAAAAGTGGAACAAAGGGCTCGACTTGGGTTGGAGTCACAGAAGAGAACACAAACGCCCTTTTCGAATTGAGTCTTGGCAAAAAATACCAACCGGAGAATTAATAATAATTAAATAAACCGGCCGTATGTTTGAGGCTATGAGAATTAAAAATTCAAGTTGGTAGCCTCGAACAATGGGAAAATCCCATAGGGAAATAGTTGCGGTCGAATATAAAAAGTAGTTTCCACTGCCACCAGCCAAAACTCGATCAGGGGGGACGGAGACTTGCCCCCTCGACTAACAGACCCCCGGGCAATCGAATTGCCCTGACCAGTATGTCCACAATATGATGGTTTGTACTGGTTTCTGTTAATAATTTGGGACTAGTAAAGCCAATGGTGACTTTACATGCCCTGGGAGACAGTAGTCAGTCCCAGGGTATGGAGTCTAAGGTGGGGTGTCATTATGATACCCCTGTGTTACTGCACGGAGGGTGCTGTGTAACACACATAGGAAAAACACATGACACCCTATGGAGTAAAGGACCCCATAGCCCATAAAACACATTACCAATCAAAGGAATACCATAAATCATGTCAAAGAGTGGGAGAAAGAGTCTCACTCTTGGCAGGAGGAAAAAAAACAAACTCCAGAAATCCAGCAAAGCTGCTGGGGGACTCACTAGGTTAGGAAATTCAGCCTAAAGAGAGAATTCTCCCTAACACCGTGAGCCTACAGGAGCTACCAGGAACGTCTGCCTCAGCTACAGATTCCTCTCTGTTTTAAGGTACTGTACAAATCCGGTTGCTCTTTTCGTTCAGCCGCGGTGAAAGTGTTTGAAATCTTACTCCAAACCGAGGGCCTGTCCTTCTCTTCTCTTTGAACTAACTTTTCTGCCAACCAACCTCGTCCGGAATCCGTGGCACAAACTTTACTGCGAAGTACCCTGAACTGTGTGACCTTGAGCAAAAGACTCTGACCCATTGACTTTGGCCCTAAGCCTTTTCTACCTGATTCTATCACTGTAGTTCCTATTGCTCAATTGCCATGTGTACTTACCTGATGACGTGGATCCATTTCTATTAACTTTGTTTTTCCCCTCCCTTGCTAGAGTGCCATTTTGCTCACACTTCAATTAGTGAGCTTAACTTGTCTGGAACTTATTGGGAGTGATTTGGTGTATTAACAGTGTGATTTTTAAACTGCTTATAATAGTGTAATGTTATACAACTGAAGAGTGAAATAAATGTATATTCTTTTACTTGAAGACCTTGAGTCACTGTTTGCCTGAATCATAGTAATTGCTGTCCTTTGCGTAACTATTTGATACTGCTCACTTACTCTTGAGAGAAGTCTGGCTGCTCTGCTACTGCTACCACTTTAACTGTGTAGTACAGGCTTGTACCAAAGGTGAATTTGTACTGTCACTTGTAGTCTTAATTGTGTGTGGTGTTCCCAAAGGGTACTGCATATAATTCTGCCTAACAGAGGACAAGATCACTCAGGACGAGAGTTTCAGTCAAGCGTTATGGTGGTGGGGAGTCCGCGAGCATCTGTCGGCGGGCGCAGACTTACAGACCCACCTCATCAGGAGACGGTCACCTCCCTGGAAGGATGGGGCGTGCGCACCGGAAGTCTCCACGCAAGAGGCCTGTGACTACTGGAGAAGTCGTTGCATATGAACGTACTGGAGCTGCGGGCAGTTTTTTGTGGCCTCAAGTATTTCCTACCGTCCCTCTAGTGCAAGGTGGTATGGGTCTTCCACCACGATGTTCTGCATCCGGAAGCAGGGGGGCACCAGATCCCCAGCACTCTCCAGAGAGGCGCAGGGCCTATGGCACTGGGCCTTTGCCCAGGGGATGTTCCTCATACCGTTTTTTCTGGCAGGAGTGAAAAACACTGTTACAGACTCCCTCAGCACTCTTGCCATGAGTGGGAACTTCGGCAGGACCAAGTGGATCTTCTGTTCCGACGATGGGTTAATCCCAGATCGATCTGTTTGCAACGGCGACGACCAACAAGTGCTGGAGTTTCGCCAGCAGGTTTTCCCAGCCGGGTAGCATGGGGGACGCATTCTCCCTTCCCTGGGACAGCCTTTTCCTATATGCGTTCCCTCTGTTGCTTCTTCGTCTAGTCAATCAACTCAGATGGTCCCGGTGCAGGATGATCCTTGTCGCATTGGCGTGGCCGAGACAGATTTTGGTACCTGCGCCTTCTGACTTGTCAGCGTCCCCTCCAGTCAAACTTCCGGCGGATCTTCTCGTCGGGGAAGGAGGATGGGATTCTGCACCACGAACCAGGGTCGCTGAACTTGCAAGCTCCTCCAGCGCTAGCGTTTTGGGGATCCGATATCCCGGGGACTGCAAGGAGGTGCTTGCCAAGGCCAGGGCTTCGTCTACACTGAAATGCTGCGGACATAAGTGGAAGAGGTTCGCCGTCTGGTGCCGTGCACAAAAGATTGACCTTCTTCGAATTACGGCTCCACAGATGCTGCCGTATTTGCTGTCACTAGCCAGAGCAGGTCTGGCTCATGCTTCCATCAAGGTTCATCTGGTGGCTCTCCCGCTACGCCAGAGCTCTGGGACGGTTGTCGTTATGGTCGCACCAGCTGGTCAAGGAGTTCATCAAAGGACTTTTCCGTTTGTTCCCGCTGGTGAAGGCCCCGGCGTGGGAGCTCAATGTGGTTCTGACTAGGCTCATGAGTCTTACATTCGAGCCTATGCACTCAGCACCGCTGAAGTTTTTGTCATGGAAAACAGCGTTTCACGTGGCCATCACCTCTGCACGAAGAGTGGGAGAGATTCAGGCCCTGTCCTGTAAGCCACCTTACTTGACTTTTCACGACACAAGGGTGGTGCTGCGGTCGCACCCCTCCTTCATGCCCAAGGTGCTGTCAGACTTTCAATTAAACGAGCTCTTGGTGTACCTGTGTTTTTTCCGATGCCTTATTTGTCGGCTGAAAGGACTTTGCTCCTGCTGGATGTGGCTAGAGTGGTGAAGTTCTATGTGGGCCGCACGAAGAGTTTCCGGAAGATGTCGCAGCTTTTTGTGAACTTTGGCCCTGTGAACCATGGGAAGGCCCTCTCCAAGGCTTCCATTTCCAGGTGGCTCTCCGGCTGCATCACCCATTGTCACTGGTTGGCAAACTGACCGTTGCCTGGCCGTCCGAGAGCCCATTTGACCAGAGCGATCACTGCAACTACGGCGTTCCTGTCTGGTGTGCCCCTGCTGGACATGTGCAGGGCTGCTATGTGGAGGTCGACGCACACCTTCCCAAAGTTCTACTGCGTCGACAGGGATTCCAGGGAGGAGTCCAGAGTCGGCCAAGCAGTGCTGCGAGCCCTGTTCGCTTGAAGGTGAGCCTGGTGAGGAGGTAAGAGATGCATATTGTTGAGCCTTGCCATCGCCTGTGGTTGTGCATGTGTGTACTGCTATGTATTTTTTATCACGAGCCCTCCCGCCTACCCCTCTGTGGCTCTTCTCTTGGTCCTACTGCAAGTTTAAGTGCTACCAAATCTGAAGATGGCTGCCAGAGGAGGGGCTTAGGTAGACGGCAGTCATTGGCTGGGGGCAGCATGTCCTAGAGTCCAGTAATTGGTTGTTAGGAGAAAGACAGTTCAGAAGTGAAACTGAAAATGATTTTTTCTTTCCCCAGCATTGGATCTTTCATGGATTCACATGCTTAGAATATTCCCCGTCGTCAGACTGGGACCCCTCGGTACTCATATATAGACTTTTCCAATAGGAAAACTTCCGACACTTTTGTGTCCTATCTACGTCCTTTTAGGACCCGCCTGCGCATGCTCCGTAGGCCTTCCCAGTATAAGAGGCCGCCCCCGCGGCTCCCCTTCAGATTTCAACCGTCTCCAAAGTAGTGGGATCTCCTCGCGTTGTCTTACTATTTTGTACAAGGTTGCATTATTGGAATTTGAGTAAAGAAAATGTCCTCCGTGTCAGGAAAGGCGCTGTTCCGTCCATGCGCGACATGCGGCTTGAAAAAAGTTTACGAGGGGGATGGACATATGGATTGTATATATTGCCTCCACCCTCATCATTCGGCAGATAACTGCAACATATGCAAAGGGTTTTCTCAAAAAACCCTCAAAGACCGGAGTCGACGACTGGTGGCATGGCTGAATGATGGAGCGGGGGCATACCCCCCTTCGGAGGTAGGCTCCACACAATCGGCGAAAACATCACGCCGCGCTACCTCGTCGGAACCACCGGCGAAGAAATCTCGACCGACGGAAAAAGAGTCGTCTGGAAGTCACTCAACTAGAGACTCCTCGTCAAAGAAATCATCTTCATCAAAAAAGCATGAAAAGGAAAGGAAATCCTCCTCGGGCGATCATCATAGATCGACCACGAGTCGAGTAAAAGCAAGCCAAGTGTGGAAAAGGCGGGACCGCCAAAACCACCTGCTAAGTCACCGTCGACGGCGGTCCAGTCATCGGCCTCCACCCTGCCACTTCCGCAGGTGGCATCCACCGTCCCACCGACAACGGCGTTGACGATGGCCTCGTCGACGGGGGTCCTACAGGAGGCCTGGAGGCCTGAAGTTTTTGATCCGATCCCCCCGGATACTTTACTACAAGAACAGGCTGTGTTGCTGTCCTCGGAGGACGAGAACGAGAGAATAGCTGGCCCAGCAGACCTAGGGCTACGAGTGGCTGACAAGTCGTCGACGAGGGGATCCGTTATACCGGTATCTGCCCCTCTTCCCAATCCTCAATCTGTTTGTCGTTGGAAATTCTGTCCACGCTTCAGTCTTTGTTACAGTCGTTGGACCAGAGACTACCTCAGGCAAACCTGCCACAGTCACCCGTCGACGAGCCGGGCCCGTCCCGTCAACCTACGCACGCCAATCTCAGCACTGGCGCAAGAGGAAGGTGAGCTGCCAGATTCGGAGTCTGACAGGGGAGCCATGTCGGATATCTCATCATCCCCCTCCAGGGATCCAAGCTGGGAGTCAGAGGTGGAGTTGGAAACCCCTAGAAGCCCAGCTCACCCGTCCCCTCCGGACGACATTGCGTCATTCCATTCTATGATGGAGAAGGCATGCAAAGAATTTGGTTTGTCCCAGGAAGAACAGAAAAAGGACTGTTTTTTGTTCTACCACATGGGTAAGAGAAGGAGGTCGGTGTTCTCGATACCAATACTAGACCATGTGTGGAAGGAGGGGTTGCAGACAATGCGTCACCCGTTTTCAGAGCCGGCAGTGAAAGGACGCCTAGAAAAAAAGTTTAAGGCTCCAGAGTCTACCCCCAAGTGTTTATCCACCCAACCAACGCCAGACTCGGTGGTGTCGGCGGCAGCGGCGAGGAAGGCGAAGGCCCAGCACAAGTGCACGACTCCGCCTGAAAACGAAGCGAGACGCCAAGATGCCTTTGGCAAAAAAGTGCTATCCGTGGGAGTGACCACAGTAAAGGCTGCAAACTCTCTGGCAATTGTAGCCAGATACAATAGGGAGATGTGGCACAGGCTAGCTCCGTTGCTTGATCTTCCGGAAGAGCATAGGAAGGCAGCGATGTTACTTGTCCGAGAGGGTGAGGAAGCCTCAAATCACGCAATAAACATTGCGGTGGACCTCGCTGAGTCAGGCTTCAAGCAAGTCAATAATGGGGTCGTATTACGTCGACAGTCATGGCTTAAGTGTACCTACTTCAGGCCAGAAGTACAATACAAAGTTTTAGATATGCCCTTTGAGGGAGACCTTCTTTTCGGTGAGAAGGTGGACGAAGCCCTAAAGGGAATGAAAGAGGACTCGGACACGGCACGTTCATTGGGTGCCCTCCAGAGTGGCAGAAGCTACAAGTCTTTTCGTCCCTTTAGAGGGGCTTTAGGTAATTCAAGATTCTCTGCGTCTGGAGACAGATCCTTTGGCAGATCGGCTTACCCCTCCCAGGGATACAGACGTGCCTCCCAAACGGCAAACCCGTCGCCGGAACTTCCAGACTTCCAGAAAAAGACCATCATATCCGTCGACATCGAGAGACAAGCAAAATAAAGATCAGCAGTGACATACAACACACCGTTCTGGGGGAAGAGTTTCAGCATATGTCGACGAATGGGAACGAATAACAACGGATCAATGGGTGCTGGATACTATAAGAAACTGACACTCTCTACAATTCAAGCACAGCCCTCCGCAAATTCCACCTGCGTTCACCGCTCATTCCCAGATACTGCAACAAGAGGTAACACTCATGTTAGCAAAGGGCATGATAGAATTAGTTCCAACATCACAGAGAGGTCAAGGAGTCTACTCAAGATATTGCGTCGTAAAAAAGCCGAACGGCAAATGGCGTCCCATTTTAGACTTACGCGATCTCAACAAGTCTTTAAAGAGCCTAAAATTCAAGATGCTCACTCTGCAGGAAGTGATCCGCGCCGTTCAAGAGGGGGATTTTCTAGCGTCCCTGGATTTACAGGACGCGTACTTCCATATTCCAATGTGTCGGAAACACAGGAAATTCCTGAGATTTGTAATAGGGCGGACTCACTACCAGTTCACGGTTCTTCCCTTTGGGCTCAAGACCTCCCCCAGAACGTTCACGAAATGGCTGGCTCCAGTAGCGGCCTGGCTAAGGAAGCAAGGCCACCATGTATACCCATACCTCGACGACTGGCTGGTAAGGGGATCCTCCCCAGCGTCGACCAACACAAGTTTACAAGCCACCATGCAGCTTCTACAACAGCTGGGATTCGCCATAAACCTCGAAAAATCCTCTCTGCGGCCATCGAGAACGCTGGTATTCCTGGGGGCACAGTTCGAGACCCAGTTAGGGCTAGTGAAACCTTCTCTCGACAGAACCTCAAGACTCAATCAACAAGCGTGCCGACTACGGCGAAACACCAAGATCTCAGTGAGAAAATACGTTTCGGTCCTAGGGGCCATGGCATCCTGCATCCATCTGGTGGAAACTCTCGCCTATTCATGAGGCCAGTCCAGGAATTCCTCGCGGACCGATGGACGCAGGCTCAAGGATCATGGTCAGACAAGATAACCATAGACGACGACGAGCTGCTTCGGACCCTTCAGTGGTGGCAGAGTTTCCACAATCTGAACAACGGTCTACCCCTACAGGAGCTGGAGTTTCAGCGAACCATAGTCATGGATGCGTCCCTAACCGGATGGGGAGCTCACATGGGGGCTCCCAAACGCAAGGTCGCTGGTCTCCAACGGAGTCACTCCTACACATAAACATATTAGAGCTCAGAGCAGTACGATGGGCCTTGAAGGCATTCCTACCACACATCAAGGGTTCGCGAGTACGAATACTGACCGACAATACAATGGCCATTTTTTATCTGAGGAAACAAGGAGGGACGCGATCAAGAACTCATGGTATCAAAGCATGAAATTTCCATCGTGGCTCATCACCTCCCAGGAGTGAGGAACTCCCAAGCAGACTCCCTCAGCAGAAGCATGGCCCAGATACACGAGTGGGAAATGGACACAGTTCACCTGATGAAAGTGTTTGAGAAATGGGGTCACCCCCCTCTGGACGCCTTCGCGACCAAAGACAACAAGAAATGCGAGCAATTCGCAAGCAGATGGCCTCAACAGGGTTCCATGGGGGAGGCATTCTCCTTCCCATGGACGGACATGTTCCTCTATGCTTTTCCCCCGTTCCCCCTCATACGGAGGACAATACAGTGGATACGCAGATACAATTGCCGGGTAATTCTAGTGACACCATACTGGCCAAGGCAACCGTGGTTCTCCGACCTGCTTCACCTTTCGCTGGAACATCCCATAGTGTTTCCGAAAGTCCCGAACCTACTATCCCGGGACAAAAGTAGGATTATCCTTCACATCGATAAAGTTGCACCTGGCGGCCATCTGGAGGTTCACAAGGAAGAGGCAGTCGTCTCCTCTATTTAGCGACAGACTTGTAAAACACTTCATGAGGGGTTTATTTCAAGCTTTTCCCCCGGTAAAACGTTTCCTCCTGACTTGGAATCTCAACACAGTGTTGACAGGCTTAATGAAACTGCCTTTTGAGCCTATGGCCACGTCCGACATAAAATTCATTTCGTGGAAGTTGGCATGCTTGATTGCTATCACATCAGCCAGAAGAATCTCGGAACTGCAAGCGCTGGTCGTAGACCCGCCATACCTAAGATTCTTTAAGGACAAAGTAGTCCTGGCAACTAATCCTATGTTCGTCCCAAAAGTTCCGACAGTGTATAACAAACACTCGTCCATTGTTCTCCCTACTTTCTTCGCCACACCATCATCGGCAGCAGAAAAAGCTCTTCATACCCTGGACGTTAAGAGGGCTCTGAAATTTTACCTACATCGTACACAGGAACTCAGGTCTACTCAAACTGTTCGTCGCATATGGTCCGTCGACGAGAGGAAAAGCAATCTCTAAACAAGGATTGGCTCGATGGGTCTCATCGACGATTGCGCTTTGTCACTCTAAGGCCGGAAGGCCACTGCAAGGACATTATTCCTACTGTACATATGCATTGTGTAGTATGGTGAGGGTATATTACATTACATTCTCACCGCCGTCTCAAGTGTTACTGCTATACAATCTATTCTAAGCATGTGAATCCATGAAAGATCCAATGCTGGAGAAGGGAATAGTTTCTTACCTGTAACTCCATTTCTCCAGCATTGGTATCTTTCATGGATTCACATGCGCCCGCCCACCTCCCCGGAATGTAATGTATTTGATTGATAAGTTTAACCCTTCCTACTTTGGAGGGGCCGAAATCTGAAGGGGAGCCGCGGGGGCGGGCCTCTTATACTGGGGCGGCCTACGGAGCATGCGTAGGCGGGTTCTAAAAGGACGTAGATAGGACACAAAAGTGTCGGAAGTTTTCCTATTGGAAAAGGCTATATATGTGTACCGAGGGGTCCCAGTCTGACGACGGGGAATATTCTAAGCATGTGAATCCATGAAAGATACCAATGCTGGAGAAATGGAGTTACAGGTAAGAAACTATTCCCTTACCAAGGATTGACGACTGGGAATATTCATGAGCATGTGAATCCATGCCAGACCCATGCTGGAGAACAACAGTTACAGGTAAGTCACTTGTTCCTTACCCATAAAGGAACGCAGCTCTCCCTTGTTTTTTGGTGGCGTCATTTTTGTTATGCCGTCAACCAATTCCCACTTCGGTCGCATGCCCTCCTATGACATCTCATGTCCCAAATACTCAACTGTTTTCTAAAAACACATTTCTCCTTGCCCAACATCAAGCCCTTCCGGCAACCTCTCCCTCAGGTCACTGTCATGACACACTCCTCCCTCGAGGGCTGGGAAGCCACTCTGGACAACCACAGCGTCCGTGAAGTCTGGACCCGGCTTGAACAGGAGTCCCACATCAACTGGCTAGAATTGAAGGCCATATGGCTGGCCCTCCAAGCCTTCCTCCCATCAAGGGCACTATGTGAACAAGCAGGGTGGTACCAGATCCCCTCCACTTTGCAACCTCGCGATCAGCATGTGGGAGTGGGCCCTGGAGAACATCTACCTCATGGCTGTCCACCTCCTGGGGGAAGCCAACCTGGAGGCCGACAGACTCCGCATACTGGGGGCTGGACAATTATGAGTGGCAATTAAAAGACCTGGTTCTGGAGTAAATCTTCCGCACATGGGGCACCCCAAGTGGATCTGTTTGCCTCCCATGTCAACAAGAAATGGCAGCAGTTCGCCTCCTGGCAGGGGCAGGGCCCCAGCTCCCTGGGCGATGCGTTCCAGCTACAGTGGAACTACATGAGGGTTTACGCCTTGCCCCCAAACCCCCTGGTCCACAGGGTGATCTGCAGGATAAAGCAATCATGCCACTGCAGCATCATTTTGATAGCTTCCTGGTGGCCAGTGAGACCATGGTTCTCAGAGTTGGTCAGCCCATCAGACAGGCCACCCATTCACCTACCGCTGGGCCCAGCTCCACTCCTGACACAGCAGGGGGGGGGCAGGGTCCTCCACCCTGCTCCTCACAAGATAGACCTCGAAGCGTGGTTCCTGAACAGGTCACTCTGAAACACTTGAATTTATCGCAGGCTAACCTGGAGATCATACAGGGCGCCAGATGCAAAGCTACCAGGAGCCAATACAAGAGCAAATGGTCTAGATTCTGTCATTGGGCCAGCTCTATGGATATCGACCCTCTCAAGTGCTCTTTGGATGATGTCTCCTTTTCGGCACACCTCGCACACTTCGGAGTGCAAGTCGACACATGCCGCACTTACCTGGAAGCCGTAGGTGCCTACAGGAATTCAGAAGAGGGTCTATTTTCCTCCTCTAATCCGATGGTCAAGCGCCACCTGGCAGGCCTCCACAGACTCTACCCGCCCATTAAAGAGGCCTCACCCAGCCTGGGACCACAAAATGGTATTGGGTGCTTTGGCCCACAAACAGTTTGAGCCAATATCGTCCGCGGACATCAAGTGGGTAACCCTAAAGACAGCTCTGCTCGTGGGCCTCACCTCAACTCGCAGGGTCAGTGAGATCCAGGCCCTTGTTGCCTCAGATCCCTACGCCACTTTTCACAAGGACAAGGTGGTCCTCCGGACGCACCCTGCCTTCCTAACCAAGGTCTCATTCGCCTTCCACCTTAACGAGGAGATTGTTCTATCTACTTTCTTCTCCGATCCCAAGGATGAACCTCAGAGAGTGTTGCATCGCCTCGATGTCAGACACGCTCCGAAGTATTACTTGGACAGGACCAAGGATTTCAGCAGGTCGGATGCCCTTTTGTCACTTTCAGAGGTGCAAGGCCAGAGTGTTAGGCTTCCAAGGCCTCCATCTCTAGGTGGAAGGTCGCGGCCATCAAAGAAGCCTATGAGGGGCAGCACAGGCCAGTTCCAGCTAATTTGCATGCTCATGCTATCAGGGACAATAGCACGGCTATTGCGTTCCAACGTCATGTTCCGTGGCAGGTCATCAGTAGGGTGGCCACCTGGGCCAACCCCTCTGCGTTTTTGCAAGCACTACTGTCTGGACATCGACTCTTAAGTCAGTTTGCTTACAGAGGGTCTCGTCTCCACTTTAGGGCGTTGTAATCGCCCATACAGTATGGAGGAAAGGGGACTATGGACTAAGAGTGCGTTGGTCAGTACGATGAGTAGCTGTCACGACACTTAACCAAAACCCCCACTGGCATGTCCACATGCCAGGTAAGGTCAGAGTTCGGGGTTCCATTAGGGCCTCGGAGGCCTTGCACCATCTTCCAAGACTCTTTGGTGCCAGGCTCATATTCAGTACGAGAAACATTCTTGAAGGGGACTACTTTTCCTTGGGCCTTCAGTCAAACTGGAGGCACTCTGTCTAGTTCCCTAGAACCTAGAACTAGACTATGCAGTATAGTGTTTTGGGTGTGGTAGCCTGGGACTGCTTTACCTGGACTACTTTGCTGGGAGGCTATTTAAACCACACCCAAGCAATAGAACACGCTTTGCGTTATTCTGCAGCGTGCAGCGTAATGCTCACCATGTCAAGTGATACCGGCAATCATCGGAGCAACGAGCCTGCAGAGGAGAAAAAGAACATTATTATTACGCTTACCTGCGAACTCCATCCTGTATCCGCCCGACGCTCGTCCCTGCTTCTGCTTACTCGCAGTCACCCATCCAGCAATCTGCATCTTCTCCAGCATGGGGTCTGGCATGGATTCACATGCTCATGAATATTCCCCGTCGTCAGGCTGGGAATCCTCGGTAAAGAAAAAACCAGTATCAATTTTGTTTCTGATCTGTCTTTCGTAGTAGTAACCAATCACTGGTCTCTGCGTCATACTGACCACAGCCAATGACTGCCCTCTACCTAAGCCCCGCCTCTGACAGCCATCTTCAGATTTTTACCGCACGTTCATGTGTTGGGATCCTCGTGCTATTGCTCTCGAGCGTTAGTGCTATTTTTTCACGTTTTTTTCTCAAAAACTGTTTTTTTCGGTCAAAAGAGCCTCAAGCTCCACCGACTCTCCATCCGATCAACGGGGACCCGTGTCGGATTCGTCCACGCCCCTCAAGGGTGAAGATTCGTCGAGCTACGCTTTTGGAGGACTCCAGAAGTTTCTCAGGCCCATCTCGGTCATGGCCCAGGAGAAGGGAAGCTCGACGCCCGGTAAGCTGTTCAGGGTCAGCCCTGGATGCCAGCTGCAGAATGTCTTTAAGGAAGACGAACACTCCTTTTTTCTTTACTGCCTACATGAGGACAAGACGCACGTGGAGAAGGACTGTGCGTTTTGCGGCAACATGTCGGAGCGGACCATGAAGGACCGCCATCAACGTCTCGCAAACTGGCTGGAAGGGAAGAGCCCGTCCGGCGAGAAGAAGAGGAAAAAAATCAGAGCGGTCTTCTAAGACCTTTGAGGACGCCCCGGCGACGGGGGTCCAACATAAGGCCAAGCACCGGGAGCGCCGAACGGTCGGGCTCTACGGGCGCCAGGCAGGGCGCACCATCCCCGGCACCATCAACCACGAGCCAACGCTCTGGGTCGGGTAAGAGGAAGGCCGAGCACCCGGCGAAGCTCCTGGAGAGGCCCCGGTCGAGCTCGAAGGCGAAGGGGGAGCGAGGCAGTGTCCCCCCGCCCCCAAGGATAAGGCGGTGAGCGCACCTAAGGTGGTGAAAGCCTTAATTCATCCGGCCAAGGCCTCTATCGAGACAGTCGCGGCGGCCCTGGCTCAGCCTGTGGAGGCTACACCAGTGGTGGCGACCTCGGGGCTCAGAGTCTCCCTGCCACCGCGGAGGGAGTCCTCTTTTATACCCTTCGACAGGACCCCTGTGAAACCTCCGACGGAGAAGAAAAAGGGGGGGCAGGAGGTCGTCGTCGATTCGGCCTCAACCTCTGAGGAAGAACGGATCGAGGTCTTAAGCCACGGCGTTGGCGTGGAAGAAGGCCAGCCCGTCGGGAGGGATCCCGACGCAGGAGACGACGACATCGTCGAGGGTACCGACGGGGCCCCTGACCGCCCGTCGGATTCCCCTCTGCCAGTGCCGCAAGACAACTCGGCGGCCATTTTGTTGGCTATACAGTCCTTATGCTCAGAGATAAGGACGAGACTGCCGTTACCAGTGGAGGAACCACTCCCATCGGGGGACCCGGAACCAGGCCCTTCGGGCAGCCCCCCTCCTAAGAAAAGGATTCACCCTCCACCTCCTTTTCAGCCGTCGCGCCCCGTTCAGCCCTTCTCCCCGTCCACGACTCGAGGGGATGATACGGGGACTGACACGGCCGCGACTTGTACGGACGACGAGGTGTACGACGAGGATCTGCCGTCGCCTCCTCCCACCCGGGCTTCCCCGCCCGACGAGATTGGATCTTTTCACTCCATGATCGCCAGGGCATCCAAGCTCTTCCAGCTCTGCCCGGAGGAGAAGAAGGAAGGTTTCCTTTATCAGCGGCGCGAGGCCAAGAGGAAGACGGTCCTCGCGGTACCTCTACTGGACGATATTTGGGATGAGGGCCTAGCCCTCCTCAAGAACCCATCCACGACGCCGGCTAGAAGAGACCGGTACGAGAAGAAGTACAGCCTACCCCGGACTCCGTCGTCTCCGCGGCGGCCAGGAAGAAAGCGGGGGGGTGCGGCCTCCACGTCGACTTCGCCTCTGGACGGCGAGGGAAAGAAATTGGACACGATGTGGCGCAGGGTCATCTCGTCTGCAGCGAAGACGATTAAGGCGGCCAACGCCTTGGCTATCGTAGCCCGCTACGACAGGGAGCTGTGGTACAAACTGGCTCCCCTGCTGGACTTCCTAATGGACGACAAGAGGGCGGATGCCCTGGAGATCTTGCAGGAAGGTGAGGTGGCGTCGGACCACGCCATCACGATTGCGACGGACATCGCCGACACTGGATTTCGCCAGTTGGGCAACGGCGTGTGCCTTAGGCGGCGTAGATGGCTCAAGGCTACTGACTTCCGTCAAGACGTACAGACCAGAGTCCTGGACATGCCGTTCGATGGGAACAGCCTGTTTGGGAAAACAGTGGACGATTCCCTTCAAGCCATTAAAGCGGACACGGAGACGGCCCGGGCGCTCGGGGTTCTCCAGCAACGGCGGCCGCCCTTTCGGAGCGGCGGAGGCAAGGGTGCCTCCAAAGGTTCCGGCGGCGGATTTTCCACCTACCGTCAAGCGGCCCGTTCGTCGTCTCAGGAAGCTTACAGGGCACGAGGCAAGTCAGGCGGACCCAGCCGTCGTCGCCAAGGAGGTCAAGGCGGCAAAGCTTTGTCTAAGCTGGATTGAACCGGCCGTGGGGTCGGGCCCCCACCGAAGCACCCCGGTGGGAGGCCGGCTGGCGAGCTTCGTCAGCGTGTGGGAGTCCATCTCCACCGACCGTTGGGTGCTGGACGCCCTAGCCCAGGGCCACACGCTCGAATTTCAAAGAAGGTGCCCGCGCATCCCCCCTGTGGCCAGGAAAGAGCTTCACGTCCCTCAGCTTCTCCGGGAGCTAAAGGCGATGCTCAGGAAGGACGCCATCGAACTCGTCCCAAAGAGGCTTCGGGGCTCCGGAGTTTACTCCAGATACTTCCTCGTGAAGAAGACGGGAGGATGGCGCCCCATCCTAGACCTACGACGGCTGAACAAGTTCATCAAGGCACGGAAGTTCCGGATGGTCACCCTCCAGCACGTCCTGGGGCAGCTGGAGGAGGGCGACTTCCTGTCGTCGTTGGATTTGGAGGATGCCTACTTCCATATTCCCATCCTCAAGGGGCACCGAAAATTTCTCAGGTTCGTGGTCCAAGGGCGTCACTATCAGTTCAGAGCCCTTCCCTTCGGTCTACGGTCGGCTCCCAGGGTATTCACCAAGTGCCTTGCACCAGTGGCGGCGCAGCTGCGCCGAGAGGGGATCCACGTCTACCCCTACCTGGACGACTGGCTCATCCGAGCCAAGACGAGGGAGCTCGCCGTGAAGCACACGGCAAGGACCGTCCAACTTCTCACGGACCTGGGATTCTCCGTGAACTACGCCAAGTCCCACCTGGTACCCGCGCAAGACGCACTGTTTCTGGGAGCGAAGCTCGACACAGTGTCCCTTCTGGCCTCCCCGTCGGAGGAAAGGACCAGGGCCATCCTGGGCAAGGTACAGCGGATGTTGGTTGCCGACGCGGCCAAGGTGAGGTCCATCAAGTCCCTCCTTGGAATGATGTCTTCTTGCATCTACCTCATTCCCATGTGCAGGCTCCGGATGCGCCCGTTGCAGGAGATCCTGGACGCGCGCTGGATCCAAACGACGGGCGACTTCGAGGAGAGGATCACACTCGACGAGAGTTTCCGACGAGCGATCAGGTGGTGGGGCACCCGCGCGCATCTGACGGCGGGCATGGACTTCCAGACCCCAGGCCACCAGGAGACAGTGACCACGGATGCCTCCCTGGAAGGGTGGGGAGCGCACACCGAAAATCTGCACGCGAGAGGCCTTTGGCTCCCGACGGAGAAGTCCCTCCATATCAACGTCCTGGAGCTCCGTGCAGTGCCTTGGGCCCTCCGATCGATCCTTCCGTCCCTCAAGGGCAAGGTGGTGAGGATCTTCACTGACAACACCACCACCATGTTTTAAATCAGGAAACAGGGCGGAACCAGGTCCCCAGCACTGTCCAAGGAGGCGCAGGACCTGTGGCATTGGGCCGTCGCCCAAAGGATGTTTCTGGTGCCGTTTCATCTGGCAGGGATAAAAAACACCATCGCCGACTCACTCAGCAGGGAGCTGCGCTCGTGCCACGAGTGGGAACTACGGCAGGATCTAGTGGATCGCCTCTTCCGACGGTGGGGCACACCCCAGATCGACCTGTTCGCGACGGCGACGAACTCCAAGTGCCGGAGGTTCGACAGCAGGTTTCCCCAGCCGAGGAGCATGGGCGATGCTTTCTCGTTCCCCTGGGAAGGCCTGTTCCTATACGCGTTCCCTCCACTGCCACTGCTGATCCGGCTCATCAACCAGCTCAAGAGGTCACGGTGCAGGATGATCCTCGTCGCACCTGCGTGGCCGAGGCAGATATGGTTCCCGGACCTTCTGGACTTGTCAGCGTCCCTGTCAATCAAGCTGCCAGTGGACGCGGATCTGCTCTCCAGGGAAGGAGGCGCCATCCTCCACCACGACCCAAAGTCGCTGAACTTGCAGGCCTGGCTCCTGCAGCGCTAGAGTTTGGAGGATACGATATACCGGCCGACTGCAGAGAGGTTCTTGCAAAGGCCGGGGCGTCCTCGACTCTTAAATGCTACGGACACAAATGGAAGAGGTTCTCTGTCTGGTGCCGCGCACAGAAGATTAACCCTCTAAGGATTACGGCTCCCCAAGTACTGCCGTACCTGTTGACGCTGGCCAAGGCTGGACTGGCGCACGCGTCCATCAAGATTCATCTTGCTGCGATCTCCCGATACACCAGAACCACTGGGCAGACGTCCTTGTGGTCTCATTGTCTGGTGAAAGAGTTCATGAAGGGACTGTTCAGATCGTTCCTGCCGGTGAAGGCTCCGGCCCCGGCGTGGGAGCTCAACGTGGTGCTGACCAAGCTCATGGGACCTCCGTTCGAGCCTCTGCACTCGGCCCCGTTGAAGTTCCTGTTGTGGAAAACAGCGTTTCTTGTGGCCATCACCTCCGCACGACGAGTGGGAGAGATCCAGGCCCTATCTTGCATGCCACCATACTTGACTTTTCACGACGCGAGGGTGGTGCTCAGGACGCACCCCTCCTTCATGCCCAAGGTGCCGTCGGAATTCCACCTCAACGAACCCTTGGTTTTGCCTGTGTTTTTCCCGTCGCCTTCGTCGCCGGCTGAGAGGACTTTGCACTCGCTTGATGTGGCTAGAGCGCTGAAGTTCTACGTGGACCCCACGAAGTGTTTTCGGAAGACGTCACAACTCTTTGTGAACTTTGGACCTGTCAATCAGGGGAAGGCTCTCTCGAAGGCTTCCATTTCCAGGTGGCTCTCCGGCTGTATCATGTACTGTCATCGGTTGGCAAACCGACCGCTGCCTGGCCGTCCGAGAGCCCATTCCACCAGAGTGATCGCAGCTACCACGGCGTTCCTATCTGGTGTGCCCCTGCTGGACATATGCAGGGCTGCTACGTGGAGGTCGACGCACACCTTCACGAAATTCTACTGCGTCGATCGGGATTCCAGGGAGGAGTCCACGGTCGGCCAAGCAGTGCTGCGCAAACTGTTCGCCTGAGGTGAGCCTGGTGAGGAGGTAAGATTGCTTAATGTTGAGTTTGATGTAATGCTTAATGTTGAGCCTTTGCCACCTCCCGTGGTTGTGCATGTGTGTACTGCTATGTATTCTTTATTCATGAGCATGTGAATCCATGCCAGACCCCATGCTGGAGAAGGAACAAGTTACTTACCTGTAACTGTTGTTCTCCAGCATGGGTCTGGCATGGATTCACATGCGAACCCTCCCGCCTACCCCTCTGCGGCTCTTCACTTGGTCATACTGCCACTTCACGTGCTTCCAAATCGGAAGATGGCTGCCAGAGGCGGGGCTTAGGTAGAGGGCAGTCATTGGCTGTGGTCAGTATGACGCAGAGACCAGTGATTGGTTACTACTACGAAAGACCGATCAGAAACAAAACTGATACTGGTTTTTTCTTTACCGAGGATTCCCAGCCTGACGACGGGGAATATTCATGAGCATGTGAATCCATGCCAGACCCATGCTGGAGAACAGTTACAGGTAAGTAACTTGTTCCTTCTGGAAACCGCATACTCACCAGAACGAAACAACCTTAAAGGAGAGGGAGAAAGACAACGTTATAAACGGTTACTTGCGGTGTAAGCCTCAAACATCATGAGAACCTCATCATGCTGGGCACCTCTTGGCCGGCGTCGTTCCGGAATACCACGTTCACCGGAGAAGACCATTGCAACCTGTAAGTAGAGAAGAAACGCAGGTTAGCAAGTACAAGGTGAAGCAGAGCTGCGCATAGCGTGTTTTGCGCCATCCATTACCGACAGGTGCTCAATCCACCCAGCACGACACGCCGAATCTCCCGCTCACCTAGGGGGGAAAGAAAAGACATTAACCACAAAAGAAAGGAAGACAAGAACAGTAACATACAAAGACAGCTGCAGTAAGACCTACCTTAAAGACATTTGAATGAGCTCGCACCAGTGAAGTAACTCGGTCGCCCAAGCCCACTGAAGACTATGCACCCCTGCAAAGAATACAGGACGGAGAGCATGCCAAATATTACAATAAGGTGAGGAGAGGGCCTAAGGGTCGAACCCAGGGGAGGTGGGAGAAGACCGTACCTGATCTTGAATCCAGTCCTCCTGTGCTTTCAGGCCCGACTTCTATCGAAGGCACCACCCGGGATCGGGAAGAGGGTTCCAGGTCAAATCATTCAACCAGGGCTGAGTGGCATCCCCGTGGATACCAGGTGAGCCTAACAGTAAATATTAATTTCCCAATCATGCTTAGCATTTCCCCCAGATTTGGTTGTGGATGCCTTTCCACCACCACCGACTTGTTCAGTTGCCTAGGGTCAACACCCAACCTGAGGCTTCCATTCAACTTCTTTGCCACTACAATAGATGACACCCACTTCACAGCATTTGCTCTCTCAATTATTCCTCAATCACAACTTTTTTAAATAAATTCTGCTTTCACACCACCTCTGAGTTAGAGGTACTGATTGAACTTTGGAGGCCACTGGAACACTTCCTTCTTTCACAACCATCAGATGTACCATTCCTTTTAGTCTCCCAATTTTTATAGAAAACACTGAGGTAAATAATACTTCCACTGAATTCCCTTAACTCAAATGCACATACAATACTTCCTTAGTATTGGAATCCATTTTCATGTGTATATGTTTTTATTCCCTCCATCCAAAAAGAGAAGCACCCTTATTAATTACATACATTTTTCTAAAGATTTTTCTTCCCTTAATTTGTTTGATGCAGTCCATATTATAACCTCCAGTCTTTATATCTGGAGTTGTCAAATGTTCAACCTTCCTTCCAAGTCCCTCTCGAAAGCCTTCTTTTCTGTTGATCACGGTAGCTCCAGAGTCCGCCATCATCCACAGTGACTTTGCATTTATCAAAAAACTAGTGATCAGGCTTCTACACTCATCCATTTCACATTCCACCATATTCACTAACTGCTTCTGGGTGGGTATTCTCTCCATCCTCTGATGTACTATATATCTGCCGATAAACAGTAGTTTTTGGGGGGGAAATCCCTTCTTTCCCTGGCAGGTTTTGCAGAAGCTAGCAAAACAATCTGTCCCTTTGCATGTGGTACTTATCACCTTTCTTTCAGAGCGTGCATGTGCACTATCTGCGATTCCTACTGTCACACTGATAGCAGAAATGTTCAGTGGCAGGTCTGCTAGAGCCAGCCTGTTTTTGAAACCCACCGTTCCTTCCATAGCGAGAGGTTTTCTCCGGAGCTTTTATGTCGCTTTTCTTGGCTTTTTTTTTAAGTAAAGACACTTTCCTGTTGATGGCAAACCTGTGAAACACGTAGTGTGTATGTAATGTAAGAAACCTTTTTTCCATTGATCCCACTTAACTGTCCGTACTCCAGTGGAATGTAGAAAAACAGGGGACCTGGTACATTTTGCATGGCCATCTGTACATTTTGCATGGCCATCTCCTCAATGCACTGCTTGATTTATTGTATAGCAGCAGTGTGACAATATAAAGAAATGCACTATTTGTTTTCTAATTCGTTTTGGAAGGTGAAGCGCTTTGGTAGCGGTAAGGACTTGCCCCACACTACCTCTCTGCTCATCTCACTCCCTGCTCTCCCCCTTGCACACTACAGTCATCCTCTGGTCATCTCCTTGCCACTACTCAAGCCCCCTTTGCTCCCTCTATTTTCTGCTCTCCTACTCTGGAATGCTCCCACTCTAGTTACCACCTCTACTCTACCTTCATTTTAATCCAAACTCAAAGCCCTCCTTATTTAGCAAGAAGCGATGGCTTAACACCCGAGTCACTCCCATCACTCAGCTTTCCCTCTATCCCTCTCATCATGGGTAATCCTACTGCACTTTTCCCCCCTCTGGCAATCCTTATAATTACATTTTCTCCACTTTCCCATTCCTTTAGTAGTCTGTCTTGTCCTTATCCCTGCTTTATTTTCCTACCTTCTAAAACATCTGCTCCTCAAACAAAATCCTCTCCCCATTGTTGAGGAATCCCCATTGTCAAGGAATCGCGTCCTCCGCTCTGTTAAAAATTAGTTTTGTAAGTGTTTTTGTGCCAAAAATGCATTTGCTTTTCTGTATTTTTACCAAATAAAATAAATGTGTCTCGTTTAAATGATGTGTGCCTCAGCCGCACGTCATTGTTTATACACGGCTACCTCGCATGTAGACACTTCCTCGTGTTGCTTGGCAACAATTTCGTCTTTGAGGGTTCGGGCGTCCCCACGTTGCACAGTGCTTTCCTTATGCTCCCGCTGTAGCACTCGTGCTGGTCCTCGCTTTAACCATGTGCCAAGCGCGCAACACACTGTGCCGCCGATACCTTGCAGGGGATCACAGCCGCCTCTTCTCAGGAATCCTCTCTTCTAGTCAACACACACCGCATCGGAGGCATTCTGTCGAGCTTTGCTCCACAAATACAGCAGGATGGGAGGCGTTGAAACATTTGCTTGTCGCCTGTGTAATTAGGACCTCATGGACAGTCACAGCTTCTTCAGTTAGTTTTTTTTTTTTTAATTCAGTCAATAAGATGCAAGGAGAACACCCCCACCAACAACCACTCTCCTACCACGGCTCAACCGCTTCCCCAGGAACATTGACTCCCTCATATTCCATCCTTCCAGAATGCTCGCCCACACTCACTCCAACATCTGTCCCATTTCAATATACACTTAATTACACCAGAGTTTCCCTTTTGGTCTTTTTACCTTTTACGTAACTTTTTGAAACTACACTCATTTAACTTACATTGCAGCGGGAATACTTTTGTATCACCCTAGTCTTTTACACTTGGGTTTTCTGGTTACCTTTATATGTGCCTAAAGACAAGCTGATGGCAGCAATTATATTTTTACAATTTTTGTATTATTTCTAGTGTGCGCATTTGCGTTAACCGCCTCTGGCTACTGAACGTGGCTAGAGCCCTAAAATGACCACCCCACATGATTTTTCCCTTGTATTTTGGCCATATTGTTTTTTGGCTTTCTTCCTGCCTTGCCAGGTCAGGAAATCCCATATAAGGTCATGCACTTGGCCGGGAAAGCTGCTGCTTTTATGGGCTAGTGATGCCTTTGTGTGCTCTTGGCCCAGGAAGGGCGTGGGACTGTTTGGTCCCATTCCACATCTGTGGTGTCTTGAGAGTCTACGTGTGTGGCATCAGTCAAACCCACAGTGGCCACTGATTGGACCACTGCTGGCTGTGTGAATGGTGCAGATCCTTACCAGTGGTGGGCTGGACTTTCTACTATGCCGAATCTTGGCGAAGAGAACGACTCCTGAAGCCATTTCTTCAGATGTGTATTGGAGCCAAGTATCCTGTGTAATAGAGCAGCCGACTGAAGATCTGTGGACTCCCTTCAAAGAGGCATTGCATCCCTTCCTGTTTTGCCTGGTGAAGCCCTGCTGGTCTAAATTATCTGTGAAGGCCTTGAGAAGGTGCTTCAACCATTGGACTGGTGGGACCAACCAGTCTTGATGTATTATCGAGGATCCATTAGTCGTGAGCCTTAGCAGGTGGTCTCCCTGTACCACCCGGTGGTCTGACCAGCTCTCCAGTGGACTTCACCGCCAGACCGTAGCCATGTTCCATAGCTGTACATGGTTGTTGGGTAAGATTTTCATAGTAATGGGGGGGCGCTAGAGAGCTTGCAGCCACATGGCTGCTCCGTTCTTAGCTCTGTGCACGACTGTCCAAAGGGGTAGGCCAGCACCACACCCATCGGGGTAACAAGTAAATCCTGTGACTGGGGCATACTCATAAAACTGCTGTCCATTTTGCTGGAGTTTTGGCTCTTAAGACGGCCGGCATATGCAGAAACGATGACTAGGAAGCTGCGTCAGACGGCACGGGCTGGGAAGCTGGAGCCAGTGGGAAGAAATGTACGGATGCCGCATGGTCCTGCAGACGCTGTGCTACTTGTGAGTGGCACAGTGGTTGCTGGTGCCCAGGGCCCCCCAGGTTTAGCCAGTCTGCATGGCGAGGCTGGACCCTGTTCACTGAGCCTTCTGGCACAGAGGCAGAGGATTGCGAGAGGCAGCGCCAGGGACCATCTTGGGGGAGACACCCTGGCGGCATGACCCGCCATAGCCTCTACCCCCAGTGAGGGCTGGGGTGGGAGTGCCGGGGGAGAGGCGGATCCTTTGGCCACAAGGAAACTGGATACCGGCTGTGCTGGTGGAGAGGTGCTCCACATTGCCAACGGCTGCGGGTGCCCCTTGTGCCATCATCGGGCTGGCGCCCACATCCCCTGAAGATATACCCATCATGGCCGAGCTGATAGCACATCAGGCAGGCCCTTATGAACCCTGCATCATGCTTGCAGCAACAACTGCTGCGGAGACTAACGCGCCAATACGAAGCAGGGCCGCACGACCCACCTGCTCTGTGGTCGCCACAGTATGGAGATCTGCGGCCGCTGCTGGCCATCTCCCCTGCATGTAATTCTGTAAAAAACGGGCGGCCAACACCAGGGGCCACATCAAGACCACAGCTATATTGGAGCAAACCTAGACCAGCACCCTAACCGGCGCACTTGGGAGCTTGCCTGACCTTCGTAGAACAGGCATCCTATACAGGTGACCAGCAGCAGAGGCCCTGGCCTTGACCCTCGAAACATGCTCTATGGTAAGAAACCCGCAGCTCCCCCACCGATTGTGCCTCCAGCCACTGGTATTGCACACTTATCCTGGGCCTTCACCAGCATATAACAAAGATCCTGGGCCTGCACTGTGATTTGTAGGGTCTGCGACCAGGGTGAGAGATGATACCCTGGGGGAACCAGTTTCTGTATAATCCCCTCCCTGCTGGGATGTGCTGGCCCCCTGCACCTCCCCGGCTCAGCAAACTAGCCCCGCTGGAGCGACCCTGGCTCCCCTAGACTCCCCTCACACCCATGGATACCGGAACGGATAAGGAACATCAGATCCCTTAGCACTATTGAACCTGCCTTATATGCCAGGCTCTACCCAGCCACCGGGGGCCCTGGATGGGGACAGTTGCCGTGTGCATCCCAAATACTGGAAGAGGTACAGAGGAACCCTAGAGACTGCATGGTGGGGTGGTGAGGGGAGTGCTATGTGGCTAAGCGCAATAAGCGAAAATCCTGCTGGCCCTTCTCCCAGAAGGAGGGACTAAATGGTGAGGAGAGAAGATGCCGACGCCCAAGACACCCCGGACAGACCAGGCTATCTGGCCAAGAGGAGGCCCCCATCAAGTCCACGGAGAAGCCCCAGCGTCTGAGCTCGGCTTGGTGCTAGTGAAATGCGGTCTGGCTTTGTATCTATCAACACAAAGCTTGATGTAATGGCCTACAAGGTCGACTGCATGTAGAAACATATTGATAAGGAGAGTGGACGAATATCCGAGGCAGAACACCGGGTGGGAGCACTGGAGGATACCAACAGGGAGGTAACACAGGCGACTTGCTCGCTACAAAAGGGAAGTCACTGCAATTAAAGAAAAGGCTGAAGATCTAGCGGCAAAGTCCCAGAGAAATAATATCCAGGTAGTGGGCGTCCCGGAGTCTATCCCGCAGCAAAATATGGAGATCTTCAAGTGCTGCAGACACTCATCACAATTCCTGATTGAAAGCTGACACCTAGACCGGGCCAGGGCCCCCACCTGATAATGGCTCGCCTGCTCAATTACAGAGACAGGGACATAATCCTCTGTGGGCCTGTGAGCTTGGTGACTTGACCTATGAAAATGCCCGGTTGTCGTCCTATCTGGATTTTACCCCGTCAGTCCTGAACGCTCACCTTACTTTCCTGGCGGCAAAACGCGCCCTTCGAGACCACGGATTACAATATGCTATGTTATGTCTGTATAAACTGCGGGTACAGCATGGGGACCAAGCACACTTCTTTACAGATACAGGAGCAGTGCAAGACTTCCTAGAAACTCTGCCGAAGGAATGAGAGGGGCACATGATTCAAAGCTAAATAACCACGTGACTACACATGCCCTAGATTGTTCACTACTGATTGTGGGGAAGGATTGACCTTGGCTAACTGCAACTGTGGTTAGCCCAGTAAAACCAATGTTTACATCCAATGTTTCTTTTGATGGGTTATAGATAAGCTGGCCCATGTAACCAATCAGTCCAGCTGCTGAGGAAAGATGTTATTTTTATAGGCCTCCCCCCTCAGGTATGATCCAGTTTATTTATATAGCGGCTATACACAATGTGTTTCAAACGCTTCAAGGCAAGGGAGGGAACAAGGGAAAATACAATGACATTCTTATAAGGCCATGAACAACAAGAATGTGAAATTAACTATCGTACTCAGCCTGGCAACATTTCAGATCATGCAAGAGCTAAAACGCAGATAAGGAAGGGAGGGGGTGGAAGGGAAATGGAAACAGACAGGCATCTACCGTACTAGGCCTGACGACATTTCTGGTAGTGCCAGAGATTACAAGAGGTGAGGGAGAGGGGGGAGAGAAAGGAGGGAGAGGAACAAAACAAGCAACTATCGTACTAGGCCTTATGACATTTCAGATGGTGCTGGAGGGGAGGTGTGGGGTGGAAACGGGTAAGTGAAGGGGGAGGAGACAGACACTTGTTGCCATCATACTAGGTCCAGGGACAATTTTGATACGAGGGCGGAAGGAGTGAGGAGAAGGGAGATGAGGAGGTAACAGAGAATAAAACAGTGAAAGGAGGGAGAGCAGAGGGGAGAGCGAACGAATACAGTTGCAGAGGTCAGTAAAATACAAATATTGCAGAGAAAGAAAATGTAAGCAAGGATTCAAGATGACAATGGGCACAGCGTGAAACAGGGCCCCCATGCATAGGAGTTGAGAAAGTGAAGCACCAAGAGTCAGTGTCCAAAATTCAAATCCAAGCACTGGCAACAGGTCGGTGATGGTGTAACCATGGTGAATCAAGACCACTCCTGCAGTGATGAGGTGCAGCACTAAAACGATTTAGCCTTCATTCACAAGCACACTATCTCATAAGCCTCAAAGACCTGATAAACGATGAATCTACCCAGCGTTAGTACACACTGGCCAGCCAGACATGCAAAGCAGGGAGAAAACAAACCAAAGATGACTGTTAATGATGGAACACCATACAGAATTGTTGACAACATCAACACGGTATCATTATACCCAGCATCGTTGCCCCATCAATCAAAAGTACCTCTCACTAGGGGAAAGTTGCTTTCCAGCAGCGTCATCAAAATCCTTTACTAGTTTTGTCAAATGCAGTATCAATGTTGGTCGGCAAACGAAAACGAAAGCGCACTGGACACCGTGCATCCAATAGAGTGACTTGCACACGGACAACATGTACAAAGCTCCTATGCTGGTAAACTGTAATCCCACTGCAAGACAGACTTCCACACTCCCGGACGTGACTGGGTCCAGGTCTCCAAGTGTACAGCACAAGAGTGTGGAACGCTGTAAAACAGACATTCTATCTTCTTGCCATCCCCCTGCGATAAGCGACCCCTAGGGATGTGGGAGTCTGTCGCCCCCAGGCAAAGACCCAAGATAGTTGGTGTGTTGGGGAGAGTGGGTAGGACAAATCACTGCTAGTTGGGGGTGGGCAGTGTGGGCGGTGAGGGTGGGTTGTTTGGTATGAATTGATGTAGTAACATTGTGTGACACAACACAACACTTATCTGCTTGGTATCGGGTAACCTACCTTTTTATATAGGCCTGTACTACACAGGTTGGTAGTGTGACTGAGCAGCCAGGCTTATCTCAAAAGGGGTAAATGTTAGCTCTAGATCAATGACATTTGCAAATACAAGTAGCCAAGTAACACTTATACTCAAGGTTTCAGTTATAAATAGTTATTTATTTAACAGCAATTTTTTAAGTGTTCTTTAGCAAGGGCAAGATATGTAACAGTCAGATATACTTTAAAATACTTTTCCAGAATCAGCACAAGTTAGTAGATACTCTTTGGATATGCTTTTTACACACTTCCTACACGCGCAGGCGACTTCATTCACAAGGACAGTAATGGCATTTATATATCACTAGTTATACTTTGCAGATTCTGAGGTTACAGAAAGGAAAGTTTAATGGAAGGAAAAACGTCAAACCGGTTCTCACGGCATGTGAGTATACTAACATCTTCCAATGAAGCCGAGACGAGCATTTCCCAGCGCTAACCGTCTAAAGCAAGTTCCCACCCATGAGGGACAGAAATATTGAAGTTCATGTGCTAGAAGAGTCTGCAGGGAGCCAGGACAGCCGAAGTCCATTGGAACACAGTCTATGTAGCTGAGTCACTTCTTGGATAAAAAGTCTTGCACAAAGTTATTTTTTGTAGAAATCACTTGTAGGGTCACAAGCTGTTACACTTGTGAAAAGCAGAGTTGAAAGCGACTAAACGGTAAGCCACTGCAATTCTCAACTGAGAAAAACAAAGCTCAAGACAATGGGCTAAGTACCCCAAGTCTAAACATTACCTCTGGTTTGAAGAAGAGTGGTCCAGCTGGATTCTGCCCTGTTGCAGCGATGCAGATCCTCGGTTCCTGAGTCTTAGTCGTGGGGACAAGAGGGAGGACATCTGGAGGACTCCTGCGGCAGCAATTTTGAGGTGCTCGGCAGCTAAGGGCTTTTTTCTGATCAGCGGTACTTCAGTTTCAACACTCAGTTAACAGCACCACTGCAGATCTCAGATACCGGTTGGGCTTCCTTTACTCCTTGAGTCCTGCACTCTGCTAAGGGGAATAGAGCTCTGGTCGTCCTTCTTCTAGAGGGTCCTTAGGAGACTGCTGGAGCTTCTGGCTGAATTAAAGACGTTGCACGCAACTACGATTTCTCAACCACCTGGCACTCGGTTCTTGCAGCAGTGAAGAAGTACGGCCAATCAGGGAAGATGGTCCATTGGAGGTCGTCTCAGGGTTAGTGTGTCCCACTAAGCCAAGGGACGAAATCCCTTCCAGAGCTTTCTTGTCAATTTTAGAAAAAGGAATTTCAGCACAGCAGCAGGGCTTCACCGGGCAATTGAAAGGTCCAGGCGGATGCAGCAAGCTTCGTTCGGGCGTTTCTCCCAGTGGTCGACTCTGCCTCTAGTCCCAGAACCCTCACCTTTTAAGCAGGTTTCTCCCATCCATGAACAGCCTAGGCTGTCAATCACACAGCTGGGTGGCTCTCCTAAAAGGACAGCCAGCCAGTCAGGACTAGTTGCTTTCATTCACTCCTAGAGACAAAGGACGGGGGAGGTTCGGGAACCTCCCTCACATCCTGCCTTTCCAGACACACTGGAGCCAGAGGCGGCTTTCTGGACTGAATCTCGCCAAAGGCAAAATGAACAAAGGGCTCAAACTTCGCTTGGCGTGCAGAGTAAAAGCCAAATAATACCTTTCAAATAGAGAAAATGGTGAAAAAAAGATCGGGCCTTTTTTACAAAAATTATACTGCAGCTGAGGGTTCAGCCTGTGGTAGAAAAGAACAATGGTAGGAAATGTAAACCACTGCCACCAGCCATTGAAAGTAGTGAGTGTAAAAAAATAAATGTTACATGAGAATGTAGGACAAGGGGCTACTAGGTAACCTCCCAGCACTCCACATGAGATGGTGTGTGCTGGACCTACAAAGAGAAAAGGTAAGTAAAGTCATTTTCACTTTACTATGCTTGAACAGTAGTTCACACAAGAAAAGGTATTTAAGCCTTATGAGAAATCTCAAGGATTTCTCTGTGACACTGCACTAAAGGTGGGGAAAGTTGGGGGTTATTTCAAAAGGATTCAGCGCTCTTGTGCTCAGGCTTTGGTGGTGGTAGGGTATGGGTGTACACGGAGGCAGGGTTGTTCTGTCCAAAACAACCCTGGGCCCATGACTAGCTGCAGGATTATAAGCTGGAACGTGTTCTGGCTTTAACCGCGTAAGGCCTGCAAGGTAATACAATACCGTGAAAGAACGGAACTAAGGTGGCCCTTTTGCAAGAAACTCACTTACTCTGAATGGGAAATGAGGGAGTCGCCAGGTCCTGGGGGAATTGCAAATAGTACACCTCCCACTCCATATACTTGGCTGGGGCTAAGATACCTGTAGACACATTGTACAGTTTGTTGTACAAACTGTGATTGATCCTGATGGAGGTTTGTGATCATCTCGGGCTGCTGGTGATGTTCGTCAACATCTATGACGCTAATGTGGATGACCCCCCTTTCTTTGAGTTATTGCTATCTAGGTGCCACAAATACTTGCACACCAATATCGTATGGGCGGGGGACCTCAATATCACCCTGGACCCAGTGAGGGATAGATAAGCTGGCAACACCCGCCCGCAGACTAGAGCAAAGGAAACGGTACAAAGATGCATGGCAGAGTTGGAGCTGGGGGGAGATGAATGAAGGCTACTGTTGTGGGAGGGTGGAGAATACTCGTTCCACTCAACTGTCCACTTCATTGCACATTGATTGTATGCTAGCAAGTTTTCCTCTTATACATAGAACAATTGATTGTATCCTTCTCCCTAGAACACTATCTGAGCACTCGCCAGTCTTCTGGTTGCTAGACTCGGGTGGTGAAAGTGTCCCTCTACCCTTCTGAAGATTCAAACCCGCAGCCCTATCGGACATAGTATTTAAAAGTGTAGTGCTTAGTCTATTTAAGTTATACTTCCAGGAGAACTTGGGTTCGGCCTCCACAACGAGCTCCATTTGGGTGGCATTCAAGGTGGTGCTGCGGGGGGATGTCTGCCTCGGGAACTGGTAATGTTGAAGACAATACGTAGGCAACTCTCCGAAACAGAGCTCAAAATCAAGCCCAGGCTCCAGAATGTCTGAAGGCAGGAAGGTGAGGGAGGAGTCCAAAACTATGCAGCCCTTTGTCTCCCAATCTGAGTGTGAGATTCCAGTTCAAACTGGAAAGCTGGCTGTCTTGAAAGGATTGCAACCCCCCCCCAAGTTTGAATGTTGCAAGACTGTTTGTTTGTTTGGTTGGATCCCTGCGTAAAGGTCCAAACCTGGAAGGTGAAAAGGTAGTCGACCACTGGAACCAAAACCGAAGAGGAAAATGAAGAATTTGCAGCTGAATTTCCAGCGACCGGAGAGCCTGCTGTGGAGCCGAGTGTGCTGTAGCCCTACTACCCTGGTATTACTGAAAGTAATCTAAAAGTAACAATTGGCTTTGACTTCCGTAGGTGTTCCAAATAAGGTTATATGCTTTGGTCTGTGCACCTTCAAGCATAGTGTTGTTTTTATAATTGTGGTTATATGTAATGTGATGGTACTTATTTCCCCCCCAAGATTTGTCTGGGCCTAATTGTATATAAATAAATCATTTTCACAATACATAGTGTTTCAGTGTTTCTTTGGACCATTTGTATTACACGTTAATTTGTACTGATTCTACAGCCCTCTCTCCCACCTAAAATGAGCCTGGCTGCTCTGTCTACGCTATCCTGAACTCCGGTGGTACAGCCTTATACGAAGAGTGGAGTCTTGTACTGTCTCAGTTGAATGGTTTTACTAAGCCCTTAGTTCAGTTGAATGGTTTTACTAAGCCCTTAGTTGGACTTCAGAAAAATTATCCTAACAGCGGTAAACGCGAATGTGCACACAAGAACAGTAAAAATATAACTGCTGCAACTAGCTTGTGTTTAGGCACATAAAAGTAACTAAAAATCCCAAGTGAAAAACAGTAGGGTAATACGAAAGTATCCCCTCTGCACTGTATTGTTTCCAGAGAACAGCTGAGCTGTTAATAGGATATCATAAATGAGGAATCCGTGGGAGGAACCTAATTTGTTCTTAGAACTGATCTTGGTAAAATGAACACATTTCAGACCCCATTCCATCCTCCCAGACACCCACATCCTATGTCTTGTAGGTAAACCTTGGTACCCATTATATTAAGCTATGCATCTCATTGTCCATTGTATCATTAAAATGGATAACCCATCCTATGGTATGGATAAAATGTCATTTTAAAGTGCGTGCCAATATAAAGCCGAGTAGTAAATCTAGCAATAAGGATGTTTGTGGAAAGTAACATTTATTTTGTGTATGTCTCTAGTCTCTTCAAGATGGGCGACCTCGTTCTGTCTCCTCCCAAGATGGAATTGCTTCATACAGCTATTCCCAGGAGGTAACCTATGCACGCTTTTAATATTTCTTTTAATACTGTAGCAATGGTAAATGGGAACGTACTGATTTAAAGTTGCATTTAAATATTCAGGTTGATTTTTCTTTTTTTTTTTTTTAAAAGTAAGTTTTACTGACTATTCCCTTTTTATAATGTACCTTTGGAATTCTGTGATGAAGAAATGTAATAACCGAACCCTTTCCCGTGGCATCTTCTTCCCAGAAAATAGATGGCCATTAACATTGCAGAGCATTATGATTACAAATTCATGTGTGTGGGGGCGGAATATAAATTAAGTGGTTTTGAAAGTCTGCTTTTGATTAAGCTTCGGTGATTCCAGTTTTATTGAATGGAATTTAAAGGAAATGCATCTGATGTCCAAAATTCCAACAAAAGAAAAAAGTAAAACATTGCCTTGCCCATATAGTCCTGTACATTGCAGGGTTCTGTACTGTTCCGTTATGTCATTTCCTGTCATAAAAAGGTGCTTGTAGCTTTAAATTGTTTCCAGTTTACATGTTGCCATGTGTAGTTTGCTGCATTTCCTTTCAGAAATGTTTTCATCCCACAGATTCCTCATTTTAGAAATGTATTCTTCAGCATGAGTTTGGTTTTGGATATTCTGTCATCCACCCTAGGGTGCACAACAGCTCCACACTTGATCCTTTTGGCATCAGCGCTCATGTCTACAGATGTGACCCCATGGGCATAATCAGGCATCACTGGCACACTAGACTCCAGATAAGGCTGTGAACTACTCTGGGGATAGTTGTTGCCCTGTGCTTCATATGGCAATATATGTGGAGCCAGCTGCAACCCACAACCTTTATCCCTTTTTTTCTGTGCGCTGCTTAGAAATACCACTGCTACCTACAATCAGTTACTGAATTGTGCTTGAGGGCTTGAGCTTTAAGCCCTGCATGTTTGTGAGACAAATGTCTTCATTAGACACTCACAAGGTGTACCTTTGGTGTCTGGAGCCATCCTTGACATGGAGGGTGGTGGCTTCTGACAAGCTTGCACTCTTGTGTCCTCTGGTAGTAGTCCACAAAGGATTTCAGTCTTCCCCAAGGGTGAAAAGCAGACCCCTTTGAAGTCACCATGTTACCGAGGAAGAACAGGTGCCCGTTCACAGGACAAGGATCTTAAGAAAAATGCTGCAAGAGGTCTTGTTCTCCCAGAAACTCATCAATGTGGCTAAAGGGAGCACCGTCACTCCTGTTCAGAGAATGGCACCTCCAAGGATTAACCACCTTATAAGAACTGAGTACCATTTTCCATTGGCTCATCCGTGTTAGAACAGTAGAAGCAATTCAGGTTTCAAATGATGGACATCCTCACCAAGCCCTGGTGTCTGTCTACTACCACATCTCGGGCCAGCAGATGCACCTCTTCAGCCTGCAACTGCATGTCTGCTGGCATAAGTTTGGCTCCTGGAGTTGGAGCCCTGGGGCATGATGTCACTACTTTGGAATACTGTTTCAGAGGGCAATATTCAAAGCTGTAGACTCTCCTGGGCGTTCCACCCCATCAAAACCTGTGGACCAGTATTGCCTTACAGATAGGTGTTAAGATGGATTTCTAGAATCTGGCTTGGTCGACAGCTTTTAGGAGGCCACCCTAGTTATAGTGAACAGGGGAACTCTGAGGCATTAGCCAAAACCCAATCAAGGTATTTTCAGGAGAGGGCGAGTGGGGGTCAGGCCACACAATAGAATACATAATATTTAACAGTGTAAGGGTGCAGAAGGAGGGTACTGAAACACAGGTGGCATATTGATTGCTATAGGCTTTTATTTTGGTCCAATTTCTATTGGGGTGGTGGGGGGGATTCCCTGCCTCAACTGAAGTGCTAATGTGTCAGTTGGAATGTTCAAGTAAAAGAAAGCGTCCACCGTTGTCATAACTCTAAAAAAAAAGTACACTTTTACCTAAGTAAAAAGTAGAGCGTCTTGGACCAGACAAATGACAATTTTCTTCTCAACTGTGGGAAAAGTTCACTTCTCGACTTTGACGACGACTTCTTCTTAGGGAAATGACTTCCTTCCTCAGGTCAAAATTGTTCTCCAACATAAAAGACAAAGTTCTTGTACTTACCTTTGGCAGACACACTGCCCATCTTTTTACACTACACTTGGTAGCTGGAAAGATTTCCCTATTGGGTATCCGGAGAATGACTCTTCTCCTGATATCTTGAATTCCCAGTGTCTCAACACCAGGGGGAATGTCTCCCTTCCCCTGGCCTTTCTTCGGCTCGTTTCACAGTCAACATTTGGGGGGTGAGGGAGTGACTTTTATACTTTTACTGGGTTAGCCCTTTGGGCTTCCCTTTTGTAATTTATCTTAACATATCTTGGGTGAACTACTGTTCCCAAGAAGTAAAGTGGGATTTCCATCCCCTTTACTTTTTTATATAGCGAGCCAACACACTCCCATCGTATGAGTGGTGCTGGGGAGATGCACTGTATTCCCTTTCTCACTGTCCTGGGAACATTTGTGTTACAATAGCAAGTGAACTTGAATTGCTGCTGGCAGTGAAACTACTTTTATGACTTTGTCATTATTACCCACAGGCTGTCAAATCAGCCGCGGTAATGCACAGGAGGGTCACCATACTAATAGAATGGTGGGCTCCTTTTGTGCAATTTTTTGTTTGCTTGTTGTTTCTTTGGTCTTCTGCTGTTCTAGGTGGGAAAGATCCTGGTTAATGTTTTGTATTCAGCGGGATTCCTTTTTATTCCCCGCCAAAACTCCAGAGTGTCTGTCAAGTCGAGTTAGGGAGAATTCTCAAAAATGTGCTAATTCCCTCCACCTTAGAGACCCCCAGCAACTTTGCTGGATTTTGAGGACTTGATTTTTTTTTTAACCTGGAGAGAGAGTCCTTTTTTCCCACTCATGTGTTTGTGGCTGTGATTTTGCAATGAACTACCATGATTTACCCCGAACGCGAACTGTTCGCAGCCCAGGTAACGTTAAATCGCGGGAGCCATGTTTTTCAAAATGGTGCTGAGCCCCCTTTGTTAAAGAGAATTGAATAAAAGGCGAGTTCTTCGGCTTGGAAGGCAGTCAACCACTAGACGAAGGAAACGAAGAAGAGCTTGACGAGGACAGCTGCTGCAACTCCTGGCCCGTTGGTTTGCCAGGTGAAGCCCTGCTGCAGGACCGAATCACCAAGTTCACATCAACGGAAGCCGTGCAAGGACGACTTCTCCCTTTGAGTTGGTACGACCAATGAACTCACAAGTAATCCACCTGGACACCCATCTCGGAGCTGGTTGAATTTCCTCAGAGTTGCTGCAGGAAACCGTAGAGCCAGGGAGCGGGACACCAGATTGTGTGCGTTGCTTGTAAGCTGGCCTAAAGCTTTTGGAAGATCCTCCGGACTCCCACAAAGCAGGACTGACCAAGCCTGACCCCCCCCTCAGTCGAGTGCAGAACAACAGATGTGAACAAAGTCCATCTTGACAGCCAGGAACCACGCTTATTGCTATTGCTGTGCCGCAAGGAGCTGAAACGCGAAACAGCCACTGAAAATAAAGTTTGCCGGTTGCCAGCTTTGACAGTGCCAGTACACAGTGCAGGAGTCCCCCGACGTCCTCCCTCTTGTCCCCATGATTGAGGCACAGGAACAGTGAGATCTGCAGAGCTGCACAGGAACAGACGTCTTCAGCTGCATCTTTTTCTTCTTTACTAAGGTACTGTAAAACTAGCCTAAGAGAACTTACCTCTTTCTGTGGAAGTGCTTGTAACTTCTGCAACTCGCAAGTCTAATCAGTTTGTGGCCCTAGATTTGGTTCTTCTTTTTCTCTAAGACTCCTAAGAACTTGTGCAAAGACTTTTCCATTTACTTACCTGAAGTGCTGCATCCTATACAAAGACTTTGCCTATTGGCTTTGGCTTAGCCTATTGAATTGAATGACTCTTCTAAGTGCTATCTGAAAGCATTTGCCCTGCTTATGAATATTTGTAATTTCTTGTGTTCTAATAACCTATGCCTTTTGCTTACTTTTTAAAGAGTTTTCTGAATGCCAACATTAAGATATTAATGTCCCCAGAACCCTTGTTACTGAAGTCACCTGTGGGTGTAGGTTGTGTCTGTGGGCCATCCCGAGTGTACAGTATTGCAGTATATTTGTGTGTTACTATTCTATTGCTCCCTGTTGAAGAAGGCTTTATAACTGACTGATGAATAAATGCATTGTTTATGCAAGAAACCTTGAGTGTAAGAGTGTATTTGAATACCTGTAACTGTGAATCTTTGTGTAATTCAACTACAGCTCACATTTCCCCCTATTGAGATAAACCCGGCTGCTCAACACGCTAACAAAACTGTGTAGTACAAGCTTATACCAAAAGTTGGGTTGCCTATACCTGTAGTCATAGTTGTTAGTAGTGTTCCCAGAGGGTACTGCATTCAAACTTTGCCTAACAACTTGCAGGAAGTGATGGAGGAGTCCAACACTCTGCAGCCCTTTGTCTTCAACCTTGCCTGAAATGAACGAGTTCCCACTGAGGGCTGGCTGTCTTAGCTTGACTGCCAGTCGTCTCCTCTTTTGTAAACTGCATGACAAATTTGCTAAAGTTGTGCTGTAGTTCCTGATAAATAGTCAGATCCTGGAAGCTGCTGACAAGTTAACCACTGGAACCAAGTCCGAAGAGGAAGATGAAGAAAAGATCGCTGTAACGAATTCCAGCGACCGAAGAGCCTGCTGTGTAACAGGAGCCTCTCTTAACCCTTTCTTCCAAGTCAACTGGGGGTCCCGCAAAACGGGATCTCCTACCAAGAGGCTGGTGAGACTCACGAGTCTCAAGAAGACCTGCATTTTGAGCCATCGCTCGACGTGCTGCGACCTTGCTGTGCTGCAAACCACCAATATCCAGGGACCGCAAGTCAGTTTGCTGTGCATGGTCTTCCGAAGTCCGATTTTGGTGGACTCCTGCTGTACCGCCAGAGACACGAATTGAATCATTGAAGTCCCCTCACCAGAGTGCAGGACCAGATTAGTGAAGAGAATCCCATATTTGTTCATCAGGTACCTGTAAAAGGGCGCCAAAACGGCAGATTCTCTAGAAGCCTTGCAGAATCCTTGGTTGGACACCTCCCCTGTCGATTGCTGTTGCCAGTTTCCATCCAGTGTCTGTTTCCAGACCAAGAATCTAAGGACCGTGTCTTGTGCTGCTGCTTCAGGAAAACAACCATCTCCAAGCTTTTCTTTGCTGAAGTACTGTGTTGGCTTGGGTAATGCTTACCTCAGGTCTTGTGTCGATCCTGTGTGGCTGAGTGGGTGATTAGTGTAGTTTGACCATACTATTAACCCAGGCCTAATGCTGGAATGCCTTTAGGGTGCGTTCTGTGAATTCCCTGAACACTTTTAACCAACTCTGAAGTGGATACTTACTCGTCTGAAGAGTGAGCCTCTGGAAATCACACTTTACTGCAACTGAACCCTATCCTATCCTGACCTGCCTACTGCTGGCTCATAGACCTCTAGGGTCCGTTTTCTGCCTCTGAGAAAACTCATGCTTTAGAATAGGGACGCACTCTAAAAGATGAGGCTTTTGTCATGACAATATAACAAAGTGTGAAAAGTGCTTACTTGCTAAAGAAATCAGTGTGGTAACTGTATCTCTATAACAGAATAAGTTACAAAGTGTCCTTTAGTTGTTACATACCTTTTAAGTTGCCGTTTGCCCCTTTAAAAAGTATACAAGTTGTTCTACTTTATTTGAAATAATGTTCTGCTCTTAAAAGTAATAGTGTTGGTACTGTATTATTATTCTTACCAATAGGGTTTACCCATCTTCAATAACTGTGTCTCATTCTTAAAGTTTATCATTGGGTTTTGCTTTCCCTGATCTGCTTAGTGCATTTCTCAAACAGTCTGAGAGTTATTACTTATCCATGAGTTGCTTATTGCCCTTCTGAAAAGTACAAGTCCTTATGTACCTTGAACTGCTGATAGCCTTTCCTAAAAGTCTGATAAGAGTTCTTAATTAACTGAGAATTGTATCGTACACATCTGAAAAGTATCACTGGTTCAACTATCTAGTCCTATAATAAGAACTAGTGTAAAAGTTGGATAACAATAGGTTATACTGACCTTGAATAGCTGTTGCTCTTCTGAAACTGTAATTTGGTTATGCTTTCCCTGAATTGCTTTAGTGCGCTTCGAAAATAGTTTCAATAGGTTCTTACTTGTCCATGAGTAGCTTAAGACCTCTTCAGAAATAATGTGTTACTTTATTAGCTCTGAACTGTTATTAAAATGAATACTGGTGGTGTAACTGTGTCCATTTTTAATAGAAGAAAGTTACATATTTTGCAAGATTTACATGCAACAGTGTTGGTCTAATTAAGTGATTCTGTGATTGAAAAACTTTGTATGTTATGGCCAATAGGGTCTGCTGCCTTTGAATTACTTATGGTATTCTAAATGTATAACTAACCTGGTCTTATCCCCAAGGAAATAGCCTAGTGCCATTCTGAATGTATAACTTTAGACTTGACTCGCCTTGGACTGCTAATTGCAATTCTTAACATGGTTAAACTTTGGTTTGTATACCATAAGTATTAATTTGGTTTTTGATGATTGTACTATTACATATTATATAGACATTGATTTCCAAAGATGTATCTTTGTCTACGTGTATTTATAATAAATCATTATTTTTTACAATACATAGGGTTTCAATGTTTCTTGCAGCCCTCTCTCCCTCCCTCCCTCCTGGCTGATCTGTCCATGCTACTCACATTCTCAGGTGGCACAGCCTTCTACTGAGAGTGGAGTTTATTAATTATTTTTTTCTGCCTCAGATATGATTTTATGAAGCCCTTAGTTGGACTTTAGAAAAACTGTCCTAACACCTTTCCGACCAGGGACATCAACAATCCTTCCCAGCGTCGTATTTTACCTTTCATGACCGCCATGTAGGTTGCATAGTTTAGATCATACGCTAGTGTCTATATTACCGTTATCGAATCGCATGTTCTGACCACCTCAGTCCCATCTTGTTGTTGGGCTCTGGAGTGTCATCAGTTAGTGGGAATATTTTGAATTTGTTGCTATTCTAGTGGAGGCCAGAGTACCTGTCAAATTCCACCACCTCCTTCACCGCTCATTCCAGGTTGTCCTCAGAGTCATGTATGTAAAGCAAAATGTTGTCTGTGTATAATTACTTCAAATTGGCCTTGCAATCTGATACCTGCTCTGCTGTGTTTATCCTGTATCCAATATGGTCACGGTTCAATTATTATGGCAAATGGAAGTGGCGTAAAAGGACATCCATGCCTCGTTCCTCCCTGAAGCTGCAGTATTGGAGACAGTCCCCCATTCATGCGTACTTGTGCGAATGGTTGTGTGTAAAGTGGTCTAATACATGAGATAAAGTTAGGCTCAAAGCCGTACTTGATCAAAACTTGAAATAGAAAGGGCCATGATACCATATAGAACGCTTTGTGCTAGTCTAGTGAGACTGACATTGCTTGCGTCTCCGGTGAGATCCGGGCCACAACATTATGTATTATCCTTACATTCAGGGCTGTTGAGTGGCCTGGAATAAACCCTGATTGGTCTGGGTGTATCATGTGTTGCATTAGGGGAAATAGTCTGGTCGCTATCGCTTTAGCAAATATTTTAGCATCTGTGTTGATGAGCGATAGTGGTCGTTGGGACCCGCAATCCTCTACTGCTTTGTTTTAAGAGTAGTTTTCTTTTTGAGTGAGATTCTTTCCACCTGTGAGTCCCCCAGCACTTTTTGCTGGACTCTTGGTTTTATTTAATTCTCCCAAGTGGGAACCTTTTTCCACACTCACTCATTCTTTCATTATGTATGTGGTGAACCTTTTTAACTCTTTTTGATACTTGATAATGGAGTTATGCTTGCCTCCATCAT
This sequence comes from Ambystoma mexicanum, assembly GCF_040938575.1. Classification (NCBI taxonomy): domain Eukaryota; kingdom Metazoa; phylum Chordata; class Amphibia; order Caudata; family Ambystomatidae; genus Ambystoma; species Ambystoma mexicanum. Next base: position 184,707,009 of record NC_090930.1, on the reverse strand, counting down.
TTCTGGCATTTACATTTTACCATTGCAGCACACAGCACTTTCTGTACAGTGTTGCTGGAAGCTCCTTGAGCCTCCTGTTTATTTCACTTGGGTTATCTACTGTAACAAGTTCATCTGAAAGTTTGGTACCTTTTGGCATGACTTTTTGTGAACTTCTATCTCAGGCTGTCACCATTTGCTCTGAAAATTACAGCCACCATTTTGAACCGTGCATTTTAGGCACGGTTCAAAATGACTGTTCTACATGCCTGGTAGGGGCGGACTTGATGGGTCTTTTGTCTTTGGTGGCTTCCCTTGGAAAGTCTGCCAATGCTTTCGAAGTGCAGGAAGTGGGGGAGGTAACTGAAACGCCCCTGTTATTTGTCCTGCTTTTGCATACCTGGAACCAGTTTGAACTGGACAGCTGGGTGACCCTCTGGACAGCCACCCCACGACTTGAAGGATGTTTGGTGGGCTCAGACAGTTTTCTTGCTGCCTAAAAGTCGTGGGTCCTGGAGCTGAACTTCGGAGTCGACGACTGGACTGAAGATCCGAAGAGGGATTCGTAAAATGTCCTAACAACTTCCAAGCGAATGTGTAGCCACTGAATGACCGCTGAATATCTACACCAAAATCCAAGCAGCAGGGAAGATCTCTTGAAGACTTCCTCTCCTGGACAGATGAGCCTAACCAGTCTCAAGACCACCTGCATTTTACGCCATCCCACAAAGAGCTGCAACTTTCCTGGGCTGCAAACTCCCAATACCCTAGGACCTGTGACATTTTGTGATGCAACATTTGAAGCGTGGATCTGGCTGAAACCTCCTGGGCATCCTTGTGCAGTTACACCTTTCCACTCCTAGACGTCCCCTCCGCTGAGTCGTGGACCCAGAACCGAAGAAAAGTCTTCCGGACGACAACCGTCGCTGACCCGAAGCCTGTGAAGGGCTCCAAAGCACCAGTGTCACAAACTTCCTGTGCTGGGTGCCCCACTGCTCGAGTGCATCCATCGGCTCCAGCCAAAGTTCCGTCTTCATCCATCCAGGCCAAGAAATCCGAGCCGAGCTCAACTGTCGCCTCTCTTTGGGGACCAACCTGCTGCACCAATTTCTTCACTGAAAGGGTTTTGTCTTTTAAGCCTACGTACTTATCTTGGTCTTGTTGCATTGCTCAGGTGTTCTTGGAGGGCTGCAGTTAAGCTGTTACTTGTTCTTCCCTTCAGGGCAACCCAAGTCCCATTGTTGTGTACAACACATTTGTATCTAACTTGCCAAAATTAACTAACTACCTGCAAACTGGAAGAAGCCTACATAGACTGGCTGCTGCTTATCTGGCTCTTTCCTCCTCAACACCTGATCACTGGACCCCTAGTGCCCCCCCATGACTCTGTGAGACTCATTTAGTGTAGGGATGGACTTTTGAAGATTGGTTGGACAGGGGTTAACTTAAGTTGCAAGAGTTAATCTAAGTTTGCTTATTGGTATCAGTTTTCTCCAACTTTTGTATTGCTTTACATATTGATTTAAAGTGTGCTACCTTTTATTCTACTGTTATATTACTGTGTGACTAGTACTTATTTCTAAACCCTTAGTGTATATAAAATAAATGACTATTTTCATATAGTTGCTAGTTTATCAGTGTTTCCTTGTACTGAGTATGTGCTCTAAGTACTCTGTGCCTCACTACAACCCTTTTCCCTCCTAGACTAAGCCTGGCTCCTCAGCCATTGCTATCAATCATTTGGCTAGTTCAGGCTAATCCTGAAGCGTTACAACCCTGTCACCTAAGGTGAGATTCTTCAAGTTCTGTCACAGATAAACTCCCTAACAGTCTGGTTTGAGCAAGAATATTATAATGGCTTCCCGCAGTGTCTCCGGTAGTATGCCTTTGTACATTACCTCTTCCCACAATTGTAACAGATATGGGGTGAGGATCTCTTTATATTCTCTGCATAATTCAGCCAACAGGCCATCCATGCCTGGCACTTTGCCATTCGGAAGGTCAATAATAGCTGCCTTGATGTCCTCTATGGATAATTGCACCTCCAGGGACGCACACGCCTCCAACAACGATGTGGTCGGTATGCTCTCCAGATACTGTTTCATCTCGTACAGGGTAGTGCTACCCTTTGGTTGATAGAACATTGAACAAAATTAGTAGAACACAGCATTTATGTCCGCATCTGTGTGCGCTGTGGTTCCGTCCTTTTTAATATATGGTATGTGTGCGCATTACCAACATCAGACCAAACCAGCGCTCCGCCTGGTCTATCCGGTTTGCTGCATTGCCTAGCCTGCACTGGCCTGTCCATAAACTTCAATTCAATCTGTGCGACATCCCTGTATGTATCTAGTGCAATCTTAGCTTTTAACCACACCTCAGGGCTGGGGGTACATGCATATTGGTGTTGCAGTAGCGCATTGTCCTTGGTCTCCAGGTCTTTTCTTATACTTTGTATTCTCAAGCAATGAGTCTTACATGGATTCACATGCTCATGAATATTCCCTGTCGTCATGCTGGGAATCCTCGGTATCATAAAAAAGCAGTCTAGGTTTAAACTGTATAGCCCATTGCTGTCACTTTGGGTCTTACTGCCCTAACCAATGACATCCGTCCTCTTTAGCTCCATCCCTGTGGCCATCTTCAGCACATTTTTGTGTCTGGTATCCTCTAGTTTCATTCTACAACTATCTCCATTTTGCCTATTTTTGTATTAAAATCATTCCTACGTTTTTCCATCAGTCACCTAGTAGCTTCCAGCAACGGGCGATCCATTGCCATTAGTGATCATGTGTGTCGTCGGATCTCGGCATCGTGTTTAGCCATTGTCCTAGACTGAGGTCTACCTGTGATGCTGGAAATGCCTTCTAGTCCTTGTCCTACTGTTAGGCAAAGTCTGTATGCAGTACCCTTTGGGACCACTGCACACAACTAGTACTACAGGTGTAAGCAAAACCAACCTTTGGTATAATTCTGTACCACACATAGTTTTGGTAGCGGAACTGAGCAGCCAAGCTCACCACAAGATTGGAATGTGAGCTGTAATGATGTTACACAGAGGTCTACAATGACAAGTGTTCAAATAAACTCTTACACTCAAGGTTTCTTTGATAAATACTTATTATTTTATTTATCTGTCAGTTATATAATTGCCTCCTTATGAATGTTTTATATCCCACACAAATACACTTCAGAAATACTTTTCAAGAGGAGTAAAAGGCAAAGATTAAGAATAACTTTAACCTTTCATGTTCTAATAGACAGTGAAAATATTTTGAGTTCACCAGAAGAGTCAATCCAATAGGCTAGGCCAAAGTCAATGGGCTAAAGGCTTGGGTAGGATAAAGCTGTTCTGGTAGATAAACAGAAAAGTCTCTGCAAAGGTTCTTAGGAATAGTTTGTAGCAAGAAAAATCATATGTTGGGTCACAAGCTGATTAGGCCTGTGAGTTTGGATAAATTTCAAGCACTTTCACCGCAAGAGGTTAGTACTCTGTCTGGTTTTACAGTACCTTTACAAATGAAGAAACAAAGATGCAGCTGATGACCTCTGTTCCTGGCAGTTCCTGCAGATCTCGCTGTTCCTGGGCCTCCGTCATGGGGACAAGAGGGAGCACGTCGGGGGACTCCTGCACTGAAACTGATCAAAAAGCTGGCAACTGGCAAATCTTCAATTCCGGTAGCTGTAGTCAATCACACAAGCTGGTGTCCCTCTCCCTGGTTATTCAGTTTCCTGCAGCACTCTGAGGAAAATACAACCAGCTCCGAGATTGGTATCCAAGTGGCTTAGTGTCCAGTTGATTGGTCCCACCAACTCAAAGGGAGAAGTCGTCCTTGCAGGGCTTCTCTGTCGATTTGAACTTGGCGATTCAGACCTGCAGCAGGGCTTCACCGGGAAAACCAATGGTCCAGGACTTGCATCAGCCGTCCTCTTCAAGCTCATCTTCGGTTCTTTCGTTCCAGTGGTCAACTCTGCCTTCCAAGCCAAGAGACTCGCCTTTTATTCAGTTCTCTCCCATTCAGTCCAGTCTAGCTGTCACTCACCCAGCAGGGTGGCTGTCCTTTCCGGACAGTCAGCCAGCCAATCACCACAAAGTGCGTGTTGGGTTTCCTAGGAGACTAAGCACAGGGAGTTTCGGGCACCTTCCTCACTTCCTGCTCACCCCAGACACTCGGGTGCCAGAGGCGATCTTCACTCATGACTCCCGCCAAAGGGGAATGAACAAAGGAACCAAACTAGGTTTGTCGCACAGAGCAAAACTCTAGAAGGACCTTTCCACAAAGAAATGGCAAAAAAAGACCGGGACCTATTTTTACAGAGGGGGCTCAGATGCCATCTTGAAAAACATGGCTTCTGCGATTTAACGCTAACGGTGTTCACGGTCGGGAAAAATCATGGTAGTTCGTCGTAAAACCACTGCCACCAGCCATTCTGAGAGAAAAGGGTAGCATTTGACTGCTACATGAGTATCTAGACACGGGGGGATACTAAGTAACCCCTCCAGCACTCTATTGTAAGATAGGGTGTGCTGGGTCTAGGAATTTAAAAGACTAGTAAAGTCAATTTCACTTTACTTACTCTGGGAAACAGTTTATCCCAGAGAAGGTATTTGAACATTGGGAAAGCCAAAAAAGGCCTCCCTGTGCCACTGCACTGGGAGAGCTGTGTGACGCAAATGAAAAGATGATGCCTATGGAGTTGTCTAAAACTCCATAACCAAAGAAAACGCAAGTGTAAAACACATTAGTGGGAAAAAGGGTCACCACTCTCCAGGTAAAAAAATCAAGTCCTCAAAATCCAGCAAAGTTGCTGGGGGTTTCTAAGGTGAAGGGAATAGCACATTTTTGAGAATTCTCCTTAACACCTCCTGCTGCTGTGTGTTTTTTCTATGTTTCTCCAGCATGGGGTCTGGCATGGATTCACATGCTCATGAATATTCCCCGTCGTCAGGCTGGGAATCCTCGGTAAAGAAAAAACCAGTATCAGTTTCGTTTCTGATCTGTCTTTCGTAGTAATAACCAATCACTGGTCTCTGCGTCATACTGACCACAGCCAATGACTGCCCTCTACCTAAGCACCGCCTCTGGCAGCCATCTTCAGATTTTTACCGCACGTTCATGTGTTGGGATCCTCGTGCTATTGCTCTCGAGCGTTAGTGCTATTTTTCGCGCTTTTTCACAAAAAACTTCGATTCTTTCGGTCAAAAGAGCCTCAAGCTCCACCGATCCTACATCCGATCAACGGGGACCCGTGTCGGATTCATCTGTGCCCCTCAAGGGTGAAGATTTCGTCGAGCTACACTTCGGAGGACTCCAGAAGCTTCTCAGGCCCGGTCTCGGAGATGGCCCAGGAGAAGGGAAGCTCGACGCCCGGAAAGCTGTTCAGGGTCTGCCCTGGATGCCAGCTGCAGAACGTCTTTAAGGAGGACGAACACTCTTTCTGCCTTTACTGCCTTCATGAGGACAAGACGCACGTGGAGAAGGACTGTGCGTTTTGCGGCAACATGTCGGAACGGACCATGAAGGACCGCCATCAACGTCTCGCCAACTGGCTGGAGGGTAAGAGCCCGTCTGGCGAGAAGAAGAAGAAATACGAGCGGTCTTCTAAGACCTTTGAGGGCGCCCCGGCGACGGGGGCCCAACATAAGGCCAAGCACCGCGAGTCCGCTGGCACCGGGAGCGCCGAACGGTCGGGCT